>NC_137823.1:6182103-6782103 GCF_963921795.1 Nannobrachium achirus
CTCTCCCAGAAGACAGAAGGTGTTCTTCTCAACCAGAGTGAAACGTGTCTTCTTCTTCATCTTCTTCTTGATGTCCTGCCACGCACAAGGACACCACACGGACACGGTGATGAGAGGAGATGAGAAGTAGGGAAGACAAAAAGAGACAACATTTAGTTTTTATGCACCACATATCTGGTGATACAAACGCCCAGAAAACTGTAGTCTGTTGCCACTCATATTTCTTTAACACACTGGTGTCTAAGCCATCATTTTGACCAATTTTGAGATTTAGAAGTTTTAAGACATTTCTGTTTGATGCTGCCTTTGATGAGCTTATTTATATTGCTCTTTTGCACTGTAATTACATGTGTTATTATTTTACTTCTTTAGTTGTATGCATCCTAAAGTAATTTTTATTATTGCGTTGCCTTGTCTATGATCATAATTTATTCTTGGCCCAATGCTAGATGTGTCTGTCTCCATCTTGGTGCCCTACTCACTTTAATGCATGATTTGTGGCCGGGAGTGAGGAAGATGCGGAAGGTGTGCGTGTCGATGCCACTCCCCAGATCCTCGTAGACCAGCACCGCTCCGTGGTGTTCCTTCTGGGTGGCGATGGTGCCCACAGGGCACAGGGAGGACACCGGCCACTTCACATGACTGCCAGAGCACTGGACTCTCTCAATGACCACACCCTTGCCAGTGAAGTGTAGAACAGCAAATTCATTCTCCTCCTTTTCCTGGCCTAGGTGAAGGTAATAAGGATGGAGGGAAAATGCATGGAAGACAAAAAAGGTTGAATACAGAAACATGGATACGGTCAGGGCAGGAATTTCACAGGGCAACGACAGCCGTGGCCGTGTGCCCCTCGAAAAATTACATGCCTATACGGCCACAGTGGCCGTGGTGCCCCTGTGCCCCGACCGGTGCCCACAGCAGTTTTTACAGTTTTTCCTCTGCGCGATTTCCAGTCATTACGGTAACATCAGTGCCTGGTCGGTTGAGCTGCTCACATGACCAGTGATAGATTCAATTTCAAACCTCCTATGAGCCGTCGGAGTCCCACGACAGAGTGTCACAAATGCATCACCAGTCCAAACAGGAGTTAAATCTAACGCATCCGGATGTGCGAACGAATGCCTCTAAACTGAGCTCTGCCGAGCTGAGGGCAACAACCACAATGCAACGATAAGCAAACCAAAAGCTATTTTCCCAAAGAATTATTAAAAATAAATGAAAAAAATGGCCTGCTCACGTATTAGGAGGGTAGTCACCAGAAAAGATAATGGGTGTTTTTAATGAATCTATCATGGTTAAAATGGAGTTTGAAGTTACAATGGGTGTGTATGGGGAGGCGTCCTGCAGGAGGAGGGCCTGGTAACATTTACATTAAATATCTAAATATTGAATCAAGCTAATTAAAAACTGTTCAGGGTGTTCATAAAAGCCTGATTAGACGATAAAATGACCAAAAGTTGTTTTGAAAGTGAAATATCCCTTTAAGTCTCAATACTGCAATGTAGTAATACTCCCGTTGCAAGTAAAAGCCGTTGGTATCAAAATGTACTTAAAGTAGGCCTACCAAAAGTAAAAGTACGAAATGTTTGAAAATAGCAGATCTACAAGCTCACAACGTGTCGCTATGTGACACATTTTGAGCTTGTAGATCTGCTTTTTTTCTACAAGCTTGTATAAAATAGGGCCAAAATGTTCATGTATGTTTTATAATATTATAATTTATTATAAATATTATAATTTGTTTATTATAACTCGCTCTGGATCAAGAGCGTCTGCTAAATGCCTAAATTGTATATTAGTCATTATTAAAAATGATGTCAGAGGCATATCTTCTCACCAGCCAGGCACAGGGAGTGAGGAAGCTTGATGAACTTCAGGGCAGATGCATCCTTGTCGAGCGTCTGGACGTTGAATATGGAACCAGCGATCATCCAGGGGTTCTGGAGGAACCTGCTGAACTTGGACCAGGAAAGGATGGAATAACGCACCTTAACTTGCTCCGACGCCTCAAATATCAAGCCTGTGAACGGACACTCATAGGAACCCTCTCCTTTCAGCTTAGCCCTAGAACGTACACACACACACACACACACACACACACACACACACACACACACACACACACACACACACACACACACACACACACACACACAATGAACGTCTTATATAGAATAAGAACGGTATTAAACCAGATAAGCAGATGATGTCAGAGTGATGTCCAGACTCACTCCCATCGTCCTCTGGAGAGCTTCTCAGGAATCATCCTCTCGTTTCCGTAGCACTATCAAACAAACAAACAAACAAACACAGCAGATCATTTAGGATCACCAGCGGCCACACATGCTTTTTATCAAGAAGAGTTTCTGCTTTGAACAACTCAACCTGCTCGACGTCTTTGCATTTTTCACAGCAAGATCTTGGGTCTGCCTCATCTGGGGGAACAAAAAACAACAACAGATACATATTATATTTGTAATTTAGGATAGTTTCTATCAAAGGTGTTGGTTGATCTATGCTGTGTTCATACTGGCATACAAAGCTAAAGGCTACCATTCATTTTCAATGGAAGCCAGCGACACAGAGATACAATAATTTGGATTTGTAGATTTATATTCATTTATTCATCTCTACCATTATCAGAATCATCCAGGTATGTTTTCTTGAGCTCTGCAGGAAGACAATAAAGAGAAAAGATTTAGTTGTGTGTAATCCTTGTTGTGTTCACACCAACACACAGCTCATCATAAGAGTGTTTTTCTTTTTTGTTACCTTCCTCTCCACTTTCTATCTCCAACGTCTTCATCATCTGCATCATCCAGTCTTCTGTAGAGAGTAAAGACAGCGGTTAGTGGATCACAGGCAGCATGGAGGCTTATCGTGTAAAATAACGATATTATGATCGATTTCTCTCACCAGAATCCTCCTCCTTCTGCTCCTTCTCCTCCTCCTCTTCCTCTGATGACACATTTACAGGTGCTTCCTAAGAATGAAGAGGCAAACATAATGAACAAAACTTTCAGACAGATTCAGCCAGTCTAAGGGCGTTTTGCACCAACACAGATTACCGATGTTTCTGGTTGACATTGGCACATTTCACTCAAGTTTTTTCATCAGTCACTTTGTCTGCTGACATCACTCAGCAACGAAATAAAAATAAAACAAACAGAAATAAAAAATAAAACAATTCACAGGAGGCAAGCAGTGATCACCCCATGATGTGCACTGCAATGTAGTTTCAAATGCACTACATTGCAGGCACTACATTTTTGAGAGTAAAAAACTAAAAAAGAAGAAGAAGACGTGTGTCTGGGCAGATTGCCCCAGGAAATGTGCCAATCTTAAAGTGATCCCTGACTAATACGACAAATATGCCTTAATACATTATAATTGTCCTCTATAACTACAATGTAAAATTAAAAACACCTTCATTATTTTATTTCTTCAAGAAATAGCTAATCTTTCACTCAACAGGAGAAATGCCTGTTGCAAGTTGATGATGTCATAAATGTCATGTGTGATCTAACCATATGGAATTTTTGCATGCATAAAAACACATTTGAAATATTTAGTTGATGCTCATATTAACCCTTAAGTGCTGTTCGGGTCATTTTGACCCGTTTTACATTTTCATTTGGAAAAAAAAGGTAGAAGTTAAAAATGTTTCCACCTGAAACTCACTGGCCTTAAAGATTCTTCTGAGATGAACATGTAAAAAAAAATATTTTTGCACTACACCCATGCTACACCCCCCTCATATTTTTTGAACCTTAAGTGCTGTTCGGGTCATTTTGACCCGGAAGCACAGAAATACACAGTATTATGCCAAAACACAGACACACAGTCACCCCCACTTCTAACACCCCCCTTCCGAAGCCCCATTCCGAACCCTCCCCCCCTTCCTATAAGCATGAGCAATATTGCCCAGTATTAAATGAAGTAGTTTTTTTTACATGGATTTCAGCTAAATCAGTAAAAACGCCTAGCTCTTTCAGTGTTTAATGTGATATAGCAAAGCAGAAATGCAAACATTTACCAAATATATCATATGAATTGTTTGGTATTGAGTCAAAGTCAATGTATCATGATGATTTGTTAAGTTAAAATTTATATTAGTGTTGTGTTTTTTAAACCAAATATCCACCGGGTCAAAATGACCCGAACAGAACGAAGGTGTAGTGAATCTGAACAGAACTTAAGGGTTAACCATATGAAGTATTAAGTTTGTTTTTATTTGCACACGCATGCCATAAATTCCATAGGGATATATCACACATGACATTTATGACATCATCAACTTGCGACGGGCATTTCCCCTGTTGAGTGAAAGAATAGCTATTTCTAGAAGAAATAAAATAATTAAGGTGTAATATAATTGTAGTTATAGAGGACAATTATAATGTATTAAGGCATATTTGTCGTATTAGTCAGGGATCACTTTAACCCAAAACAACAGTAAATAAAGCTTAGTTTAGGTTTAATCATGGATTTGTTGATCTAGGATTTTTTATTTTAATTCGAGGTGTGTTGCACCACTTAATTTTAAGCATTGTTTAACAAATCGGTGATTAAAGGCTTAACCTGTGATTAAATCCGCCATGTTGGATTTGCCATGTAAACAAACAGGAATAACCAACTCTCTTTAGCCTAATATCATATGGGTTACTTTTTTATTCACTTTTGAGAGAAGGTGGGCAGGCCTATGTTAAAAATAGCACATGCAGCAAAAAATATATATAATTATATAACGTTCGTTAAACGACGGTGACAATCAAGCTCACAGCGCGACTAAGCGCGTCACTCCGTGTTGCGTAGTGGATAGCGCTGTGGGTTATCAACCCCCCTCACCACTCTAACCTAACGCGGTCCTGTTTGTGTAGGCAGATGGGCGGGCGCGGTGAATCTCTCCGCGAGCCTCTGGCCAATAGCATGTGTTCTCCTCCCCCTCCCCCCTCTGCTCCGCTGCTCAGCGCAGAGAATGCTTCTGCGTCATGACGTCAACACATTCGGTGTGATGTTCTCTGCACTCTGATTGGTTAGGGAAATTCTACACTTCCTCCAACAGTGATCATAACGCGATCGCCCAGGCTTCTTTTTCTTCCGATCGCCAAAAGATGCCTGGGTTTCCGAGGCTACCCTCACACTAACTACATCGCTCTAATAATTTCCTGCAGTTTACCAAACAAGCAGAGAACATGTCGCGGCGTGCATGGGGTTCAAACTTTACAGGCCAGCCACGAAAAACAGATATCTTTTTCTTTTTTTTGCTGTGATGAGTTCTTTTCAATGGCTCTGCGGTAAGGATAAACAAGATGTCCGCAGCTTTCAGTTGCAAGCCTGCTGGACAGACACTGCCAGCTTGGGAAAGGAGGGAGACTTTTCTCACAGGAGGGGGATCCCCATTCATGTCAATGGCATGTTTGCATTTAAACCATCTCTACAGCAAGTTTAAAATTAATCCCTTACTGGTGTTTAAATCAAAGTTTAAAGTAGGGGTGCAACAGGATTAACATTAATCCAGGTTTACAGTGAAATTTAAACCAAGATTAAAAAGATGGTTTAAAACTAAACCCGATTAATGAAAACTAGGTTTGGTGCAACTGGATTTAAATATAAACCTTGATTTAAACCAGGTTAAGGCTTAATCCCTGTTGGTGCAAACCGCCCTAAGACATTTAACTCATTTGCCGCCACAGCCCGAGGAACTCGAAAAAAAAAATGTTTTCACGGCATGATCGGAAAGCGTGCACGATCCGTGAACTGTTGTGCATGATGGACACGCACACGCCCATGTTGGCGGACAACACCGAAAGTCAATGTTTTTTAATGGCGTTAAATGAGAAAAATGCATAATGCTACAGCACCTTGAACCCAGTTCAACTGTTCTATTGATTCTTGATTATTGGGAAATCAATTCACTCACTTATGATGTCCATTGTCCAAGGACAGATACCGTGTCTGATTGGTCTTTTATGGACATATACAGGGTGGACATAATAGTAGTGGATGCAAAGCACCCACGATGACCAATATACGATGCATCCTTGCACTTGAGACAAAGGTGCAAATATTTCCCTTTGAGAAATAACTACATTTAATCTATGAAACATCTTCATATCTCACACTCATCATGTCAGTGTCTGCCTGGGTTGGAGCTTCACTCATGGTCCCAGTCTCATATCCTGAAGAGGACGCAGGGTGAGCCTTCAGCAGCCAGTCATTGACCATCTCACTCTCTACAGAAGACAACAAAATTATTAGTGTGTTTGCAATTCGGTCCAAGACATTTTTTTCTGCAAAGGGAACCTGTGTTTTGTAAACTTTCAGAGGAGTAAAAAAATATATTTTTTTTTTGTTTTGTTTTTTGTTAACTTTTTTTGTACCAACTCTACAACTGCGGTACAGATCTCTCACTCTCACTCACACTCTCTCTCTATCCCTCCCTACCTCCCTCCCTCCAGGAGAGGCAAGCTGATCGTTTTTGCAGATACTGTGCATTGTGAATGTGCAGCCAACTGACAATTACACCTTGTAACAAAATAATATCTATCTAGTAATATACTCAGGATCAGAAGTGTTGCTTTCCAAAAACGAATTGTATAAAGTCGGTGCGAGTGAACTACTTGCCTTGCACGACGCAGTCGCACAGTAGCCTAAAAACGTATGATTTGGGCTTTACATCGGGCATGTTTCTGAAACTCACCAATAGGCTTAGGGCCGGGCTCAGAACCATGCTCGGAACATTTCGCGTTCGGCGCCTCAGTGTGCGCATAGTTAGAATGGAGGGGGGGTGTGGGAGGCAGAACTCTAGGCTATGGTTTCTTTCACATATCTATAGCAACACTGCTCTCATTGGTCATGACATGAATACTTTAGCCGCCGGCCGCAACAAGCCGAGGGTTTTTCTTCTAGACTCAGACTGTGACTGTCACACACTTACACAAACGTGTGTGTCTGCGTACACAGCGAGACGCGAAAAGTAGGAGCAATACTGTAGAATCAACGTAATTTCTCAAATAAATAACCTTGTAATTCATATTGATTCCCCGACCTCCCGTATCAGTTCATTACGTATGCATCTTTAGTAAACTAGAAGATATTTCATGAGATGGTTTGTTACCATGGCAAGCCGACAATTATCATTGTCTGCTGTGAGGATATACAGTAACATAAAAAACAGAGGGTGGAGGAAGATTTCCTACTTGTGTTGTGATGTGTGTGTTGCTGTGCTGTTGACTTCTTCTTTGTTTTATTCAAAGCGCAAGTCAAGAGCACAGCTAAAGGGCTGTACTAGGGGTGTAACGATACATTTTAATAGCGATTCGATACATATCACGATACATGGTTGACGATACGAAACATGGACGATATTGGTTAATTCATGGTGATACGATACGATTCGATTCAATGATTTAAAATCGATATAGTAACTATTTAGCAAAGAAATAAAATCTGTCTCAAAGGTGTGGATGGTGCAGGTTTTTAAGAGAAACTTGCATTATTATGGATATAAATAAGTAAACACAGTGATTATCTGGCAAATACATGGACATTGTATATTGAAAAACCTGCACCTTGACATGAGCACAGAGATTACACACATTTTTCAACAGACCAGTGTAGCTATATGGAAAGGAAAAGTAATTAAACCCCTCCTTTTCATTTTTTCTTCTTAAAAACAATAAATACAATGCACAAGTAGGTAGTATCGATACAATCGATTCTTTGCACTGCCGATTCGATACGATACAAAATAAAACGATACGATTCGATTTTAGCTGTTTTCTTTTCGATATACTTAGATTTTTTAAGTAAAAAACTATATTTCGATACAGTTACTATATCGTTACACCCCTAGGCTGTACCTACTGTCTCCGACAACCATGTTTTCATCAGAAAGCTTTCTGATGTGCTTCTGATGTGCGTGCAGCTTTCCGACCTAACATTTTTTGAGTAAAAAACATTTTTTGAGAAAAAAAAATGTTTTGAGAAAAAAAAATGTTTTGAGAAAAAAAATAATTTTGAGAAAAAAAAATTTGAGAAAAAATTTTTTTTTTGAGAAAAAACATTTTTGAGAAAAAAAAAATTTGAGAAAAAAAATGTTTTTGAGAAAAAAAAATTGAGAAAAAAAAAATTGAGATAAAAAAAAATTGAGAAAAAAGAGAAAAAAAAAAATATGACACCAGCCGCGAGTCTGTACGACAAACGGTTCATGAGTTATAGAGGCACTTCCTGTTTGGCGAAGGACACTTCCTGTTACAGAGGGGGCAGGGCTTAATCAATTACAGCTCATCCCTATTGGCCGGAAAAAGACCAAAGTTGTGTGTGCATTTTAAAGTTTAAATCACGTTGCTAGGCAAAAGTATGGCAGAGTTATGTGGCGCCAAAGTTTCTGTTTTTTTTTCGGAGTACCCCATTCTAAGTCAATGGGGTTTTTGGGCGTCGTTTTTTGCGAATTACATCGCAATCGTATCGCGGATCGGAAAGAAAAGTAATAGCACACCATTCCCGGCCGAGCCGCACATTTTGATGTATATATTGCGGGGGTGGCGTAAATCGTGCGGCAGTTATTACGCGCCGAAGTTTCCCCCATTCTAAGTCAATGGGGTTTTTTGGCGTCGTTTTTTGAGAATTACGTCGCAATGGTAACGCGGATCGGAAAGAAAAGTAATAGCACACCATTCCCGGCCGAGCCGCACGTTTTGATGTATATATTGCGGCGGTGGCGTAAATCGTGCGGCACTTAATACGTGCCGAAATTTGCAAGAACATTACTTACTTACTTAAGTATGGCGGATTACAATAAGTGTTCTGCTATTGCATAGCAGGCACACTTAATGATAGGTTGCACACACTTAGCGAGCTGCAGGCACACTTAAAATTTCGTAGACATTTTCTTTTCTAGTTAATTAAGTGTGCCTGCCATGCAATGCAATGGCAAAACACTTATTGTAATCCGCCATACTTAAGTAAGTCATGTTCTTGCAAATTTCGGCACGTAATAACTGCCGCACAATTTACGCCAACCACGCAATATATACATCAAAACGTGTGGCTTGGCCGGGAATGGTGTGCTATTACTTTTCTTTCCGATCCGCGCTACCATGGCGACGTCATTCGCAAAAAACGACGCCCAAAAACCCCTTTGACTTAGAATAGGGGAAATTTCGGCACGTAATAACTGCCGCACGATTTATGCCACCGCCGCAATATATATATCAAAATGTGCGGCTCGGCCGGGAATGGTGTGCTATTACTTTTCTTTCCGATCCGCGTTACCATGGCAACGTAATTCGTAAAAAACTACGCGCAAAAACCCCCATTGACTTTGAATGGGGGACTCGGAAAAAACCCAGAAACTTTGGTGCCACATAACTCTGCCATACTTTTGCCTAGCAACGTCATTTAAACTTTAAAATGCACACACAACTTTGGTCTTTTTCCGGCCAATAGGGATGAGCTGTAATTGATTAAGCCCCGCCCCCTCTGTATTCCTATTGGCTGGGATTTAAACAGCCACTACTACAGTTCACAGTATGGTACCGTCTTGAAACTTGGTGTCTGGACTTAAACAGCCAATAGGGACTTATTACTTAAGTCCCGCCCACTCTTAAGCCCCGCCCCTATCTTCCCATTGGCTTAGCTTTAAACAGCTATATCTCCAGTTTGCAGCATGGTACCGTCTCAAAACTCGCTGTGTGTACTTACATGGCAAATAGGAATTATCTGTAATTGCTTAAGCCCCGCCCCCTCTGCCTTCCTATTGGCTGGGCTTTAAACAGCCATGTCTCCACTTCCCAACACGTTACTGGTCTCAAACTCTGTGGGTGGTCCCACAGTCCCAACGGCTAACCGCTAATGCTAACAAATGCTAATGCTAACAAATGCTAATGCTAACACATGCTAATGCTAACAATTGCTAATGCTAAAACTGCTAATGCTAATGCTAAAAATGCTAATGCTAATACATGCTAATGCTAACAAAAGCTAATGCTAATGTTAACAGATGCTAATGCTAACAAATGCTAATGCTAACACATGCTAATGCTAACAAATGCTAATGCTAATAAATGCTAATGCTAACACATGCTAATGCTAATGTTAACAAATAATGTTAATGCAAAAATGCTAATGCTAACACCAACTGCTATACAAGGTTGCACACACTTAGCGAGCTGCAGGCACACTTAACATTTCTTAGAAATGTTCTTTTCTAGTTAAGTAATTATTTCGCCACAAATTTCTGCACGTAATAACTGCCGCACAATTTACGCCACCCACGCAATATATACATCAAAATGTGCGGCTCGGCCGGGAATAGGTTGCTATTACTTTTCTTTCCGATCCGCGTTACCATGGCAACGTAATTCGCAAAAAAACGACGCCCAAAAACCCCATTGACTTAAAATGGGGGAAATTTCGGCACATAATAACTGCCGCAAGATTTACGCCACCCCCGCAATATATACATCAAAATGTGTGGCTCGGCCGGGAATGGTGTGTTATTACTTCTTTCTTTCCGATCCGCGTTACCATGGCAACGTAATTCGTAAAAAACTACGCTCTAAAACCCCCGTTGACTTTGAATGGGGGACCTGGCCCCACATTAGTCAACTTTGGCCCCACATTAGTCTGACATACTTTTGCCTAGCAACGTCACTTAAACTTTAAAATGCACACACAACTTTGGTCTTTTTCCCGCCAATAGGGATGAGCTTTAATTGATTAAGCCCCACCCCCTCTGTAACAGGAAGTGCCCTTCGCCAAACAGGAAGTGCCTCTACATCTCATGAACCGTTTGTCGTACAGACGCGTGGGTGGCGTCATATGACTTGATTAAGAGTCCTTAACCTTAATTGAGGCCTATTTTGCCAAACAGGAAGTGCCCCTCACCAAAGAGGAAGTGACCCTTTATCTCATGAACCATTTGTCGTACAGACTCGTGGGTGGTGTCATATGACTTTATTAAGAGTCCTTAACCTTAATTGGGCCTATTTCGACAAACAGGAAGTTCCCCTCCCCAAACAGGAAGTGAACCTTTATCTCATGAACCGTTTGTCGTACAGACTCGTGGGTGGCGTCAAATGACTTGATTAAGAGTCCTTAACCTTAATTAGGCCTATTTCGCCAAACAGGAAGTGCCCCTTACCAAACAGGAAGTGACCCTATATCTCATGAACCGTTTGTCGTACAGACGCGTGGGTGGCGTCAAATGACTTGATTAAGAGTCCTTAACCTTAATTGGGGCCTATTTCGACAAACAGGAAGTGCCCCTCACCAAACAGGAAGTGACCCTATATCTCATGAACCGTTTGTCGTACAGACGCGTGGGTGGTGTCATATGACTTGATTAAGAGTCCTTAACCTTAATTGATGCTTCCTTCACCAAACAGGAAGTGCCCTTCGCCAAACAGGTAGTGCCTCTATATCTCATGAACCGTTTGTCGTACAGTCGATAATGTTAAAGCTAATGCAAAAAATGCTAATGTTAAAAATCTAGCGCTAATCTAACGCTAATGCTAATACCAACCGCTACACAAGGTTGCACACACTTGCGAGCTGCAGGCACACTTAAAATTTCTTAGAAATGTTCTTTTCTAGTTGTATTTTTTTCTCCACCAGCCGAAGGCATGGGGAGAGTAGGTTTTCGCCCCTGTTCATGCATCCGTCAGTCTGTCTGTTACCAGCTAATCTACCCCGCTGTTGGCCCCATTTCGACCAAACTGCACACACACTCCCTGGATGCCAATTCAGAACCTCTGCCCCATATCTTTCACATGGCCCTTTTCTAGTGCCACCATGAGGTGGATTTTCACGCAAATCGGTACACAGCATCTCTATATAGCCATTAAACGAAAAAAGTCTTTCAGATTTTTCATATTCCATCCACAAATCATGAACGCAGCGTGCAATTTTGGTGAAATTGTGCACACACGTTCCCTCTAGGCAGAGGAAGAAATGCGACTTCAAATCTGCCTCATGGTGGCTGTAAAATGTATTCTTGAAGGTAATGATTGAAACTGCTGTACTGGCCTGCTGAAATCTGGCCTAATGTCCGGTTAGAGAAATGCAGCTACTCCCATGAATTTCCACTTGACAATTTGTATTTGTACATGTGCGTATAATAGGTGTGGTTCCTATACAATGCAGAAGGAACTTTAATCAGAAATGGCACTAAATGTCAAACAACAGAACTTGGCACTATAGTAGAATAATCACTACATTGTAACAATGCAAAATGCACCGTCAAACAGTGGATAAAGTAAAACATTTACAGCAGTCTAAAAGCAGTCTACAGATATCAGTGTATCACCATAAATCTGAAGATTTGGTTATCATGCAGTATAAACAACATATAGATGTAGCAAACGTTGTTGTATGTTCCATAAAACTACTTAAACATAGCCTGACACTCAGCCTGAATTGACATTTCGTTTCACTCCATTATTCAGTCTGAAATTGCTTTCATCCAAGGCAGTTTCTGGGATGGGTGTTGCCAAAGAGGCAGTCTTCTGTGTTTGGTTCACCGTCTGACCAACACAACAGTAGCAAAGCAGATGACGCAGTGTTGTTATGTGGCTGGCTAGTGGCTAGCCTGTTGCTTGCTACTTGCTAACCAAAGAAACAGGCAGAATAGGAGCGCTACAAACTAGTAATAAAACACAGTAAAACATGTCTGCTACTGATGTTTCATAGAGAGATCGATACGATCGCATATTACCATGACGGACGACACAATGTTTGTTTGGGAATGTGTGGTACGGTCCGGCGGCGGCGATAGGTTATTTGGAATCGCACTGAGTTCTTGGAAAAGCTCTCCCACGCTGATCACAAGCCCCGAGAAGCGACGCTGATTCGCCGGACGGATTTCCAAACGAGGAAAACCTCTTCAGTGAGAGCAACACCAGACTCCCTAAATCGCTAAAACAAAAATTTAAAGGGGTGTGGCTAGCGATTCAGCGAGTCTGGAACCAGGCAAACTTAAACAGTGAAAATCAACAGAAAGGAAAACGTACATGGGTCAGAGACTCACACTGTCTGCAACACAGAAATGGCAGAATGAAACTCAGAAGGTGAAACACTAGTAAGACGCCTTAGGGCGACATGTGACGTGCCAATTCTTGGCCATCTGGCTAGTGATGGATATCGGACCAGTTACCCATATATGGAGATATATATATAGATATATAGTACATCCCTTTTATGCCCATACATGGAGATCCCTGTCTGAACCAGCCGCACAGTTATGGGTTGTCTTCCTCCATATATGGGCATTCCCATATGAAGATATAAAAAAGATATAAAAAAATCTAAACCAGATCCGCCCCGCCTGTTAAAGAAAGGACCCGTCGCCCGCCCCGCTACCCGTGATTACACATAGTAAAGTAATAGCCTACAGCTGTGTGTGCGTGCTTCCAAAATGCATCGCCCCCGCACGCCATCCTCAGTGTTTGCGATGCAATATACAGTATTTACATAAACGCCAGGTCAGCTAACACTCTAGATTAGCCTTTTAAACCACCCTTGCTATGATGAGAACATGAGGTAACGTGCTGGTGTGTGCTGTGGTTGTCTGTCTGTGTGTTATATGCGTCCTGCTGTCCAGTGCCACTTCCCGCTGTGTGCGTTCCACGTTGTTACGGTGGAAACAGTGCTGTATGCATGCCGTGGTTCTGTCCTGCTGCTCAATGTGTGCGCTCCTGTGACATTCTTTAGGCGGAAACAGTTGTCTGATTTTCACAATAAAATGTCACCCGCGCACCGCCCGTCCCCGTCGCCAATTTATAATAGTATATATACCGCCCGTTTCCACCCGTCAAACACGGGTACCTGTCGGGTACCCACAGGGCCCCGACCCGTTTGCAGGACTCTGATCTGAACCAGCCACACAGATATGGGCCATCTGGCTAGTGATATATATCGATGACATCAGGGATCTTCATATATGGGCATAAAAGGGTTCTGGGGAATACCCATATATGGACTTAGATGACGTACATAGATGACGTCACCTGTGATATCACCTGTGATGTCACAGTGATCAAGGGAACCAAAACATAGACTGTAAAAATTGTACACACAGAGACAAGCTGTGACATTTCTCATGGTAAACTACAACGTTTGGTCGCAATAATTACCTTGCTTCCCTAATTGCAAAAATTTGGCACCTGGGCCACTGACTGATACTCTTATCAGACACAGTGCACCGCAGGGAATTTTCCACACATTCATATTAGGAATGTGCAATAAACAAAAACTCCTCTGGCATCTTAGGCAACCGGATGAGTTTAGTCACTGGGCGAGTATAATAGACTGTCCCTTTAATGTCTATGTCTGCTGATCGGATTCTACGTCAGCACTCGGATGAACATTTCATACAATGCCAATGGGCCAGCGTCCTCTGACAGCTGGTGATCAATGACCATAAAGACTTGACCCAAAGCAAGATCTGGAGTGACCGCATGCCACTTGGCTCAGAGCTGAAGGCTAGGCAGGTACTGGCGGATAAACTGCATGCAGAATTGATCAGCCAACTCTTGGCTGTGCCTCCAGCGTCGGCGACCAAGGAGCTCGCCAGGGCCGTACACAACCTGTGGTAGGGATGAATCCAGCCGCCCCATCAGCAGTAGGTTTGGAGTTATGGGGTCTGGATCAGCAACATCAGATGAGGTGTAACCCAATGATTTGGAGTTCAGTATGCCCTCCACTACTGTCAGCACTGTCATTAGAACTTCTTCGGTTACAACCTGATCCTTTAGCACCACCTGCAGTGAGACCTTTGCAGACTTGATCTCCCATGCTCCTCTGAAGTGTGGTGCATATGGTGGGTTGTACTAGAAGGTGATGCTCTGCTCAGCCAGCTTCTTGTGCGGGGATGGTTCCAGAGCATCCAGTGCCTCCTGCAACTCAAGTTGCAATGAAGCGCTGGAGGGCCAATAAGAAAGAGTCCATACTAGACAGCAGGTTGAGGTGGACACATCTGGTGGTGAGACATTTAAAGATTATGCCCCATAATTTCTCCTGCCTGCGGCCAATCTTGATGACATATAGTCTGAAACAGTCAACACCAGTGGACCAAAAGGGGGGCTGGTGGATTCGGAGACGTGCATTGGGAAGATCGGACATTTTAGGTGTCACTGGTTTACTGCTCCAAGGTCTGTTGACGAAGCTCTTCTGGCACTACGTTGTGTTCTGTGGGACTAACAGGCCACTGGACAGAGGAAGGATACAGGAAGGAAGGGCAGTTGCTCCAGCGGTTTGGCATAGAAAGCTCAGTCAGTGATTTCCCCCGGGTGGTCATCAGCAGGGCTCTGTTCAAGAGTTGATCTCCAGGGGCGCCTGGTGGCCTAGTGGACCAGGCACATACCATATAGGCATTGCCATTTCGGCATCAATGCCTGTCGGCGTCGCCGGTTCGATTCCCGATCCGGGCGACCTTTGCCGCATGTCACTCCCTGTCTCTCCCCCATGTCCTGTCAGTCTACTGTCCTATCCAATAAAGGCAAAAAGCCCAAAAACAAAAATCTTTAAAAAGAGTTGATCTCCAGCTCTCCGCTGCAGTGAGTGAATAATTTAAACCTTTTTTTGGGATAAAATACAGATGTTGTGATACTGCAACAGTGGTCTTACAGGGTTAAGGACTTGCCTTCATATACTGCGTTGCGCGTGGTATCGCTCATGTTGTTATTTTTGGTGCGCAACACCATGCTCAATTAAGCTCAAATAAGTATAACAAGTAAGACGCCCTAATGGCGAGAAGCGACCGCCCACGGAAAGTGCAAGCTGCGTTCATGATTTCAGGGATTTTGTTCAAAATGGACCAATCCTGCAAAGTTTGGAGGTCAATCAGGATGGAATATGTAATATCGGACAGATCCGTCTTGATCACATGACTGTGTGATCTGAAAGACCCGTTTCGTTTAAAGTCTATGGAGATACTGTGTAACGATTTGCATGATTTTTTGACAAAATCTGTAGTACTGTCAAAAAATTAGTTTGAAAGAAATCGGCCTCATGGTGGCGCTATAAAAGGCCCACACTCTGCACTATTAGGTTGTGTTGTAGTATTGAGTATTGTTGCTTGTGTTTGACATGGTGGTGAGATACTTGTAGCACTGACTAGCACTGACTGTTATGGACACTTTTGTTCAGGCACTGTATTGTATTGATACGTTGTGCTTAAGGATTGCTTTTTACACTTTATGTATGTATGTATATGTGTCCCAGCACGCCTGGCGGCTAGTCATTGAATTTTTTTTCATTTTCATTTTTTCATTTCATTTGAAAGCTGGGGATCATAGCTACAAAATGATATATTGGTTGTGGAGATTGACCCAACAGTTTTGAAGATATGGCTTATAGAATGATGCCATGCTGAAATAGGACTTTTGAGATATTCAAGTTTTAAAGAAATTTCTAACCTGCAATGACCTGACTCCGCCACATGGGGAGCAATCTTCAATTCAATCTTCAATTCAAAGAAGCTTTATTGGCATGAGAACACAAACGTTTACACAGTGGTGGAAAAAGTACCTACATTTTATAATTAAGTAAAAGTATCAATTCTGCAATGTAGAATCACTCTGTTACAAGTAAAAGTCCAGAATTAAAAATGTACTTGAGTAAAAGTACAAAAGTATTGGTATTCAAATGTACTTAAAGACAAAGTACCAAAAGTAAAAGTACAAAATGTTTGAAAGTAGCAGATCTACAAGCTCACAACGCGTCGCACCGCAATGCGCTGTGAGCTTGTAGATCGGCTATGTTTAAATAGCCTTGGTATAACATAGGGCTAAAGTGGTTTATGTATGTTTTAAACTTTAGTTCTTGCTTTGTAGATTTTTATTTTAACAGTCCAAATTGTAGCCTATAAACATTTTGGCCATTTGAAAATAGCTCACATTGTGAGCTTGTAGATCTGCTATTTTAAAATATATATTTATTTAATACCGGACTTCTACTTGTAACAGAGTATAAATTGCAGTAGGCAACTGCCTATAGTACTGATACTTTTATGAGAAAAGGAAAGTTTTCTTCCTATAGAGGCACAAAGTTCTATGGGGCACAGTTTTTGTCTACTCTACGTTGCTCTACGGCAGGGGTCCTCAACCTTTTCTGGCCGCGACCCCCAAAATAATCACATTTTGACTCGCGACCCCCGGCCCTTACGGACCCCCCCCCCCCCCCGCCCCGCCCCGCCTCACCGCGCCGCATTGTGAGCTTGTAGATCGGCTCTTTTCACTACTAGGCTACGTCTTAAAGTTATGCAGAGAAAACAACACTGACACGTGATATGAATAATGACGCATTTATTTTCTTATTGCTGCATTAATTATGCTCTTAACGTTTTTAGCCACATGAAACTGTCCAGCAATAAAAGAAAAAAAAGGGAGAAACAATATATCATTTAACTGGATCTGACGGCTGCATTAATTATGCTCGTAACGTTACATGAAACTGTCCAGCAAACAAAGGGGAAACAAATATGGGAAACTATGCACTGGTTTCCAAACAATATAATGTAACCGTATCTGAGAGCACTGACAGCTGCATTCATATGCTCTTAACATTTTTCGTTTTGCAGCAATGTTTGCAGAACAACATGCCGGCTCATCTTCATCTTTATCTGTTGTAGGTGGCTCCTCCTGAGACGCTTGTTCTTGGCCTGTTTCAGGGTGCGGACGTTTTCTGATAACCCACTTGTCCATGACTTTTATATCGTGGTCATACAATGTTTTATTTATTTTCTACCTGGGTGCATTTCGCTCATGTGCGTGGCTGTCCAGTTAAATTGAGATTAGTGAGTTTCCGGGTTAAGGGAGGAGGAGGATCACGTGCTGCTACACACAATGCATGTATACATAGCCAGGCCCAGGACACACTGTCACACACACATCCATTCCACTTTGTCGACTTTTCGCTATGAAATGTTTTTATAAAAATGTTTTCCAGGCATTTTTCTTTTTCTTTTTTTTTTTTCTTTTTTTCAACATTTTTTTTTTTTTTTTTTTTTTTTACCAAAAAATCTGGCGACCCCCCCAAATTTTTTGGCGACCCCCCTGGGGGTCGCGACCCACAGGTTGAGAACCACTGCTCTACGGGAATGCACGTGCGCAACACCAGAACTCGTGCCCTATCGAAATTGGGCTCGGCTAACTGTGCTAACTGTGCTTTATATAACATCGTCGAGTGTTTGTGTAACTTCAGTCAGATTGAAGGATCATCTGACTCTGATAATGAACCACAATCTACAGGCTACGCTTAACCGCCTCGCGTTGTGAGCTTGTAGAAGAGCAAAAATAGAGTTTGGTCGCGTTTTATACAACCGATGCCTACGTTAGCCTGCAGCTAGCGCTAGCTAACGTTAGCGTTAGCCTAGCCACTCATTAGCCAGTCATCCAGAATAGTCTAATAAGTCAATTTTCCAACGTCGAGTGAACGATTGCATTCTGTGTCCTTCATGGATTTCTTTCCCCTGGCTGTCAATGTTTTTATTGTCCAAAAAGAAAATGCTCTGAACGTTAAAACTAGATAGTTTACGACGACATGTTCTATTCAATGCTAAGCTAACTCAGTGACAAAGGAAGGCTTCACGGAAGACAAACTCATACGTCACAGACGCCTCCAGGCAGGAACGGATCATTTTCACCCGCGTAGAAGAAGAAACAGCGGAAGTGAACGGCGGAAGAATAATAAATAAAATAATACACTAAATCATTATAACAACATTACGTGGTTAATAATCGTTCATTTGGAACACACGTGGCATTAAATTAATGGGATAAATACTGTGGGTTGCATCGCTAAGTAATGGAGTCCCGATATTACCGCATTTGGCTACAAACGGCTAACAAAGGCTGGCTAGTTAGCATTTTAGCTAATATCAACAGGGAGGACTAACAGAATTATGTACCCATCTCTCACATTAATTAAAAAAAGTCTTATAATAAGACTTTTTTTTGTAAATAAGTTATTTACATGCAGAGTTAAGCTCTGGCGTTTAAGTGAAATGTAGCCTAGATATTATGAGATGCTGTTGTGGCATTATCTTTTTAGAGAAAAAAAAACGTCATATAGGCTGTAGGGAATAATGACAATTCCCGAGATGACTGAATCTCAGCCAAATTGAGACACACATATATATATATATATATATATATATATATATATATATATATATATATATATATAAAAATATATTCCCTTTCTTTGGTGTACCTTGCTCTTTACTGTACTGTTATTATAATTTTTTTCATACTTACTCTGTAACTTTGTAAATATCCTTATACTGCTGTGCCGACTCTGGGCGACTGATTTCCCCCCTTGGGATAATAAAGGTATCTATCTATCTATCTATCTATCTATCTATCTATCTATCTATCTATCTATCTATCTATCTGAAAAATGTGGTTCTGAATTGGCATCCAGGGACTGTGTGTGCACACTTTGGCTGAGACCGGGCCAATGGCGCCAGAGATTAGCTGGTAACAGACGGACGCACGCACACACAGACGACCCAGGGGGTCCCCAGACCCTACTTTGAGAACCAATGATCTAAATAGCTGGATGTGAGGCTGCTTTTATTGAATGAATAAAAAAGAATAGACACTTACTTAGAATGATCTTCCTCAAACCTGGTTTTAGCAACCACTCTCCACAATCGTCCACACTAGAGTTGGAGGAGAGACAAAGTCAGGTATTGGACATCAAGGCTGTGGATGAAAGCTCATACTGTTCAGTCTAATCATATGAGGGGATTTCAGTATTTATCTATATTAAAATTGGCTTAAGGGTTGGACCGGTGGACCTACACAAAAGTCCACACATATCCACACATATGGGGTAACATATAACCATACCAGTAAGAAGCCCTAAGGGCGAGAGGGGCTAGATCACGCTGAAACAACAGAGACTGACACAATATGTCCATATACGAGGGTCCCCAACATCATCACACTAGTACTGTAAAATCACATGTGTGTCAAATACGACACACGTGTGATTTTAACATGGTATGTGACTTGTTCGTCTTTGTCTCACACACACAGCCTCCCACCGCCAGAGTTGAATTGTCTACTTATTTCTATGTGAAGCTTGTAGACTAGATACTATGAACATTCACACACAGGTAAGTGCTGTTACTGACTAAAAACTATAAAAATACTAAAATTGCTAAAATACAATAATTAATGTTCATAAATTCATAGGGCATAAATAATCTTATAAATTCATGGTATAAATAAATATTTGGGTTCATAATTGATTTCATGTAAGGTTAAAATGCATAATATTAAGATGTGGTTAAAAACATTATGGGATGGAACAATGATTCCCTGCCTGTCTATTAGCTGCACACCGGGACCTCTTTGATGTGGGCTTGATTACATGTCATGGCTCACAGGTGTTACAAACAGACCTGCACTCTGCCTAGGAGCACAAGCGGAGCTCTGCGTCTTGCAGTCAATAAGATGCACCTCTAAAGTTTATTTTACGTTAAAAAGGGTAAAGAAAGACGGTGAAAAGAAAGACTACAAGAACTGTATGCAACCTCCGTTGCATACCGAAGAACCTCCGTTCACAATATCGGCCACCGAGGTATTCTATAATTAGATTTGACTTTGATGTGGACACTGTTTGATGGACACTGCGCGTGGCGCATTTTCTTCATGTTCTGTATTTTCATTTCATGTACTGTATGTTTGTGAGTACTGTACAAGTTTATTGATTATCGTTTATTATTTGTGTGAACCCAGTTCTCACGGCATGTTTGAAGGAGAAGAGAGGAGGAGAAATAAAACTGCCTGTTTTCATAAAGAACCGACGCCGACCTGTGTTTGTTGTGAAGGGAGCTACAGGCCAAGTCTGTCATACCTCACAGTGTCCAGTCTATAGTATGGATCCGCCACAACACCAGAGAGCATCGCTTCTCCTGATTCTCCAGTTTGATTGTAGCTCAAGTTCAACTCTCTCAAATGGGAAGGGTTGGAGCGCAGAGCTGAGGTCAGAGAAGAACAGCCTTTCTCTGTGACCAGACATCCTGACAAACTACACACACACACACACACACACACACACACACACACACACACACACACACACACACACACACACACACACACACACACACAGTGAACATTTTCTTTCTTTTAATTTAGACAAAGTTTAACACAGTTTCAGGCATACTGACTTCAGAGTCTCCAGCATGCAGTGTGGACTCCCCAGTCCCACAGCCAAAAGGTTTACGCCAGAATCCAGCAGGTCATTGTTGCTCAAGTCCACTTCTCTCAGACTAGAGCTGGAGCTGAGAGCTGAGGACAACTCCTGACAGCAACTCTCTGACAGCTTACAGCCACGCAGCCTGAAGAAGCATTAGTAATATAGCATTTATTCATCATTCGATTTCTGTATAATAAATATCACAATATATATATATATATATATATATATATATATATATATATATATATATATATATATATATATATATATCAAGCATGCATGCACGCAAGCGTGCACACACACGCGCGCATGCACACACACACACACACACCCGCGCGCAAACAATGTTACATTCAGTTCCATTGAATTTAGAAACATATTTGGTTTCATTTAAACACAGTTATACTGACTTGAGTGTCTCCAACATGCAGTGTGGACTCCCCAGTCCCACAGCCAGAAGGTTTACACCAGAATCCAGCAGGTCATTGTTGCTGAGGTCTAGTTCTCTCAGACTAGAGCTGGAGCTGAGAGCTGAGGACAACTCCTGACAGCAACTCTCTGACAGGTTACAGCCACTCAGCCTGAAGGAGGATTAGTGATAAAACATTTATTTATTTGATTTTCTGTTAAAGAAAGATCATATAATATATGAAATATATCTAGTTATCAGTGAACCTACAGCGCTTTATTAGAAGCTTTAAGCACGGGCAGCAGCCCCTGAAGCGCCTCCTCTGAAGCAGAGTATTTCTTCAGGTCAAACACGTCCAGCTCCTTTCCTGAAGACAGCAACGTGAAGACCAGAGCTGACCACTGAGCAGGAGAGAGCTTGTCTGTAGAGAGACGTCCTGACATCATGTACTGTTGGATGTCCTCCTCTTGAGAATGATCATTCAGCTCATTCAGACAGTAGAACAGATTGATGCTTCTCTCTGGAGATGGATTCTCTCTGATCTTCTCCTTGATGTATTCGACTGTGGGCTTGGTCTTGAAGCGTTTTCCTTTCTGTGTCAGCAGTCTCTCTAGGAGTTTCTGATTGGTGTCCAAAGAGAAGCCCAGCAGGAAACGCAGGAACAGATACAGATGTCCATTTGGACTCATTAAGGCCAGGTCTACAGCGCTTTTGAAGAGGAGATGAATCCTGGATTTGTAAATCCTTCCAAATAACTTGTACCGCTTGGAGGTTGAGAGTAGGTTTTCACCAGTGTTGATGAAAGTGATGAAGACGTGGAGGGCAGCCAGAAACTCCTGAATGCTCGGATGGACAAAGGAGAACACCTTGTCCTTGTACGTTCCACACACCTTTTTAAATACCTGTCTGAACACTTCTGAGTACACTGCGGCGTCTCCGATATCAATGCCAGACGCTGTCAGGTCTTCTTCATAGAAGATCAGCTGGTCTTTCTTCAGCTGTTCAAAAGCCAGTTTCCCCAGAGACAGAATGGCATCATTTGGATTCCTGTCGGGATGTTTCTGAATTAGGTCTTGATACTTCTCATTCTTCTGTATGGACTGAATCAGCAAGTAATGGATGTACATGGTAGTCTGGGTCTTTGGCAGTGCTTCTTTCTCCTCTGTGCTCAACAGTTCCTCCAGAACTCTAGCAGTGATCCAACAGAATACTGGGATGTGGCACAAGATGTGGAGGCTTGGCGATGTCTGGATGTGTGAGTAGATTGCACCGGCCTGCTGTTCATCACTGAATCTCTTGAAGAAGTACTGCCTCTTCTGCATTTCATTAAACCCTTTAACTTCTGTATACCTGTCAACATAATCAGAAGGGATCTGGTCGGCTGCTGCAGGTCGTGTGGTTATCCAGATTTTAGCTTTTGGAAGAAGATTTCCCTTGATGAGGTTTGTCAAGAGCACGTCCAATGTGGTTGACGTTTTGGGGTCCGTCCACATCACAGTGTTAGGGAAGCGTAGAGGTGGCCGAAGTTCATCTAACCCATCAAAGATGAACACAACGTTGGGATTGTTGAAGATGCAGATTCCTACATTCTTGGTTTCACTAAAGAATGTATGAAGAAGTTCCTCCAAGCTGTACTCCTTCTTCTCCAAATTCAGCTCTCGGAAAGTGAATGGAAACACAAAGTGGATATCCTGGTTGGCTTTATCTTCTGCCCAGTCCAGAGCATACTTCTGAGTTTGAACCGTTTTACCAGTTCCAGCCACTCCCTTCGTCATCACTGTTCTGACTGGTTTTGCGTCTCCAGGTAATGCTTTAAAGATGTTTTCACTTTTGATTGATGTTTCTGGATAGGCTGGTGTCCTGGAGGCTGTTTCAATCTGTCTGATCTCATATTCTTTATTGACGTCTCCACTGCCTCCCTTTGTGATGTAGACTTCAGTATAGATCTGATGCAGAAGTGTGTTTTGTCCTTCGGTTGCAATCCACTCAGACAAAAGCAAAAGCCTCGTTGTCAGATTAGACTTCAGTTGTCGTTTGCATAGAGCTTCTGAAAGACCAAAGAACACATCATTGAGAAATATGGTCCTCAAATGGGAGGTCTGCAAATGTTGAATTGTGTTCTTTGTTTAATCTTTTTTTTTAAATTAATGTACTGTATTAACTCATTCTGAGCCCCAGACATTAACGGATTATAATGTCCAAAGTGCCTCCTTCAGGTCCCATTCACTTGCGTTGTCTTATTTTGGAGGCCAGAAGTCCACCGCGCAATCACTTCCGGTCTGACGTCATCGGATCGTGCGCCGGAACCGATCCGTGTCCACGTGGAGTTGGCTGTAATGGCCGACCGGGAGCTTTTATAACTGTGTAACATAAGCGAGCATCTGCCTCCATCCTAGCTTCTAAAGTGTAGTTTTGAGATAATGGACATTAAAGATGAGATCCCCCGTCCACCTCAATGTTATGGATGGGACTATTTTGTGCTCGTGGAGCCGTGATGATGCGAAATCAGCGACGGATTTCGTCTCCGGACCGCCGGCCATTCTTCTCGGCAATGTACTCGCCGTTACAGTAATAGATTACTTTTCCCGAGATATCCCGTGAATGGCACTACAGATACTCGAGTACATTTCGCGAGACATCTCGGGAATGGCACTAGATGAGTTAATGTACTGTGTGTTTTTTTTTATTTAATAATGTTTGGGAACAAAATCTGTATTTTGAGGCCAAAACTTAATGAAGGTGTGCACACAAGTTATAATTAGGGCTGGGACGCAATAAAAAAAAAACATTAATCTAATTAATTACAGGCTTTGTAATTAATTAATTTAATTTTCAATTTTTAATGGATTTTGGTATACGAGGGAATCAATTAATAACAAATACAAGCTTAAGCAACAAAACAATGCTTATTTTGTAACCAAGGTTGTACTTAAAGCTATACTGTGTAAGTTGCTCAACTGGTGGTCTGTAGCAGTATAGCAAACCGCGGTCGCGTTTGCTTTTTTCGTCCGTTTTTCGCTCGCGGACCGGGCCGTCAGACCACCGCGTCCGCCTCGCCTCGCCGAGACGCTTTCAATGAGGTCTCCCGTGTCCTTCTACGAACAGCGGTTGGAGAGTTACATGCTAGACTCCTCCAGTGTAAACACTGCAGTGTACTTCCTGAAGGCGTGTTTCCTAAACCCACCAGAGAGCCCGGCAGTGTATGTTCTGCGCTGTGATTGGCCGGCAGTGTATAACCCTTGCTGTGATTGGCCGGTAGTGTGATGACGCAATTTTTCCGCGAAAACCGGTCCCGGGCAGGGATCATAGAAAACATATAAAGAGAAGGCTTTAGAAGCTGAAAATAACGGAGTGGGGGTTCTAAAACTTTAGCGATTTAACAGCTAGGACCATTTTAAGATTTGTTTTATAAAAAAATGTACATGGTACAACTTTAAACAAGATCAACAGATCAGTGCAATTTTAGGAACATAGTGTACATTTGCGTTTCAGGTAACCTGTATAAATTAAACACTTAAACTTATATTATCCCCACATCTCAGGGGTCTTCAATGTTTTCCAGGTCAAGGACCCCTTAGCTGAGGGAGAGATGAAGCAGGGACCCCCACTACATATTATACAATTTGTGTTGCAGATTAAACCTTTTCATATTGCTTCTAGTCCGGGGCCCAAGGGATATTTTGGTTCAGATTCTTGCAAATTCGCCAAATTTGGCACACAGATGTTGTCCATACCATACTTAATAATTTTAAGATGGGTGCCAAGATGAGCGCCCCATGGTACTGCCATATTGCGCAATCCAATATGGCTGCCACCCGAAAAAATCATAGAATCTGATTCTGGTGTTATTTCAATGATTTGCGATCTAGATTACCCCTCAAATCAAGTTTACTCATCAAAGTTAGTATATAAAGATAATATCGGGGTAAAATCCAGTATTTCTAGTGTGCCACGCCAGATTCTACCCCCCCCCCCCCCAAAAAAAAGAAAAAAAAGAAAAATCTCATTATAAGCTATACTTGTATAATGTAGCAATGTTTCACAATTCAAAACAATATTGTCAAAACAGCTGATAGTTTATTATAAACAATAAAACAATACAAACAATTTTTAATTAAAACTGATATGTGCCAACAAAATCAAAAAAGAAAAAGAAAAAAATGTATCTAGGGACACACAGCACCAAAATGTCCACAAGTCCAACTTCAACTGTAAGTAAACAACTGACGGTAGGGGACAATGTAATCAGAATTGTTATCAGTCTGTTTTCCCGTAAAACAGTGACAGCTTAACAGGATGTGACACAACTTCCCAGTTTCTCGGATGTGGCAAGAAGACAGCTTGGGCAGCCTGGAGAAGCATACCAGACCTCACCAACACAATAGTGGCTCTCACACACACCCCTGACCTCTTCAGTCTTCAGTCTGTGCATATGCAGAACATTGAAAGTTTCGTCATGCTCATGTACATCAAGGGGTGTGGTGCAGCTGGTGTCAATGAGGCCAGACATCGCCTCTTCACCACTGGAAGTAGATCACTGGAAACCATCCCACCTACCCAAGCTGCACTGTTCCAGCATGTCAAGCGAGCGCTACTGCAGGCAAGTTTCTACTGGAATCAGGCAACCTCGGTCCAGCAGGAAATTCCTGACTTCAGTGAGTGGGGCTGGCACAAAGATGGCACTGGCACATGGCAACCACTGTGGACCACTCTTAGTGATGCATCAGCAGCACGTGACCTTCTTGTGCGCTGCGGCTGCCTCAAGGGATGCATGGGAAGTTGCAAATACAACTGTATCGGTGTCCGATGCACAATCCTCTGCAAATACGAAGGTGGGTGCCTTAATAACGGAGATGACAGCCAGTAACTCCACACCTTGCAAGGTGTTTCATGTGTATGAAAGATCCTATCCTCAATGAGACCTGCAGCATAGTGAGTGGTCGCCTCAAAGCCACACCTACACACTGCCTTTATGGCCTCTCTGGCATCCTCCCCCCTGACCTCCGCAGAACAGTCACCACAGAAGTTGAACGCACAAAGCAGGCCATCGTCACCCAGCATCTACTCCATAGATACTCTTCTGCCCAGAAACAGCTCCATTCTAGGAGCAGTTTCCTGGACACCAGTGTGGCTCTGGAGACCACCCCACCCGCCCCAGACAAATGCCTCGCCACCGGTCATGACCAACCTTGGGCTGTCTGGAAGACACTGAACCGACTTCGCGTCAGTGAAGGAAGGTGCAAGGCTTCCATGAAGAAATGGAACTTAACCTCCGATGTGTGTGCGTGTGGGGAACCCCAGACAATGGAACACCTCATGAACCTAGCCCAGGCTACACGGAACCAACTGCTTGTGCTGTGTGTCCCTAGACACATTTTTTTTTTCTTTTTCGATTTTGTTGGCACATATCAGTTTTAATTGAAAATTGTTTGTATTAGTTTATTGTTTATAATAAACAATCAACAGTTTTGATTGTGAAACATTGCTACAAGTATAGCTTATAATGAGAAAAAACTTTTTGGGGGGTAGAATCTGCCATGGCGCACTAGAAATACTGGATTTTACCCCGATATTACCTTTATTTACTAACTTTGATGGGTAATCTTGACCTCAAATCATTGAAATAACACCAGAATCAGATTCTACGACCCAGAAAACCCCTAAAAGGTGGTATCATTTATGATTCTAGGCCTTTTCGTTTCTTTACGGGTGGCAGCCATATTGGATTGCGCGATATAGCAGTACCATGGGGCGCCCATCTTGGCACCCATCTTAAAATGATTAAGTATGGTATGGACAACATCTGTGCCAAATTTGGCGAATTTGCGAGAATCTGAACAAAACGGTCCTTTTATTGCCCTGGGGCCCTAGACTATTCTTAGCCAGACATGTAAAAGTCTCAGCATGCTACTTAGTAAATTTGACCCTAGGCTCTGTACTTGGTCCGGTCCACCCTCTTCCCCTCAGAATAAAGGCCTATTAGGGTTTAAGTGGTTAATGTAAAAAAAGGGCCCCATCACACATTGAGACCCCCTGTAGTTACTCTGAGGACCTTGGGGGTACCAGACCCCCTGTTGAAGACCCCTGCCTATATTATTATTTAATAAGACATGTTTTCTCTTCTGGCTAAAAAGTATATTTTAGACGTGAGGTGGGGGCTACTACTAGTGAAGGTGTATTTTTTATTTTTCCTTTTTTTTTATTACATGTGAGGCTGAGCACAACTTGCACAAGGTCTCGTCAGTACCATAAAGTTAATGAGAACTCTAATGCTATATGGACCAGAGCCAGATTGGGTAAAGAGGCTAATGTGGAAGCCAAGCTATGCTAATTGGCTAACAACAACACGTTTCGCATAGCGGTGCTTGAGGCTTGATGTGCTGCGGTGAATTTGTCCACGCTTCCATCCAATTGCTTTTAAAATGTAAATGTCCCATCTACTAATCTTAACGTGCACTGGGGGAGATTGTTGTGGTCTCCGCTCTGCCTGCCCTGCAGCGGCAGCAGCAGCCATCTATGGCAGCAGCCTTGCAGGTTGGTGCGCCGCTAGATATGACATGGCTCAAACACGTCCAGTGAGAAAGGTTCCGCGGTGCAAAAATATGTGCGATTAAAATGCGTTATTTCTTTAACACGATAATTATTCTGTAGTTAATTCATCGAAATTAACGCATTAAAGTCCTGGCCTTAGTTATAAAAAAATATACATTAATTCAGTGTGCATCATCTTGTGAATTAAGTGTTAAGTTTGAGTTTATATCATTGTTTAGATCGTATTATGGTTCTTGGTTGTTTGCTTGAGACTTTAGGCTCAATTTGAATCTACAGACATAATGTATAACTTTCACAATCTGTAGTTGCAATTTTGGGCAAGTAGGGGAATATCGTGATCAACTGTATTTGTATTTTGAAAAAAGCCAATACAAATAAGAGCAAAAATAACAACACAACATTGTCATACTAGTAGAGACTGGCTTACTAGCTTGTCTTGACTAGTTTAACTGGCTTTTGTTCTGTTTAAGATCAACAGTTGGACAACAACAGCTGCCCCCTGCGGTAACTAATTGCTTTTTAGTAGATTCTCACTAAATACCACCATTTATAATTATTTCATGTTTAATACATCTTTCTTTGGAATTCACATTGTACACCAAGGGACAGTAGTTTTCTTTCAACAGGCTAAATGATGGAACACATATTTCACAAGTGGTGAAACAGAATGCACAGTACGTATAGCAAAATGCTATCACAGCTACAGCTAGTCCTAAGGGCTGTTTATGCATTTATTTCATGTATGCATGCCAATTTAAGCTCTGACATTTAGGTGAAGGTTAGTCTGCTATTCCTGGATTGTGAGTGTGGCATGTAGTGTTAGATAAAGAGTAGCTGAGATGTTATATCTAAGACTCACTCTGTGACCCGCTATGGGCAGTGTTGGGAAAGTTCACTTTCTATAAACTAGTTCAAAGTTCAGTTCACCATTTCTAAAACAAACTACATCAGTTCATCGTTCATAATTCAGATTTTTGAACTAAAAGTTCATGGTTCCAAAACTGAACTATTTTAGTTATTTTTCCCCTTTTTTCTTTATTTTATTTTTTTCAATACGTTGCTGCGAGCTATTATTTGGCAAAATTATTTCATCCAGTTTAACATTGAGGTGCCCACAATGTTTAAATATGTGCCCACTGCACACTCTTCCTGCACCCCTTTGTCATTGTCTAAGCTCACAACACGGAAAGTGACGCGTTGTGAGCTTGTAGATCTGCTATTTTAGTCAGCCTTTACTTGGAAGTGTGTTACTGTTGGACGAGGAGGAGAAAGAGACGATGGCACGGCCAGGCGTTAAATAAACATTTGCTGTAAAGCCAAGGTGCGTTCGAGCGGCGCGATTACATACAAAGTGAATACAAAGACGAGGCGACCGTGGGCGCGGCATGAACAAGCCAACGAGCGCCGTTCATGAATGCCAGAATGAGCACGTTCAAACGGAAATAAAGAACGGTCCGTTCACGTTCGCCCAAAATATGAACGAGTTTGTGAACGATCATTCATTGAACACGTTCGGGTACATCACTGGCTATGGAGAGTGCCCTCTGGCGGGAACAAAGAAGCTTTACCTTGACCAGCGAAGGTCCTGCCCTCTGTCCATAGTCCTGTGTCAGGGGCGGTCAGTTCAAATTTGTTTCTTGAGCTAAGCACACGCATTACAACTCTTTTTCCATTCGTATAGCCAACATAGTCTCACCAAGGACAGGCTTGATAACCTTTGCCACGAGGCACTTACGATTGTAGACATAGACGCGTACGAAACATACACGTTGTTACCATATTGTTTTCCCACTACATCGAGGCCAAGTCTCCTAGCCCTGTAGTCTCGCACTAGGATAGCCCGCTAGTCAGTGTTCTGCACGCTACGTAAGCCAGGTTCATTCCCTGTCTATTTTGACACAGATACACTAGCTGCCATGTGTTCCAACCACAAAGAAAGCTAGCTGCATCATCTGTAGCCACATGCTAGTATCAAGCTTGATAGGCCAATACCTAGCCCTCGATGACCGGAGTTTGACTCCCACAGCATAAGTGCCTTATCAGCCCCCACCCCGGACTAGCTTGACTCGCTTCTCCCAGGACGCTACGGCAGGCCTGCCCCCAACAATGTTGATGACGACAAGGATACAGAGCCGCAGAGCAGAGCGGAGTAGGAGGATATCCTTGAAATCGTTGACACTTTTGTATATCCTGGTAATATTATAGACGTTAGTAGCTATAATCATCATGTACGCCTGCTTCCTGATTTATCTGTGTCCGTTAGCTGTGTTCTCCAGCAAGGCTCCGATGTTTATTTGTTCCATAATTCGGACTACAATGTCTTTTATATATGTAAAGACAGTAGGAAAATGGTAGAATGACTGTGGCGAATTGGGCTTCACCCTTGACCTTTGCCAGGTTATACAATCTGGACGTGACGGTGCCACCAGTAGTGCACACGGTCGTAGGTGTAGCTTCCTGACGGGAACGGACCCCCTAGGGATGGCTATGGAGTTTATTCCATTAGCGAGTCATGGAGTGAGTCTTAGATATAAAACTATACGTTACTAAAGTAAACCCGGTTTTATAAGACAAGCTAGGTGAAACACCGTCCATGAATGTGTACGAGAAGAAATTGATGCACTTACAATATATGAAGGTTACTGCGTGTGTTGGGCTTGTTTTGTTTAAAGTTATACCATGTAACTTTTTTATAAAACAAATCTTAAAATTGTCCTAACTGTTAAATCGCTAAAGTTTTAGAACCCCCACTCTTACACACCTACAGTTACACTTACAGCAACTTACACAATATAGCTTTAAAATAAAGTCATAGCTCTTTTGAAGGAAAGAACATTATGTAAAGAAGAAGATGTAGGGTCATTTAGCAGTACATGTGATCTTACCAGGCTTCTCTGTGGTTGACAGCTGTGGTTGGTGTTGTTTAATAGCATTGTAAAACGCTGCTCTGACGGCTGTTCCACCAGGATCTAGCAGACTTACAAACACTAGTCGCATTTGTTGTCTAGTCTTCTCAGCTTCAATCTCGATATAGATCTCAGGGTGGACCATGGACCCTAGACTGTCTACTAGAGCCATGACTGTGGTCACACTTTGGATCAGCCGTGCCCTGTTCTGCATCACAAACTGAGCTGCTTCAAGAGAGAGAAAGGAAAAAAAGAGTGGTTGAGATAAATGCATCAGAGAATCATAATAGAATTTATTTATCATTATATTTTGTGCATCTCTATATCCTCTCATGATTAGTAGTGTAAACACTGACACATTTATAGTTTTGTGATAAGATGCTGAGGTTGTACTGTACAACCTGGTAAACACAAGATGAAACCACTAAAAAACCTCCTCTCTGGTTCAACACTGAACTGTAACACTGAACTGCAATAAAGATAAGAACTCACCTTTTTCTGCATCATTTAGTTCTGAAGTCTCGTCACCAGCATCCTGTTGTACACCAAACAGCGTGTTAGTTCAATCATAATAGTCTAACAACACGAAAGAACAATGGGCCTTATGCAACATTCATTTATATGATTTATTGAACAATACATACATAACAATGGGCCTTATGAAACATTCTGTTATCGTTCCTGCAGAAATGCAGGCATGCCTATATTCACAATAACACACACACTCTCTTGTGTAATATTACTTAATAATATTCATTCCATTAATTAAGCTCTGGTTTTGTGATAAATAAGGTCTGAGGACCAACATAGCCTACGGTGTGACTTTGGTCCTATGTATCCTGATTAAGCACACAAGATACACATGCTGTTCTTTTATAACTAACAGTTTATCAGATTGATATTCATATTATGTGTTATACCTTTGCATAATTAAATTTAGCCAATATGCCTACCGTTAATTCCAATTTCCATTGGCGTTGATTTGTGATTTATGAGAGTGCCTTCAGGGTTTCTTGCCTGCTGTATGGTGTATACAGTAGGCCTACTAGTGGTGCCAACAAGTTACCCGCGGACCCCGCAGGTTGACCCACAGTGGAGAGGGTCAGTCAAGATTTCAGACTCAATGGTTGACTCGCAACTCCACCCCTCCAAATGCTGTCTCCGCCTCGACGTCCGACTACTGTCACAGCGCGCCTCCATTAGCTTCATTCACTTCAATGGAAATACCGCGGATTTTTACACATATTTTACACATTAAATACTAATTCAGTGTTGGACCCAGAGCTTCAAAATCTCTTCCTGGTCCGTCGGCAGGGCCTGGCATCAGTGGCATGCGTTGGAGGAAGGTGTAGTAGCCTACACGGCTATTGGAACAAAACCGCAAAGGCATATTTGGAAACGACAGAGAAATGAGGAAGCTCGTGGCTGCTGGACCACAGATTGCCCTTTTTTATATTAAAAAAATGATTTAAATATGAATACACTGTATTGGCTAAAAGGCCATGACCCATGACTCAAACACCTTATTTGTTATGTTAAATAGCTACTGATAAAGTCGCCTAATGAATTAACAATGCGAAGTGTTGTATTTCTGCATTGCTATGCAGTAGACACAGGCTGTGTGCAGGGCCTTCATTATTTCATACTTTAGCTATAGCAGATATATAAGCTCACATAGTGCCGCGCTGAGAGCTTGTAGATCTGCTGTTTTTGAAATCCCCAGATGAAGAACGTTCATGTGGGCCCGCAGTGAATCCTTAGCCTAGCCTACATTTGAAGCAGTTTATTGCCAGTGCTGCTATTTGTTGTCTTTCTTACTTTGTGTTGTGGCACACATAACACCATCATCACAGATCAAATACATACATTAACACACCGTTTGGGTGTTAAATTCAGTTGTATATTCATTAAGTGCTGCTATTTGTTGTCTTTCTTACCTTGTGTTGTGGTATACATAACTGTCCAGTCCAGTGATAAAAGTTGGCTTATTTTAGATGAAGTAGCCTATTCCTTGGTGCTTCTTGATAAACACATATACTGTAGAATGTGTTGGTATAAAATGGATCATACACTTATTGTCTCAGTTCATATGACAAGACTTGATGAAACTCACATGCTGCCCAGGTCAATAACACTAATCATTATAATGGCATGAATCGAAGTCTGTGTTGATAATGTTGGCAATGCATGCTTATGGCTGATGCTTATGGCTTAATCAGTAGCTATTCATTCTCTCGAGACAGAGTAGTAGCAAGCGACCAAACTTTCCTTGACGATGGCTAGCCAGATTGGTAGCTATTTAACATAACAAATAAGGTGTTGGGTGTTATAGTCATGGGGCATTTTAGCCAACATGTATTCATATTTAAATCGATCTGAGTCAGTTAAAACGGCTCTATAGATCCAGTAGCCAGAGAGCGATTTCCTTATACAGTATTCCTCTGATGTTAATAGTCAAATAGTGTAATATTTTTCCAATGCATGCTAGGCCTAGCTTGTTAACGGATTTGTAAGAGATTTGGAAGTTCTGATTCCAAAACACGATGGGCAGTGTGTTGACATACATCCTCCATGCTGACAGTGAATGACTGAGTGACGGGCTCTGACAGAAGTCAGCTTCAAAGCTTGTACGTAGCAACAGTAACGAGGGCGGAGAGGTGGGGGCGCAGCCCCCGGGAATCATGGATTGCATAATAATCATGTATACAAGCTATTCAAAAGAGACAGAATCGTTTTTTTATATTTAAAGACAAATTACATTTTGGCTTTCTTTTTTAATAAACAATAAAAATAAAACTTTTATTATTTTTTTTCAACAATTTCAGGAACCCTATGTAGTATACCCGCGGACCCCCTAGGGGTCTCCGCCCCCCTGTTGAAGACCCCTGGTATAGACAGTATAGACACACGCCCCCACATCACAGAGGCGGGTCGTGCTGGAATTGAAACGCAGTGGCCAGATTTGAAAGGACAGGCCCAGGCGGTTCAATATCCGGGGGAAGAGGCTGTTTGCGGGCACACCGGGCCACGCTGGCGTGCCCCGGCTGTTTTTCCCGGGCTTGGGGCGCCACTGGCCCAGGGTGGGGGGGGGGGGGGGGGGGGCGGCAAAAGCGAGCACCCGGAGGCCCCCGGGGGGCCATGCGGGGGCAGGGGTCAAAAGCCCCAAGAACAAGCACTTCATTATCATTATACCTCCAGGATGACCCCCCTATGGGAACATCGCCCTCTAGCGATGCAACAGAGTAAACTCATGCACTCCCGTATGTCGAAGTGATTCGTCGGAAGGGCTGTCGCTCAAAAACGGAGGCACCGCCCCGAGAGCATAAAAGCGACTCCAGCCAACATGGCGTCCTCTTTTTGCTTCTCCGCGACTGAAACAAACTCAGCCATTCCAGTATTATATATTTATATTTAGCCTGAAGCGGCGTATAGGAAGGCGCCCATCGGTTTTACTTGGAAGTTTCCGTACGTTAACTAGACGAAGGTTCCTGCTACGTTCCAGTTCGACGGTTTCTCACCTGTTTCTCCGAAGAAGTTCTCCTCACCGATCCCTCGGGCCTGCATCGTGCTTTGAGTGTTTGTAGCATAGCCGTTAGCTTGTTAGCTCGCTCCACCACGATGACTACTAATCAACGTCCCACTGTTGGCATGCTGCTAGCTAGTGTTCCGAAGCCCTGTGGTGTCGGTGGATGTAAGAACATTATTGTTGGCGACGACCACCATCCGTATTGTATTGTCTGCCTGGGTGTGATGCATGCTATCTCCAGATCCTCCTGCCTCTGGGGCTAGCGGCGCTGAACACCCCAGCGCTGCTCCCCGCCCCAGAGTGCAGCCTGCAGCTGCCTCGCCTGTTGGGGGGAACCAGTGGCCCTGGTGCTCGCCAGGCCTCGACTGCAGCTCAGCGGGACCAAGCTACTCCGGTTACCGCCCTCTCTCCCACTGGTTCGGCTGCCGCTGTTCCAAGGAAAAGAGCACATGTAAGTTTACCCCAGCTGCTTCCACGCCGGGAGCGGCTGGCCAGTCGGTGGCTAACTTCACCCCCTTCAATCCATTGTTTGTGGGTGATATTCCTCTCTTCGCCTCGGTGGAGGCTACGGTTTCAGCCATGCAGGCTGATTCCGAGCACTCCTGGCACCCGAGCGACGGTGATCTCCAGGACGACGACGCCCTGGAGGACCAGGAGATGAGCTGTGAGGAATTTGACGACGAAGAGGAGGATGAGGAAGAAGGACAAGAGCTGACCTTCTTCCAACAGCCCTCCAGTCAGGCAGGGGAGACTATTGTGGTGGTTCCTCGTGCCGTGGAGCCCACCCCCTCCCCCCGCCCCCACCTCCTCTCTTCCCTCCACCATGCCGGCGGAGGAAGAGGGTGCGGTGGCCCCTAGTGTTGAGTCACTGAACTTCGATGAGCTGACCATCTTCGAGCGTGCTGCTGCTAGATGTGGCATCGAGGTGCTTCTCGGTGACAATCCTGCTGGACAAGAAGCGGAGATGCCGGTCCTTGGCCAAGAACCCGCTCCCTCCCCTCCCCCACGCATGGTCAAGCTCACTGTTGTTCCTGGTTTCCAGAATGCGCTACATTCTACCTGGGGAGACCACAAGGACCCAAAGAAGCTCGACTTTCTCATTGACTGTGTTGATGCAGAAAAGATCGGCATCCCCCTCTGCCCCAACATGGATAGCCTCCTGGCCCAGTCCTTCATAGCCAGTGTGAAGCCTGACCTGAGGAAGAGTGGCCCCAACGGTAGAGCCCCCTTCACCCTGGGCAACGTCAAGAAGCCTCCGGGATTTGCCATCTCAGAGGACGACAGCCACTCTGCCAAGACCAGGAATGCATATAGGTGTGCTGCGCTCGCCACGCACAACCTTAATGCCACACAGCTTCTTCTCACTTCCGCTAAGCACCTCGTTGAAAGCCTCGACAAGGTGCCAGCTGGACCAGCCGCGGAATTACAGAAGACCTTCAAAATGTTGATTGACATTAATGTGCATGCTATCAGGTGGTTGGGACATGGTAATGGACTATTGCATCCAGTCTGAGCGAGCCAGATGGCGAGACAAAGTCGACCTGGTTGGCTCCAGCGATACGATAGGGAAACCAACAAGGTCATGCTGGCCTTGCCCGGGCATCCCACTACTCTAATGGGTGGCGGTCTGGAGCTCCTCCGTGGCACGGTGGAGTCCAGAAAGCCCACCAAGGAAATCCTCGAGGCTACCACAGAGCCCAAGCCTGAAAAGGAGGATTGTGGACGTTCCTCCCGCCAGACAGAGAGGGGGCGCTCTTCCTCCGCCAGAGGAAAATCTTCCTCCTCCTCCAGGGCTCCCTCCTTCACAGCGGGCAGCAAACCCAGCAGCAAAGTGACAGTGGTTAGCCGTGATGATAGCCGTCCTCCTCCCAAGGACGCCAAGCCAAACTCCTCCCACAAGGCCCGTTTTTTCCTACACTAGCACAGACGACCGCATTTTGCATGCAGACAGTCAGTGTAATGAAACCCATGCAGGGTTCTCTAGTCACTCACAATTTAAAAGACAGCTTTAGTTTTTTACAACAAGGGTTCATATTTTAGATTGTAATTAAAGAATATAAAAGATGAGTGCTAAAAGTATTTCATTTACTTCTTTCTATTGTTTTAGAGATTCTTATTTCAGTGGTTGGGGGCATGCGTACAAGTGGCTAAATATGGCATTTTACACAGAATAAGCCCATTCCCAAGATACAACACAACCTTTCATGGTTGGATGTGACTTATGGGGGCTAGAAGTGTTACTGTAATTAGCAATAAAGAAACTGTTGGCTTATTGTGTCTAAAAAGACATATTTAGCCACTTGTACGCATGCCCCCATGTGTACGCATGCCCCATATTTTAGCACGGTAAACGCGATAAAACAATAGAACGAAGCATATGAAAACATTTTAACACTCACTTTTTCTTTTCTCCAATTACAATCCAATCTGGGAACCCATCGTCAAAGAAGAAAGGGCGACACCTATCGGTCGGCCTCTCTTCCTTTGACTCTGGGACCAACATAGAAAGGGGCGGGGATACATGGAATTCCCCGGTTGAGAACGAATTTTAAAACTAGTTCCGCTTTGAAGCCTGGTCCGCCCCTTGGTTTGGTTCCCTCCCGAAACTACTATAGCGGAACTGCTACTCTACACACGGAACACAAGTTACACAACAGACAACCACAACAACGACGACGCAACATGGATGCTACTGTGTGGACGAGGAACTGTTTTCTAGCGTGCTTACAAGTGTTTCTCAGTTACACAATATTGAACAATTAAAACCTCTTCAGCCCATTTGTTTTAAGTACTTGATAGATCGGCGACGACGGCGAGATGTTTGGCATGTTTGGCCGCCTGGATCCTGTTATCCTGCTTTCCCAGAGAGAAGGAACAAGGACCCCATCGTTTTTACCCCATATGCTGCGCTGAATGAAGCTGGATGATCTGCTGATGATCTGCTGCAGACCAGTGACCAAGACACAACGAATTTACCCACAATAAGCAAACGTTTATATAGCCTCGGATGTCATGGTGTGTTGCAATACAGTGGATTGATGTTTTAAATCAATATGGGATGTTATGATAATGTATAACTGCTTTAACCTCGCCTACCAGGCTTTCTCCCGGCTGGCTAACTGCAGTAAGCTAGCGTGTTAGCATACGGCCGTCATGTTTTCAGCTCGTCTTTTTAAACATTTACAGTTGCCTTATATTACTCTATAAATCTATCTGTGATGTGTGCTTTTACTAATACTGGCGTGCTTAGGAAGCAGAAAGTAGTACCATTGTGCAGAATGTAACCAAGGTGTTTAAATAAGTGTAGATTGTACGCTATTTCAATATCTTGTCCTGTCTCACAAAATATGATGTTATGCTATGAAACAGTTCGTTTTTATTTATAGAATAATCTCTCAATAACAGACTATTTTTTCCCTTTTATTTGATGATGGTTAGCCGTATTGTTTATAGAATAAACCCTAAAGTTATGTTGCATTTATGTAGGCCTACTGTATACTAGTTTACAATGTGTATGATTATCTGTATAATAAACAGTTTGTTTGATTAACAAATGTATCGTTCTATGCACAGATAATGTTGCTTAATGTGTATGCCTATGGTACTGTTAATATTTAATGTTAATGTTAGTATGAAGCTAATTATAAAGCTTACATGAATGATGATGGACTGAAAAGCTAATGAGAAGTTGTGACTGTATTAGCATACAAGCGATCTGCATTTAAATAAGCTGTTGAAATGTGTCAAACTGTCAACAATGGCTTGTGAAATCAAAGAATGCCACTTTCAATATGAAACCCATTTAGATTGAAATGGTTCACTTATTTATATGAATGATGGATCTGCTGCAGACCAGTGACCAAGACACAACGAATTTACCCACAATAAGCAAACGTTTATATAGCCTCGGATGTCATGGTGTGTTGCAATACAGTGGATTGATGTTTTAAATCAATATGGGATGTTATGATAATGTATAACTGCTTTAACCTCGCCTACCAGGCTTTCTCCCGGCTGGCTAACTGCAGTAAGCTAGCGTGTTAGCATACGGCCGTCATGTTTTCAGCTCGTCTTTTTAAACATTTACAGTTGCCTTATATTACTCTATAAATCTATCTGTGATGTGTGCTTTTACTAATACTGGCGTGCTTAGGAAGCAGAAAGTAGTACCATTGTGCAGAATGTAACCAAGGTGTTTAAATAAGTGTAGATTGTACGCTATTTCAATATCTTGTCCTGTCTCACAAAATATGATGTTATGCTATGAAACAGTTCGTTTTTATTTATAGAATAATCTCTCAATAACAGACTATTTTTTCCCTTTTATTTGATGATGGTTAGCCGTATTGTTTATAGAATAAACCCTAAAGTTATGTTGCATTTATGTAGGCCTACTGTATACTAGTTTACAATGTGTATGATTATCTGTATAATAAACAGTTTGTTTGATTAACAAATGTATCGTTCTATGCACAGATAATGTTGCTTAATGTGTATGCCTATGGTACTGTTAATATTTAATGTTAATGTTAGTATGAAGCTAATTATAAAGCTTACATGAATGATGATGGACTGAAAAGCTAATGAGAAGTTGTGACTGTATTAGCATACAAGCGATCTGCATTTAAATAAGCTGTTGAAATGTGTCAAACTGTCAACAATGGCTTGTGAAATCAAAGAATGCCACTTTCAATATGAAACCCATTTAGATTGAAATGGTTCACTTATTTATATGAATGATGGATCTGCTGCAGACCAGTGACCAAGACACAACGAATTTACCCACAATAAGCAAACGTTTATATAGTCTCGGATGTCATGGTGTGTTGCAATACAGTGGATTGATGTTTTAAATCAATATGGGATGTTATGATAATGTATAACTGCTTTAACCTCGCCTACCAGGCTTTCTCCCGGCTGGCTAACTGCAGTAAGCTAGCGTGTTAGCATACGGCCGTCAGGTTTTCACTTTTCAGGTCGTCTTTTTAAACATTTACAGTTGCCTTATATTACTCTATAAATCTATCTGTGATGTGTGCTTTTACTAATACTGGCGTGCTTAGGCAATGTAGTGGGAAAAGTACTCGCATTCTTTACTTAAGTATCATGCACAAGTCTTGTATTCAAAATGTAGCCCTTGAGTAAAAGTATAAAAGTATTGCAAAAGCAGAAAGTAGTAGGTCTACTCAAAGTACCCATTGTGCAGAATGTAACCACAATGCGACGTTGTTGTGAGCTTGTAGATCAGCTATTTTTAAATAGCCTGTCTAGGAATAAAATAGGGCTAGTTGATTAATGTATGTTTTATAATATAATAATTTAATACATGAGTCTTTTAGACTAGAAGTTGCAACGTTTACATTTACTCTATACTAATAATAATACACTAAAATCTAAATTCATATAGGCATATTGCTGCACTTTACTGTGTAGACTAACACATGTAGTTTGTTATTGTAGGCCATTCTTCCTTCCATTTAATTCTATTGTTATGCACAACTATTTCCAAAAGCATTCTTTGATTGTGCAAATAGTGGCAATGTGAAACCCATACATTGTGTGGAAAACCGGGTGGGTCAATGAATATTTAAATGGAGCAATTCGCTTGTCTATATAGACTACAGAGGGATTTATTTAGCTGCACAAAGAATATGTACAGTTCAGAGCCCTAGAATGGAGAGTTGCGTCACTCCCGTTCACTTCATGGGGCCAGGTCTTCTACGCACACATCTATTGGCGTATAGTGACAAACGGCGAACCGGAAGTTTACAAAATGCATTGAAGTCTATGAGATATAAAGTGACAATGAACCACGTGACCAGCGCCGTTTCTGACCCCGCGGTGACACCACTCTCTGATTATACTGCTCTGGTACAGTTGAAAGATGGTTTGTTTCCACCCGTGAGGGGGAATGCATAGTCGACGCACACATTAGATACCGCCCACTATGTTTGATTGGTCAAAAGCGCTGCCTGTCACCAGACTTGGGTACCGCCCAAAATCCCTTCCGTGAGTTTGGTGTGTGACAGACTCAGTAGCGTAGCGTTCTCTGAGGCTGTTCTTGAGAGACTAATTACAATCTAAAATATGAACCCTTGTTGTAAAAAAACTAAAGTTGTCCTTTAACAGATTATCCAGTCATGCAGACAGGGTACAATCAAGAAATGTTTCTGACATGCAAAGGGTTCCCATCAATGATAACAGACAGTTACAGTGGTATGGTTTCTCTTCTGTGCAATTCTCCTCTGTCTCCACTGAGCGGCACTGCCGTGCCGAGTTTAGTTCAGGACAGGAGTTTAGTGTCAGCTTCCGAGAAGAAAGCAGTGTCGGTGAGTTTGGGTGTGAGTCGGCCTCTGTTTCCTCGTTGGAAACGAATAAAGGCCTCAGAGCAGGTATTAAACGTAGACACGTTTCCCCGTGCCGGGGAAAATGTATGTTTTGTAGTGAACCATGTCTTACAGGCTGCACGTTCTGCATGTCCTGTTCCCCCACCGATCAACATGATGACGTCACGCCTGTCGGCGGGGCCATCACCGGATACGGGAGGGAGCCTCCCGGATACGGAAGCGCTAATCCCCGATGTTCCGTCCCCCCCCTTCTCTCAGCATGCTAGTCCCGCGATGCCAGCGGTACAAGCAAACGGTTTCTCCCTAGTTTCACAACACGTTAGCACAATGTGCGAAACAGTGGAGACTTTGCAATCCAAATCAATGGGTGTTGCGGACAGTAACACAAGGTTACAGATTGCAGTTCGCGGACCAATCCCCGCTGTCCAGCAGAGTTATTTACACTCGAGCCCGCGGCTTGAAAGCAGATGCTCTGAGAGAGGAAATAAGCTCACTACTGCACACAGGTGCTATAGTGGAGCTCTCGCGAGACCAGAGCCGGTTAGGCTTCTGGAGTTGATATTTCCGGTTTCAGAAGAAAGGGGGGGCTGCGTCTCATTCTGGACTTGAGGTGTCTGAACAAGCACCTGAAAAAGTTCAAATTCAAGATGCTGACGTCAGAGGCTCTGATGCGTTCAGTGAGGCAGGGAGATTTCCACTATTCTGTGGATCTGAAGGACGCTTATCAGCATGTCCAGATTTAGCCTCCCCACAGGAAGTTCCTGCGCTTCGCCTTCGAGGGGCGCCTGTACGAGTACACGGTCCTCCCCTTCGGTCGGTCACTGAGCCCTCGGGTTTTTGTGAAAGTGACCGAGGCGGCCATTGCTCCACTGAGGCAGCAGGGCATCAGACTCACGAACTAAATCGTTGATTGGTTAATTTCCTCGGGCTCCAGCCTGGAGGCTTCGTTCCACACTCAGTCAGTGCTGGCTCACCTGAAGGCTCTGGGTTTCAACATCAACTTCGAGAAGAGTATGTTGATTCCCGCCCAACGGATTTCCTTTAAAGGAATTTTGTTAGATTCGACCGATTTGTCCGCCTGTCTCTCCCCGGAGAGGGTGGACAGGTTTCTGACATGACTGAATTCCTTCCAGTTGAACCAGGTGGTCCCCTACAAGGAATGTATGAAGTTGTCAGGTCTGATGGCATCAGCTGTTCAACTTCTACGTCTAGGCAGGTTTCATATGAGACCGTTCCAGCGCTGGGCGCTGTCTCTCAGACTTTCTTCCCTTCAGGGGTACAAGAAAGTGGTGGTTTCTCAGAGCTGCTTGGACACGCTGGTCCCTTGGTGGGATGTAGCGTTCCTACTAACGAGCGGTATCACGATGGGCGAGGTGGTGTCGCGCAAGGTGATCACCACCGATGCCAGTCGTCTGGGATGGGAAGCCACCCACATGGGGCGCTCGGCTCGGGGACTTTGGGCCCTGGAGATGCTCAAGCATCACATCAACTTTGATGGCAGTGTTCTTGGCGCTCAAGAATTTCGAGCCTTTGATTCTGGGCTGCCATGTTCTGGTAAGAATGGACAACACGACGGCCCCGTTTTACATTTTCATTTGAAAAAAGAAATGTAGAAGTTTAATTTGTTTCCACCTGAAACTCACTGGCCTTAACACATCGGGTGCCCACATGGTGTCTACACGCCAATCTCTTTGATGTCTCTGGAGGCCCAGCCCCAGTGCCCACGACGGCGCGTTTGACGCGTTTTACAATACTGTAGTTACTGTACATTGCTACCGCAATGAAGGCTCTACCACGGTGATCAAACGCCAACAATATGGGAAAAACACTACATTTCCCAAAATGCAGCGCGGTACATGTGACCTGGATGTGCAGTCTCCCTGCAGCCAATCACAAGCTTCTGTTCCTATCCTGCACTGCAGGCTCGCACGACCCGTATGTATCATGGATACTAGTATTTTCCCAGTAACGGAGTCTCGGCGGAGATACACGTAACATGGCGGATTCTTCTCCTAGTCTAGCTTTTTCAATCACCATGTTCAATGCGCAGTCCTTTCTACCTACCGTGACACAAACGCTGTGGCCCAGGTTTGATAAAAAGATGTCCTGACTGAAAGAAAACTTTATCGTAAAAATAAACAGGACATCCGTGGATTACATTTACTCGTATAATGGATACTATTTTCCCAGTGACGCTGCGGAGGTAACGTAACATGGCGGATTCCTCTCCTGGTCTAGCTTTTTCAATCACCATGTTCAAAACGCGACCCTTTCTACCGCCCGTGATACACACGCTGTGGCCCAAGATTGGTAAAAAGCTGTCCTGACTGAAAGAAAAGATCATCGTGAAAATAAACTGGACATACTTGGATTACATTTACTCAACGTATTACGGATACTTTTTCCACAACGCGAAGGTACGTAAATTACGTGTTGCCATGGAGACGATGGGCCCCTGTGAGGGTAAACCCTGAATTAACGTGGGCATCCGATGTGTTAAAGATTCTTCTGAGATGAACATGTGAAAAAAATATTTTTGCACTACACCCATGCTACACCCCCCTCATATTTTTTGAACCTTTAGTGCTGTTCGGGTCATTTTGACCCGGAAGCACAGATGCACAGAAATACACAGTATTATGCCAAAACACAGACACACAGTCACCCCCACTTCTAACACCCCCCTTCCGAAGCCCCATTCCGAACCCCCCGGAACCTCAACACTAAACAACACTCTTACCCTCTTTTCAATACTGTATCAAAGAATGCCTTTTTCCTCTGGTACATAGCAAGCCAACTGTACTGTAAGCCAGGCACAAACTAAGGCATAAAGGGCGAGCTGGAAAAGTGGCATTTGACATGTGTCAGGCATGTGCCTGTTGCCAAAGTGGCATATGCTGTTGCCAAAGTGGCATATGCTGTTGCCAAAGTGGCATATGCTGTTGCCAAAGTGGCATATGCTCTCAACTAAGGCACAACAACAACTCTTACCCTCTTTTCAAAATCAATACTGCATCAAAGTCAAGACCTAGTGTCTCATTGTGGATAGACTGTTCCAGATAGACAAGTCCCTGACTTTCTAACTCACCATTTATATTGACTGTGTCAATTCTTGTTTTCAGTAGAAACGTTGTTTCCACATTGTTGGGGGGGTTAGACGTTGATGTTAGGCGTTGGTCGAATCGCGATTCGTTTTTTAAAATATCGATTTTTACCGTCCCCCAATTAAATCGATTTGCTGCTTGTTGGTGTGTTGTCGTCGCTCTCGACTCGCGCTGCTCAGTGACGCGGACATTCCCAGCATTCCTTCTGTAGAGGTGGCCTGACGTCACCACTCACCACAGCTGCTTGCAATGGAATGCACACAGCTAATGCGCGCTGATGAGACCCGTTAAGAGAATCGGACCGGCAAAAATTATTGACCCGGTTCTGGACCCGCTATCATGGAACCGGTTCCTAAAAAGAACCGGTTTCGGGTCCCAACCCTAAACCCAACCCCACCTCCCTCCCATCACCCCCCTCCCCCCACCACCCCAGATGCACAGAAACAAAAGAAAGCATGTATACTAATACAGACACAGTCACCTCCTCCCCCCCTCCACCCCCCTCCTATCGCCCTCACCCCCCCCCCCCCCACACACACACACACACACCCTTCACCCCCTCTCCTCCTCACCCCTCCCCTCCTCACCCTCACCCTCACCCTCACCCCTCACTTATCTGAAGTTTTCCTTGTGACTGTACTGTATCTTAGGGGAAATTTTACATTATTTTACATAAACATAAGGTGCTGTAAAGTAACACTGTAATTCAGGGGTGCTGTGGATGAAAATGTTGTTTACAGGGTGCCCTGAGACCAAAGTGTTTGAAAACCTGTCCTAGTGTATACGTTCAAGTTTATATTCATATGTGACGTTCATGTGTGTTCACATGTGTGTTCAGCTCTATGTGAGAATGATGTCCTGTTCTTGAACCACAAGCCCTAACCCTAACCCTTTTTTCCTATAAGCATGAGCAATATTGCCCAGTATTAAATAAAGTAGTTTTTTTACATGAATTTCAGCTAAATCAGTAAAAAGGCCTAGCTCTTTTAGTGTTTAATGTGATATAGCAAAGCAGAAATGCAAACATTTACCATATATATCATATGAATTGTTTGGTATTGAGTCAAAGTCAATGTATCATGATGATTTGTTAGGTTACAATTTATATTAGTGTTGTTTTTTTTAAACCAAATATCCCCCGGGTCAAAATGACCCGAACAGAACGAAGGTGTAGTGAATCTGAACAGAACTTAAGGGTTAAACCGCATTTGCAGTTTATTCCTAAGGTGGTTCCTAAGGAACCGGTCGTTCTGACAGCTTTTCATCCTCCTCCGTGTCTCTCGGAAGAGGATAGGCGTCTGCACTGTCTTTGTCCTGTTAGGGCTTTGAAAGCCTAATGTGACAAAACAGCGAGCTGCAAGTCTACTTCCCAGCTTTTCGTAGTTATGGGCAGGGCCCGTCAACGGAAAGCGGTGTCCAAGCCCACCTTGTCAAGGTGGATTGTGGACGCTATTAGGTTGGCATATGCTAGTGCGGGGTCTGTGGTGCCGGAGGCACTAAAGGCCTATAGCACTAGAGGTGTGTCGACCTCTTGGGCTTTGACCAAAGGGGTATTTGTTGTGGAGATTTGTTTGGCGGCAAATTGGTCTTCGCCGTCTAACTTTGCAGCTTATTACCACCTGGTCATTGCGCCATCTGCCCTGGCGCACTCGGTGCTGGGTGTGGCTGCCTCTTCTACGGTGTAGAGTGGCAGTTCTCCCCTTCCTGGTCTTAGCATGCTGCTGGCCTTTGGAATGAGTGGGGGGACCCTGGGTTCCCTTATAATTACTGTGTTTTTATAAGGCAGACCTGTGTCTGCTCCTTAGTGCATAAGGCAGATTTCGGTCTGTCAGGGTCTCTCTTTCTCTCTCTCTTACACCCAGGCCCGGTGGGTCTGGGACCTTCTGGTTGGTGAGGGGTCATGTCCGTTCGGACCTTGTCCCCTCATCGGTGGGGGGTGTGTATGAGATGGAACGTTGGTTATGGCTTTCTCGGGGAGTTTATGTATCCCATAGGGGTGTCATCCTGGAGGTATTATAATGAACGGTTAGGTTCCGTACGTTCCGTTCCTTGTTCATTTAATACCGGATGACCCCCCGGCTTAAACCCCTCTCTTCGTAAGTCACGATCAGAGAAGCGGTTTTAGAGGACGCCATGTTGGCTGGAGTCGCTTTTATGCTCTCGGGGCGGTGCCTCCGTTTTTGAGCGACAGTCCTTCCGACGAATCACTTCGACGTACGGGAGTGCATGAGTTTACTCTGTTGCATCGCTAGAGGGCGATGTTCCCATAGGGGGGTCATCCTGGAGGTATTAAATGAACAAGGGTTCCGTACGGAACCTAACCGTTTCTAACCGTTTTAACTTTAAAAAAAGAAAAATACCACTTTAAAAATGGTACCTTGTATGCACCTATGCATGGGTTCATGGGTTTTTGCCCCAGGACCTCAGTGGGAGATTGACAGGTTTATTTAATTGGAGATAAGTAACCACACCAGCCATAATGTGTATACATCGGCATTCAGCATCTTTCCTAAACGTTCAGATTATGGCAGCATTGCTAGCTATCTCTCATACTGTACATGCAGGTGTCATGGCACAGGCTCACGACACACATGTAATCATTATGCAAAACAGTGATAATGGCTAATGGGTTAAATTAACCTAATATACAAACACATTCATGTAGGCTACACACACACACACCATACACTGAAAAATCTGAATTAATAACGGTATGCTAAATAGAATATGCAACGGTATAAAACATATGGTATAAAGTTGTATAAGATAGGGTGCAGCTCAATAGACTGGTTTATAGGCTTGTACTCCGATTAGGCCATAGGTTGGATTTTCCCACAATGCTTTGAGCAAAGTGGGCGGTGTCACTGCAGACCAGAGGCTCTGATGTAGACTACAAGTGTCCTATTGGTTGGCGGTTGAACCCCACCCTTTGGTCTCATCACGGCTTGTTTTAAGCCAAGATTTCCTCGCAACATAATCGCTAACATATATGCTATAAATATAAGGTGCACATTTCTAAATGACAATTTAAGGACTTTTTAATACCTCTAACATGATAAATTAAACATTGGAAAGATTTTCAAATATTGGAGGCAGAAATTGTGGCTATAGGGAATGAATTGGACGACACCCTCCCCCCTCATCCCTCAAGGACAAGTAGAGGGCAGGTGATTCTACTGTGTAGGTGGCCATAGACAACAGACAAAAATTGCAGATTTTACATTTTGGTCGTACTGTTACGACTGGGGTCGTATTTGTATAACTATTGTAGGTACTGTATTGCTTTGGTCCTAGTGTGGTGTGGTGTATGACAGAGCTGAGAGTGTCTGGGAGTGTATGCAAAACCGGGGTATCACTCCCAGACAGAGTGAGTGTGTGAGAGCATGTAAAAACAGGTGTGCCGCTCCCAGCAGCTGATTGGTGGGGAAACGACCAGGATGGCTGGGATTGGTGGGGAAGTGTTCCTGGAGTTCTGTCTGCTGACTGGCTGACAAGGGTGGAGATTGGGGATAAAAGGAGCAGCAGACCTCGGCCAGCCACGCAGGGGAGCAGACCTTGTCCTCCTCCTCTCCCAACTGGCACACAACATGTCCTTATGTTTTCTTATGAGTTGATATGAGTTCTGGGTTAAGTTGAGTTAAGTTGCTTTGAGCCTTTGACTAATGTTTATGTTAAGGAGGTAAGATACTGTTTGTTCTTTTGGTAGGCAAGTGATTTTCTTTGGAGTGAGTTTTCTTTTGATTTGAGTTTTGAGTTGTCCTTCAGTTATTCCTAAGTGATTCTTCAGTTACTACTGAGTTCTTAAGTTTTTCAGTAGGTTTTCATTAGTTCTAGTTATTCATAGACCCCTATGTATTATGTTTCACTTCTATTAACTGTTCTAGTTTGTTATTACCACTTTGTAAATAAACCGCACTTTATGTTGCATTTATAACCCGTTGTTGGTGTGGCTACTTGGGAGCTGGGGAAGACAAGGGTTAATTTCATGTTGTGTCTCAGGACCCCTAGACTGGGGCATAACATGAATTGGGGGCTCGTCCACTAGTTTTCTCGTGTGCTTGGTAAGTTACATATTTTCTCTCCTCTTCTGGTTGGCAGTTTGATTAGGTTGGTAAAAATGAGTTTTTCGCTAGATGACTTTGTGGCAGATCCTTCTTGGGCAAAAATTGAGAAATGTAAGAAAGAAGAGTTAAAATTGGTGGCTGATGCTTATGAACTTGCTGTGTCTCCTACATTCTCTAAGGCTGAACTCCGACATCAGGTGTGCTCGCAGCTTGTCGACAAAGGGGTGATACCCCCAGTGACCGGTCTACCTGTGACTGTGAATGGTGAGAAGGAGGAGGGGACCTTGCCCGTGGAGGTTACTGATGCGGAGGTACCGGGAACGTCCACAAATGGTGTGGGGTCCACTCCTCGCTCACTACAGACAGGTATGAACACGGTCGATCTCCAGCTGACATTACAGATAAGACAGGAAGAGACCAGAAGTAAAGAGCTGGAGATCCAAGCATTACAGCTGCGTTTAAGAGCACTTGAACTTGAAAACCCAGCAGCCGGAGGAAGGGCAGGTACACAAAGTGCAGTCGGTGTCAGTAATTCAAGTATGGACATTAGTACATATATCATTGATGCCACAATTTAGAGAATCCGAGGTGGACTCATATTTTGGCGCTTTTGAACGGATTGCTGTGGCATTGAAATGGCCTAAGGAATCCTGGGCAATATTAATACAATGTAAATTAGTAGGAAGAGCCCAAGAAGTATGCGCTACATTGTCAATTGAGCAGAGCCTTGATTACGAGGTAATAAAACAGAGGGTGTTGCAAGCGTATGAGCTTGTCCCTGAAGCATATAGACAAAATTTCAGAAAAAAAGAAAAAACTGCCAGCCAGAGTTACGTGGAGTTTGCACGCGAGAAAAGCACGTTATTCGATAAGTGGTGCCAGGCCTCTAAAGTTAGCACATTAGCTGATATGCGGGAACTGATTCTACTGGAAGAGTTTAAAAGATGCTTGCCGGAGAGGATCATAGTTTATATTAACGAGCAAAAAGTGTTAAAATTGACAAAGGCTGTGGTCCTGGCTGATGAGTTTGTTTTGACTCACAAGAGTGTATTCACTTCCCCAGCAGCTCATGGGTTTGCTGTAGGCCCAGAGAAGTGGTCTCCCAAATCTGTGCGTAAAACCACGGCACCGTTATTGGGCGAGAGCCGTGAGTGTTTTTATTGTCGAGAGCCTGGGCATTTGATTGCCTGTTGTCCTGCTAACCCTAAGAGAAAAGGACAGTCTGATAATTTTCCTGCGGGAATTGGCCTGATTAAGTCAGTTTCTGTGCCTCATATCCAATCTGAACGCTGTTCGATGTCTGATGTAGAGGTGGACCCTCGCTTTAAACCTTTTGTATTTGATGGATTTGTTTCCGTGACTGGTAATGAGAACGATAAAGTGCCAATAAAAATCTTGCGAGATACGGGTGCTTATCATTCTATCATGCTGGAGTCGGTCCAGCCTCTGTCAAATGAGACTTCATGTAATGCTGATTTGCTTGTGTGGGGAATTAAAATGAGCGTGATTAAAGCACCATTACACATGGTACATTTTGGCTCACCGCTTGTGTCTGGACATTTTAAAGTAGCGGTGCGGCCTCAGTTACCAATCGGCGGTGTTGCGTTTATTTTGGGGAACGATATAGCTGGAGGGCAGGTTTTTCCTCCACCCGAGGTCGTTGAATGTCTCATTTTGCCTTGTGACTCCCCTGCGTCAACCATACCAAATGTACTCCCTGTGTGCGCAGTTACGCGCGCACAGACTCGTAAAATGGGTCAAATTGTTGAGTTGTCTGATTCATTTATGGCTACTGTGGATGAAAATGAGCATGATGATGAAGCTGTTACCACCACTAAGATTGAAGGTGTGTTAAAAATGTCAAATGTGTCTGTATTTCCTGTTGAATCTGAGTTGAGTCTAAAAGTAACCAGAGAAATGTTAATGGCGGCTCAGAAAAATGACCCGTCATTAACAATGTGTTTTTCCTCTGCCATAGCCAGTGAGGGAGGCCAAAATCCAGTTGGGTTTTTTTTGGAGAACGGGGTCCTGATGAGGAGCTGGAGTCCTGGTGACAGCGAGGTGGTCACTGTTAATCAGGTAGTGGTGCCAGATAAATATTGGCCACAAGTGCTTAGTATTGCTCATGATTCCAGTTTAGCTGGACATCTTGGTATTAAAAAAACATACCATCGGGTGCTGCGAAATTTTTATTGGCCAGGCTTAAAAGCTGACATAACTAAATATTGCCGTTCATGTCACACCTGTCAAATTGTAGGGAAGCCGAACCAACCTGTTCCACCGGCCCCTCTGCATCCGATTCCTGTGCTTGGGGAACCGTTTGAGGACGTAATTATAGATGGTGTGGGCCCTCTACCAAAAACAGTTCCAAGCACCAGCGCATGGAGCTCTCCTTGTTTGTTAGTTCCTAAACTCCTGGCGCTCCTTGCTCTGTTGTTTGCCCTACAGTAATTTGAAGTGTACATTGGGTCTACTCTCCAGCCTGTAAAGGTTTTTACAGAACATAACCCATTGGTGTTTTTAGCGCAGATGCGTAATGCTAATCAAAGACTAATGCGCTGGTCCATTGCTTTGCAGGATTTCAATCTGGAGATGTGTCACAAAAAGGGTATTGAAAATGTAATGGCTGACGCGTTATCCAGAGTGTTTTAAAGTGTTAACCGTACAAGGGTTGAGCACCATAGGGGGGTGCTTAATTCTTGGGAAGGGGGGTGTTACGACTGGGGTCGTATTTGTATAACTATTGTAGGTACTGTATTGCTTTGGTCCTAGTGTGGTGTGGTGTATGACAGAGCTGAGAGTGTCTGGGAGTGTATGCAAAACCGGGGTATCACTCCCAGACAGAGTGAGTGTGTGAGAGCATGTAAAAACAGGTGTGCCGCTCCCAGCAGCTGATTGGTGGGGAAACGACCAGGATGGCTGGGATTGGTGGGGAAGTGTTCCTGGAGTTCTGTCTGCTGACTGGCTGACAAGGGTGGAGATTGGGGATAAAAGGAGCAGCAGACCTCGGCCAGCCACGCAGGGGAGCAGACCTTGTCCTCCTCCTCTCCCAACTGGCACACAACATGTCCTTATGTTTTCTTATGAGTTGATATGAGTTCTGGGTTAAGTTGAGTTAAGTTGCTTTGAGCCTTTGACTAATGTTTATGTTAAGGAGGTAAGATACTGTTTGTTCTTTTGGTAGGCAAGTGATTTTCTTTGGAGTGAGTTTTCTTTTGATTTGAGTTTTGAGTTGTCCTTCAGTTATTCCTAAGTGATTCTTCAGTTACTACTGAGTTCTTAAGTTTTTCAGTAGGTTTTCATTAGTTCTAGTTATTCATAGACCCCTATGTATTATGTTTCACTTCTATTAACTGTTCTAGTTTGTTATTACCACTTTGTAAATAAACCGCACTTTATGTTGCATTTATAACCCGTTGTTGGTGTGGCTACTTGGGAGCTGGGGAAGACAAGGGTTAATTTCATGTTGTGTCTCAGGACCCCTAGACTGGGGCATAACACGTACAGTGACGTGCTTTCCAGGAGTTGCGTAGTCGAAATGAGCATATTGAACTGAGCTGTCTGCGACTCTGCGTCACAGTATTTACGACACTGTGGTCTTTCGGGGGGCGTGTTCTCTCCTCCACATCATCAGCGCCCACACCCTAGGTGGGGTTGGCAAAATAGTAATGTGTAGGTCTAACGTTGCGCTATACTTTCTGTAATATAATAATGTGTAGGCCTAATGTGATGCTATAATGGCCGCGTTTCCCAAAGCGATTTTGAGTGCTCGTAAGCTCAGGCATGGTCGTAGAGACCAAAAAAAACGTTTCAAGAACGCCTTCGTAGCCTGCGCAATCAAGAGCAATGAGGGCTTTCAGGAAACCGGTCGAGAGTGTACAATGGAACCAAATGGCTGTGATGACGGTTGAATGCACACCTTACGAATGGCCATCGTAAGGAGGATTTTAGAAGCAAACACCTTTCCCGCAAGATTCCCACGGGTGCTGCAGACCTGTCTTACAATGGCTATTTTAATGGTGCGCCTGGGGCGCCCGTAAGCACCCTTCTAGAAAACTGAGCACATATATAACTAAGTATAACTATGAAAGTATAATTAAAAAAAAACTATCTAAGTAACTGTGGATGGTAGAGTAGGCTATTCTACACACCTGCTATACAAAATAAACAAGTGAACTATATTTTCATATTTATATAATAAATAAATAAAAATACAAAGGTGAACTATATGCTTTATGTAATGCGTGTCGCTTGCTTTGATATATACCGGTAGGCTACTGAGAAATAGCGCACCACAACATACACACTTACATAAAAAAGAACAAGCTTATAGGCTGCCTCAAGTGGGTCCGTGGACCAGTGGGGTTCCCCTGTCCCCAGCTAAAAGGCATGCAGTGATGCGTGGAAGCGGTGATAGAACTTGGATCATCCAGTCGCTAGTCCAACACACAACCCCTCACGCCAACACGACTCAGCGAGAACCAGTGGTTCCTAACTTGCAAACTTCCAAACTAAAATATAACAGCCCTGCGCCTCTTTAGCCCCTCGTGCCAACACGACTCAGCGAGAACCAGTCCGCTCAGACAGTGGGCTGGAGCCAGGCACTCATCATCCTACACTCTGAGTTAGCCTACATTTTGGAACCATTAGTTCCTAACTTGCAAACTTCCAAAATATAACAGCCCTGCGCCTCTTTAGCCCCTCGTGCCAACACAACACTGAGCTAAAGAGGCAGGACGGTTATATTTTAGTTTGGACGTTTGGAAGTTAGGAACCAAATGGTTCCAAAATGCAACTCACATTTTGAGAGTGTAGGATGATGATCGCCTGGATCCAGCCCACTCACTGAGCGGACTGGTTCTCCAGCGCTGAGTCTGAAATCAGGCTAGGATGATGAGGGTCCATTGGTTCATATAACTAATTATAGTCCTATAATTATTACAGCCAAGACGGGGCGGACAACAGCCTTAGTAGCTGAACACAGCTTATTAGCATGACGAGTTGTGAATTGGACTAAGCACTGAGAGCCTTGGGTTCGACTCCCGCTTCAGCAGATTGATATAAACGATACAGAGAGTCCCCGAGTCTCCTTTTGAGAACCAATACTCTAGTCTACAATACTGTCATAGTAGGCCTAGCCTATAAAATACAAAAATAAATATTTAAGACGGGCAGTTAAAGGTATATTCAGTGATTGTATTTCATTCAAATAAAAATATAATTGGTACATTTTCCATTCATTCTCCTCACTAGAATGTGTGGTGACCATATAAGGACTGCCACCATGGCCCGTGTTACGAGCATAGCTAGATTCCGTTTTCAGAGGTTGCCAGCCAGTCCTCGACCAATCAGGGTAGAGTATGGCCGTAGTTATGTTATGATGTTTAGTTATGATGGTCAAAATAAATGTTTTGAGAACCACAGTCGCTCTAAATTAAGAACGTCTGCTAAATGTCTAGATTGTAAACTACTGAATTCATAAAATGTCACAGTCTAGTAGTAAATCAGTATCATACATATCCTGAAGCTGGAGACGTAGGCCTACCGATATTCAGTGATTGGGTCTAATGATCAAAACGAGAACATTATAATGGTGTAGACAATCTATACAAAAATAAACATTTCCATGCTGTAAGGCCATGTGACCCCCGGCCACTTTCATTGTATGAAAGTGTATTTTCACTGAATACACCTTTAAGTCACTTTGTGCAGTCAGTTATAGGCCTACCAACAGGCAACAGCGATTAAAGCTTTGCATGTAGTTTCAAATTAAAACAAGGGGTTTGTACAGTCAGTTTAGCTGCTAAAAGTTTGTTAATTTTCAGCGTTGTATGTTTTATTGATGGGCCGAGTACAATCACACAAACCAACAGCTGAAATTCATTTGGGAGCGCAGCTGCTGACGTCCTATCAATCGAAGCCCAGAGCCATTCAAGGAGAGTTTCAGGGAGAGTTGCATCATATCCGTTCACATGGGGCCAGAGTTTGCAGAACTCTCTAGTACAAGGCTCTGGCCAGCCCAAGGACATGCGTAGGCTGTTTTGAGAGGGGGGGGGCGTTTGAGAAACGCCGTCACCGTAAGGACCGCAGCCTTACGAAGGGCTTTGTACGACCTGTGCTTTGGGAAATGCAGCCAATGTCTGTTATATAATAATTTGTAGGTCTAATGTGATGCTACAGTATAATGACTAATATAATAATGTGAAACCTAATATAATGCTATAATGTCTGTAATATAATAATGTGTAGCCTAGATGCACGAAGACATCCTGACGTTATGGTACATACAGTATGTTTGTGATATAATGTTTAGTAAGATGCAAAAGTCATGATGCCATTTTTGAATGTTTCCTTAAATTACTTTGTAAAAGCAGTCTGCTCACGCATGCAGCGCAAACATGTCAAGTCCTTCTTCCTTCTTCATTTTATTTGCAGATGAAGTAAAGGTGTACCTTGACATACCTTAGATGTTGAGTCCTGCTCTGTTTGATGTTCCTGAGCTGACTGACCACTGGAACCCTGAGATATCTGCTGCTGGTCACTGTGGAGGACACACACACACACACACACACACACACACACACACACACACACACACACACACACACACACACACACACACACACACACACACACACAGTGCAGAGGGTAATGTAAAAACAGGAACTGTTCACTTTTTCACTCCAGCTTGAGGTTCTCAACATTTTCAGAAATGGAGCCATGACAAAAATGCCTTGGGGTGATGATGGTGCCCATTGGTATCTTATTACCCTGTGAAGGCTAGTGAAGGAACACTCAAATTCAACTGGGTTTTTGCCCAAAATATCCCCCAGTGGTCTGGCTAAGGGCTATCCTTCCTACACAGGCTATCATTCCTACCTAGAATTGACTTACATGATGTATAATGTAATTTTTGCATACTTTTATTTAGATTATACTTTTAAATGGTCAAATTTGAGCAGATTTTAGCATTTAATTCAATTGACTTTTTCTGTAACATTTTCTGAACCCAAAAGGTCATTTGCATCAGTTTAATGGAAGAAAATCCCAGTGTCTGGCAAGTTCCATCCAATAGTTCTTGGTTGGCTACCGAACGCTGAAGCTCGCCTTCCCTAAAATGGCTCCTAGATCCAGATGCCCCTCGCCCCAGAGCCGTCTACCTTTTTATGCCTATGGCATGCAGGTCCTCCTGCCCTACTAGGGCAGGGTGCTGGGGAGTAGCTAGGTGGGGCTGTCATTGTAGCTGTTCTGAAATAATAATCAAATTACAAAACCAAACCCGAGTGGCTCCGTAACGGTCTCGTCCGATTCCGGCCCGTTCCGACTTTCTTTTTTTTCACGTCCCGAAATCCGTTTGTTTCCAAGGTTCCGAAAGACCTGACCAGTTAATGATCATTAAAGCCTCTTTCATGTACCGAGATCCCTCACTCACTGCAGCTATGCGGTGTGCGCCGTTAACTGATTGACAGGCAGAAAAAGGCTGCCAAGGAATCTATTATTAACATAGAAACAAAAGCCAGGGATAAAGGAATACTTTTAGGCTATTTTCTAACTACAGAGGTAAGTCATTTTCGGTTTGTTTGTCATGTTGTACGCGGGTGCTTTCTCATCATCCTGGCAGCAGGAGTAGCTACGCATCACGCATGCATTACGCACGCACCAAGCTCTTTTAGCTGTTAATCTGATCCTAGAGCATTATCATCTCACAGTTACACAGCCATTCTTCATGTCGCTGCCTCACGGCTTTTAACGTACCTGAATCTGAACCTGGGTCAGCCTAAACACAGCACAGCGCACACTTTAAACAGAACTCCAGTTTGTTCCTTATCCTGATCAGAGAACAGCAGCGCACACCAGCGCACACATTGATTGATTGCTTTACAGTTTGCATTTGATTACAGTCCCGTGTTCTGAGGGAAATGCGGCCATTCCTACCCGGCTCAGAGTGACCTAACCCTGTACGGGTCTCTCGGGTAATTTCGGGGTCGGGGCCCCCGTGAAGACCTCCATTTCCCGCTCCTTTTACCATTATTATATTTTGTATTATTATATTTAGTGGTGGGGCTTCATTTGTTCATCAATCACCGATTGTGCCTTTATAGTATAGTTACTGTAGATGTACAGTATGAGTGTGTTGAAAAAAATGAATGTAAAAGATAAAGATAACTATAATGAACACTGAATTATTTTTGAATTGAACAAGTGTAGGAAAGACATTGTGATAGTTTTCCATCCTGACCTCTGGTCAGTAGAGTGGTGTCCATCTTTGTAGTCCAATTGTCCTCCTTTGGACTGGTCACTCTTCATGAGGACACAGCTGGGCACAGGAGACTCTGCCCTCTGCTGGTCAACCCTGACACCATGACAACCAACAACATTTATTAGAGCCTAAACAAACCCCTCCAAATCAAGCTACAGTCAGCTCCCCAGCTCAGAGTCCTCCAATCTCCAAGCCCCATTTCCAGTTCATCATCATCAGTAATACAACGCAATACAATAAAACAAGAAAGATATATAAAAAGCATATCCAGTTCTGTACACAAACAAAATAATATAGGCACTCAAACTCAAACACAGCCATATGAAGCATTAAACATTAAATTCCCAATTTCACCCTATCCCAGCAGGGATTCTGGCCCACTGGGCACTGACATTTCAGGAGAATCCAGGAAATTTCATGCGTAAATAATTTAGCATTGGGATTTGGGGTCCATAACTTTTGAAAGGAAGCTTCATTGCTTCTGTACACTGCACATCATCTCTCGAGGGGTAGCACAGCAAAGATCTCCCTATAGCCTACCAGAGTTGTATGGTCGGGGGTTTATATTTTATCCATTTAATCAAAATACATTTCAGGGTGAAAGTAAGAGTTTATCAAATAACTTAAATTGTAGTGGTATAAAGTTGATCTCTTTTGATGGGAGTCCCAAGATGAAGCTCACGTACCACCTGGCTCAAAACATGGTTATCCACTTACATTCCCAACAATAGTGATAGTAAGTTCTACAGTAAGATCAGTAAGACATTTCAATCGCAGCAGTGATATTGAATGATCTATTTTGTTTAGTATCACGGTGTAATGTGCAATCTATGGAGAACGTTGTATTGTTTTTCTCTTAGTTGCAGGTATAACCTTCTCTTAGTTGCAGGTATAACCTTTATAACTGAGTCGATGGCCTTTTGCCAATCGTCCTCTATATATATTCATTGTTAAAATCCCTCTCCCACTTGCAGAACAACCTCCAGGGAGTCCAGACCAGTACAACATAGAGTAAAATGAAGAGATAATGTGTGATAAATTACTGCATTAATATAAAAAGTCATTTACTTTTCTATAAAGGGAGCCATGTGGCAGTGGCAATTGTAGTGAATTAATAAAGTGACATATTTGCAGACAACTGAAAATAAATCCCTAAGGAGATTAAATTATGTCTGCAGCTGCTGAAAAGACATCAGGACTCCTTCACTAAAGACTGTAATCTAAAAAATCGGCCTGATGGTGGCTCTAAAGGGGACAGATCCATGTTGATGACATACTGTGTACCGCTTTGTGTACACCAGGCCCATTTCAAGATGCTGTCATCTACATCTACTCTGTCATCTACTTTGAGTCAACCCACACATGAAAAGTAATTAGTGGTGAGGTGAGTCTGAGAAAGGTCAAGCAGCACCCTAATGAGTTTGTTTTAGGCTGTTTGGAGCCTTGTTTTAGGGTCTTTGAGGCGTTGTGATACCATAAGTGGACTCTATAGTCAAAGAGGGGTTGAATGGGTGCACTCGCTAGAGTCTCCCGTGTATTGTTATCGACCAGCGGTGTTATTACATTGTCACCCACTTTGACTGTGAAGTTATCAACCTAATAAATATATTTTAAAAAGTCCACAGACGCCACCATTGTTTATGGGTGAAGGCATGCTACTTTACCCTACGTTAACACAAATGAAATCCGCGAAGTCTTAAAACAGACGATAGAACTAACGACAGTGTGTTTTAAATCCACCGACGCCATTTTGTGCGCCCATGCATGGTCACAGAATTCAATGGGTGCCTGAGTTTTAGCGTAGCACCGGGCCGCTCTCTGACCATAGTGGCACAGCGTGTTAAGGTGATACACCAAAAAGGGTTCCCCCACAGAACAAGGCACGGCGCAGAAACGTGACGTCTCTACACTGCAGCGACATGCGCATTGGCAACGAGCGGTCTCCGAAAAGAATTGCTTTAGTAAACTTGCGTAGTTGCGTTACTGTGAAAATGTCCCACAACTGAAAACATCCGACAATAGCCAATGATGTTATTATGATGATCCAACGGCTATGATCTCCGGTTGGAACTTGTGACAGCGTGAGCATTGATCGTCGTCACCTCTCCTCTCCCCACCCCAGTCCCCGCGCTACGCTGTGGACCAGAGCTACTCTTCCCCATAGCCTCTCCCCCGCTCCGCTCGCTGCTCTGTCTGCAGGCAGCAAAAGGACTGTCACCCTTCCGTGAAAGCCTTTTTCTGTGTCGTATTAAAAAAAGAATACAATCCCGGGAGAGATGTGTAGTATGGTACATGTGTCTTTAGTTCCGACCGCTTAGAAAAGGTAATTGATCGGTTGAAAGAAACTTTATAAGCGTGTTTGAGTTTGTTTCGCCAGCACAGCCACCCTGCCTCTGTGTCTGTCTGTAACTCCATGCTGCGCGTTCATGTATGCAGTAGATGCGAACGCGCATTCACGTTCACTGTAGTTGCATTCAACAAATTGCAAATTGTTGATGTGAGGTTTAAGAATAAAGAGAAGCAAGGTCTTATTGTCACTACTCTACAGGGACAAGAAGCAAAATGCAATGTTGTGATCGAGGTGATAATAATAATAAGAAAAACTAAGATAAGGGATGATGATGATGATGATGATGATAATAACAATAATAATAAAATAAAATAGAAACGTCAACAGTATAGCCATAGAATAGCTGTATAAAGAATGTGTTCTATTGCAGACATATGTATATATGTATATAAAATAGCAGCCATAGTAACAGTAATAGTAGTTCCATCAACTAACAGTAAGCCTACTACTTGACATGACAATAGCTGAACCACTTTAGACGGCCTTAATAACCTATTGTGGTGTGTAAAATAGCATATAGAAAAAAGTTAATAATAATCTATCTATAAATGCGACAAATCTCTGTCTGTCTGCGTGTATGTAATCCGCGTATCTCGAGAACCGTTCGTCCCACCGGCTTCAGATTCGGCAGGCACGTTCTCCGCCGCGGCGCGGAGTGCAGTGCCGGGCCTCGACCCGACCCGACGCACGTTTTTTCCGAACCGGCGCAAAACGTTCGGAATCTCCTTATGCGGAGCTGATTGTTGACATCAGGCTGTTCCGGAGGAAATCGGCGCAAGCGCTGACTCATTGTGACATCACTTCATAAAAGGCTCTGACATCACGTACGCCACATGAGTCAACAAAAAATCTCTGTAAATGTAAATCGGCGCAAGCGCTGACTCATTGTGACATCACTTCATAAAAGGCTCTGACATCACGTACGCCACATGAGTCAACAAAAAATATCTGTGAATGTGTATGTATGTGTGGCCAGGTCAGGGTACACTGGGGTTGATGACGAGTATTGTGGGTGGGCTCCCAGCGGACAGTTGGAACACACTTCCGTGAGAGGCGGCAGCAACAAACTGTTCCCGAGGGACACACGTCTCGAATGCGTGCGGAATTGATATTACGCTGGTGAGTTGGAATTGCAGTTTACTCCCGCACTATCGCTAAAAGACGTGTAGGTTGCCTGTCATCTTTCGCCTAGTTTGACATGTTGATTGCGTCGTATTCTCTAGGGAGAAAAGCCGCCAGCCGATACAGGGACGGGAGAAACGGCTGTGAGAGCTGTGTGTAAAAGACAGCGTGCCGTGGCCCATGGTGGCGTGTCGTAACGCCGGGCGTTAAGTCATTTATTGAAACGTAAGTCTCTGTTTTGCTATATGGCTGTGTGGCTACTGGGCTATGGTAACGATATGTACTGTTATTCTGAGTAACTAAATGGGACAACATGTTTGTGGTTCTGTCTAGTGCACAGCACAAGGAAGCGTGAAGCCACGTTGAGTTTCGAGTGTGAATCAGTCAGCTGTTGTGTCTCGGGGAGTCCGTGGCTAATTCATATGCATGTGCTGTGTAACATATGATAATGAGGGTTCATAAATGGTCATTGTGCTCATGTGCTGTGATGTTTATTATGTTTATTTCTGTGCCATTACAGGTGGTGATCATCCGTGGTCACTGCTTTTAGTTTTGCTTTATTAGATCAGAAACAGGGGTTTGTTAGGTTGAAGTTGATTTATTGTAAAGTTCCATTTGTCTCTATTATTATTGTTGGTATTGTGAATTGTGATTACTGCACTGTGCTTAATCTTATTGTTTAAGAACATATTCTTGACTCTATATTTTTATATCTTACTATCATTAATAAAGATTATATATTTTAATATAAAGTTGTTGTATTGCCTGTTACATGTCCGACACCTCTTGTCACAGTTTGGCGCTGTGAGCAGGGTATTTTAAGTTTTTTTGTGACTTAGGCTAAGGGCATATAACAGTGCATAGAGACAGATGGAACTGGCATTTAGGGTGAGTTTAGTTATAGCATAAAAAGCAGTGACCACGCAGCGTCCACGAAGGAAGGCCGGGGAATCAGCCACCAGAAATCTGCTATCACAGTTTCCTGCCAGGCCGGGTGGACGAAGACCGTTGGTGAAGAGATCCATGTACTAAGGTGGAATTGAGACACACAAAAAGAAAAAAACAAGAATTGACACAGTCAATATAAACTCTGGTGTTCTGCCGCTTCCACGCATCGAAAAAGGAAAAAAACAAGAATTGACACAGTCAATATAAACTCTGGTGGATTGGTGTAAAAACATGAGTTTGGTGGACTTGCAACAGGAAGTGGCTACGCTTAAAGCCAGAGTGCAGGCTGATAAAGAGACTATAAGTCAGTTGAGAGATGAGAATGAAGCCTTATCGCAGAGAGCTGAGTCTGACTCAAGTAAACCTCCTGAGACTGCTCAGTCCTCCACTAATCAGGGGTTGGTGGGGGGGCAGGGTGGGACAGCGGGGGGTGAGAGCTTAGCTGGGGGCGCCAGAGAGCGCATTGTATATTTGCCAAAAGAGAAAAAATGTACAGTGTTCACTGGTGGGTCCAGTGCTATGTTTTATGATTGGCTGGATGAACTTAATGCCACTTTGATTTATCGTTCTTATACTGAAGCTGAAAAAGCCGCCTACATTTACGAGCAGTTGGGAGGTGAAGCAAGGCAAGAGATAAAGTATCGCCCTCATGGTGAACGGTCAAACCCAGTGTGTGTGTGTGTGTGTTGAATATTCTCAAAGAGATATATGGGCAGCCCCAGTCCCTCACTAAGTTGCAAAAACAGTTCTTTGATAGAAGACAGCGAGAGGGGGAGTCTGTCCGGGAATATTCACATGCATTAATGGCTATTATGGAAGAGATAAATCATTGTAATGTGAAAAACGCATGGTGTGGCGATTTTGCTTTGCGTGACCAATTTGCAGAAAACGTGGGTGAGGTTGGCCTACGTCGAGAGCTAAAGAAAACAATCCGTCAGAAACCAACCATTTCGTTTTTCGAGCTCCGCAGGGAGGCTTTCCAGTGGGGGGAGGAAGCTGATTGTGGGGTGGAACGTAGAAGGCGGGTGGGGGGTTCCTGTGAAGAAGCTGGGGCCACATCGGTTGAAACAAGTGTGGTTACTGCAGCAATGAAGCCTGACCCGACGCTTGCCAAGGTTTTTGAGATGTTACAAAAACAACAGGGTCTAATTGATGACCTATCACAAAAAATGGCCGCTACAATGTCGGTATCGGGACCCAAGCGAACAGAGAACCGTAAATGGCAACCTCGGTAAGACGCGTCGGGTCAGCCGATTTGCTTTAAGTGCCAAACAGCTGGCCATATTGCGCGGAATTGTGTGGCGCCGCGGCCTAACCAGAGTCGTGAGCGTTCAGCGCATGCAGTGCCCGCCGGGCATGACGGAGCAGTGCAGATGTTAGAGCATCAGGGAAACTGTCCCCCCCTGTGGTGAAGAGTCAAACCACAGGTGGGGTGCAGCCAGGCTCAGTAACTGTCCCTCACATTGACCCACAAGTGTACGAGTGTTTGGTGGGGAAGTGTGACACTGTGGAAGTTTCAATGGGGGGGTGAAGTTTCATTGCTTAATCGATTCTGGATCAAATGTCTCGTCAGTTACTGAGAGTTTTTTCTTTAAGCATTTACTGCCAAAATGGGGAAAAAGGTTGTCTGAATGCGGGTGGTTAACATTGAGTGGGGCTCATGGGTTGAATATTCCATACCTGGGCTACTTTACAACCGATGTGGAGGCGGTAGCGCTGGGTAGGACCATACCGCAGAGAGGTATATTAGTGGTGAAAGACCCAATTGGACAAGCTGCAAAAGAGCGTAAACAAGCAGTGCCGGGCTTGCTCGGGATGAATGTCATTAAGACATGTTATCAGCTATTGTGTCCTGCGCAGGGTCCTAGCCCACCGCTGCCCCTCCCAGACGCTCCTGGTTGGCAGACTGCCTTGGCAGCCTGTCAAAACGAACAAGCCGTTACATTGAAAAGTAAAATGTTTGCTGCAGCCGCCTCTCCTTTTACGGTGCCTGCGGGCTCTGTGTGTTTTGTTCCAGCGACCGGACCTAATAGTCTGTGCCTGTCGAGGGCATCAGTGTTAGTAGAGCCGTTAGGGTTGGAGGAGGGTAGCTTGCCAGGGGGGTTGCTGGTCTCCAACACGTATGTGGAGGCGAGCAATGGACATTTGGCTGTCCCGGTAATCAATGTGGGCTCCTCAGACATTAGGTTAGAGCCACAGACACGCCTCGCATCGCTGCATCTAGCTGAGGTGGTGGCTGGGGAGGTTGGCGCTGTTCATTTTGAACGGGTGGGTCCACAGGAAGAGCAGGTTATGATTAGGGAGCAGCATGGTTCACAAGGAGACGGGGAGCTGTCCCTTGAGATCGCTGCACTGCGCTTCCCGGGTTTCTCGGAGGATCAGGCAAGACAGGCAAGGCAACTGTTGGGCAAATTCTCTCACGTATTTGCATCCTCAGACAGTGATCTAGGATGCACAAACCTTATTTCTCATGGGATCCCAGTTGTTGATGACGTCCCTGTGAGCCAGAGGTACCGAAGGATCCCGCCCAGCCAGTATGAGGAAGTTAAAAACCACATTAAGAAGTTGTTGGAGCAGAAAGTGATTAGGGAGAGCAGTAGCCCGTACTCTTCCCCATTGGTGATTGTTCGAAAGAAGGATGGCTCGATGCGATTGTGTGTAGATTATAGGCGGTTGAACGCAAAGACCCGCAAGGATGCATTTCCGCTTCCACGCATCGAAGAGTCTTTAGATTCACTGAGTGGCGCAAGGTGGTTCTCTACGTTGGACTTGGCGAGCGGGTATAATCAGGTGGAGATGGTCGAGGGTGACCGGTCGAAGACGGCTTTCTGTACGCCTTTTGGGTTGTACGATTTCAACCGAATGCCATTTGGGTTGTGCAACGCACCGGGAACTTTTCAAAGGCTTATGGAGCGCATCTTGGGTGATCAGCGATTTCAATCCTTGTTGCTTTACCTGGACAATGTCGTGGTCTTTTCTTCCACCTTTGAAGAGCACCTACGTCGGTTGGAGCTGGTCTTGTTACGGTTCGAGCAGTGTAACCTGAAAGTGAAATTCAGTAAATGCTCGTTTTTCAAGTCAGAGGTGTCATATCTTGGGCATGTCATCTCCTCGCAAGGGGTGTCGACTGACCCGGCTAAGATACGTGCAGTGGCAGAGTGGAAGAGTCCCCGGAACGGGGCGGAATTGGCCTCATTCTTGGGTTTTGCCTCCTTCTACCGCAGGTTTGTAAAGAACTTTGCGGGTCTGGCAGCGCCCCTTCATGCTCTTTCTGCACTTGGTTCCCCAAAGAAAGGTGGGCGTCCTCTTCCGACGCACGTATTCCAGAGGCACTGGAGCCCAGCGTGCGAAGAGGCATTCCAGAACTTGAAGCAGAAGTTGGTGTCTGCACCAGTCTTGGCATACGCGGACTTCGCTAAGCCGTTCACGCTGGAAATAGATGCCAGCCACCAGGGGCTGGGAGCGGTGCTGTCCCAAGAGTCTGGGGGCCGAAGAAGACCAGTGGCGTATGCCAGTAGAGGGTTGCGGTCATCAGAGCGGAACATGGAGAACTATAGTTCAATGAAGTTGGAGTTGCTCGGTCTTAAATGGGCAGTGACAGATAAGTTTCGGGAATATTTGATCGGGAACAAGTTCACCGTGCTGACGGATAACAACCCGCTGAGCCATTTGCAGACGGCACGGTTGGGGGCCGTAGAGCAGCGATGGGTGTCCGAGGAGTTAGCGCGGTTTGATTATGAGATTGTTTATCGACCTGGTCGGCAGAATGGGGCTGCAGATGCGTTATCGAGGCAGTATTCGAACGTGGTCTCGGAATTAGAGCCTGTACTGAGTTGCCCGGGCTTACACCCGAGGGACGACTCCCCCAGGCCAGAGGAGTTACGCGCTGCATGGAATGAAGAGCAAGCAGTGGTGGACACTCCAGCAAACGTTTCTACGACTACCTTTCCGTCGTACAGTATGGATTATCTGGCTCTGCTTCAACAAGCGGACCCGGATGTGGCGTCGTTCCTCAAGTACTGGCGGCGGGGGGAAAGGCCAGATAAGGGGGCGAGACGGACAGAGTCCACTAGGGTTCTAGAACTGTTGCGTCAGTGGGAAAGAGTGGTAGAACGGGAGGGAGTTCTGTACAGGATGCGGACCAATCCGAGAGAGGGCCAGCAAGAGCAGGTCATCTTGCCGAGGGCTTTGCATAAAGAAGTGTTGGTCCAGATGCACGGTGGGCATGGCCACCAAGGGATTGAGCGAACCTTTAAATTGGTAAGTGGAAGGTGTTATTGGCCCGGGATGTACCGTGATGTAGAGGATTTTTGTAAGTCCTGTGAGCGGTGTATTGTGTCCAAGGCCCCGCAACCAAGGGTGGTGACAGCAATGGGAGGCTTGCTGGCATCCAGGCCACTTGAAGTGGTAGCCATGGATTTCACTGTCCTGGAGTCGTCGTCTGACGGAAGGGAGAACGTGTTAGTCTTAACCGATGTGTTTACGAAGTTTACAGTTGCAGTTCCGACTCGGAACCAACAGGCTGTCACGGTGGCCAAGTGCCTGGTTAAACACTGGATCCAAACTTATGGGGTCCCAGCCCGGCTGCATTCCGACCAAGGCCGGTGTTTCGAAGGTGAGGTGGTGCGGTCGCTTTGTAAGTTGTATGGGATGAAGAAGAGTAGGACGAGCCCTTATCATCCACAGGGCAATGGGCAGTGCGAAAGGTTTAACCGAACCCTCCATGACCTGCTCCGGGCTCTGCCCCCGGAGAAGAAGAGGAGGTGGGCGGAATACCTGCCGGAGGTGGTGTATGCTTACAATACGACAGAACACCAGAGCACGGGATATTCCCCATATTTTCTCTTGTTTGGCCGGTCTCCTTGCACTCCCCTAGACCTCATGTTGGGGGGAGCGGATGAGGAGGTGGGAGGTGTGGGAGAATGGGTGCAGAGGCATCAAGAGCGACTGCAGGTAGCTTACAAGCAGGCTAGTGGCCAGATGCAAAAGGCAGCAGAGTCTCGCCGTCGGCATTGGGGGCCAGCATCCAAGGATGCAGATTTACAGCCAGGAGAGTTGGTTTATGTGCGGAATCGGAAGGTGGTTGGTAGGAATAAGATTCAGGACTTATGGCTCTCGATTCCTCATATAATAATCAGTCGGTTGAGTCCCAAAAAGCCGGTGTATACTGTGATGCCTGCTGATGCGATGGGACCGCCCAGGACTGTGCACCGCTCGGAGCTCCGGCGGTGTGGTAAGGGCGTAAGGTAAAGTGAAGGTAGGGTGGTACCCCGAGCAGAAAGCCTAGGTGAGGAAAGTGAAGACGACAGCTTGTTGTGCGTAGGTATTGGTAGTGGGTCAGAAGAGGGTCGAATGGTGAACGCCGATCCCGCAGATGAGGGGCCGGAAAGGGAGTCGGACGACTCGGAGGAGGAGGAGCAGTCCATTCAAGGGGCGCAGGGCGCAGGCTCTGAACCAGTGGAACTGTCTCCACGCCCTGATAGTAGAGGAAAAAATAGGCCAGAAGTTGACCATACCCCTACCCGGGGTAGAACAAAACGCGACATAGTTTTTTCATATCTTTAGGATGTCCCTTTCATGAAATGGATTGTCCCGAGTTTTGCTTTTACTGCAAAAGTCATGAAATTGATCCATGAAGGGACTCACCACATAAGCAAAAAAACGCCTTTCCTGAAAGATGGAGTTCCAAGTCAAACCTTTGTCATTTTCTACCTGCAGGTTGTTTTTACCTCATACTTGCACAGATGGTCTACAGGTAGTGTCCTTACATCCCAGAACAATCAGAATGCAAAAATATGGTTCTGTTTTGAATCTGCTGCCTTTTATATAAGGACTTTCTATAGGCGGAAATGACGTCCCTAAGGAAAATTCCCCTGTAATCCTTCTATAAGGGGTAGTACAAACTATGACAAAGTTTTTTCATAACTTTTACTTGTCCTCTTCATGAAATGGATGGTCAGTAGTTTTGCTTTTACTGCAAAAGTCATGAAATTGATCCATGAAGGGACTCACCACATAGGCAAAAAACGCCTACCCTGAAAGATGGAGTTCCAAGTCAATCCTTTGTAATTTTCTATTGCTGGTTGTTTTTACCTCATACTTGCACAGATGGTCTACAGGTAGCATCCTTAAATCCCAAAATAATCAGAATGCAAAAAAGTGATTTACCAAGAAAGTGCAGAAATATCCTCACAAGTTATTCATACACCATTTCCACTTACTGGTAGGGAAGGAGCTGGAAACATGGGCCTATAATAAACTTTGGGCTTATCAAGCTTGTTATTAAGCATAGCGGCCCATGACATCATGTTTAAATAATCAAGACAAGAGGCGATCAATACATTGTTACAGTACTATTCATAATATATAGCCATTTAACACTTACTGCACACTAATGAATGATTTTCTAAAGATATTAAATGACAATATTTTTTACTTTTGTCAATTCTCATCCTCATAGACAAACTCAGACTCACAACAACTGGCCAATACAAAAAGATACCAGTTCTGTTCAGAATCTCACATCTCACACAAAATATTAAAGCGCTCAACAGTGGGCTCGATAAAAGCCCATGGGTCAATAAGCAGGATCGATAAGGTGCTCATTATCAATACAAATTAACAAACTCCATTCAGATTGTCAATAGGGAATACACCAACAACCAAAAGAAACCAGAAGAATATGTCATAATATGCTTGTATTGTAAATCAGGAGTTTTTCTATATATGTGTGCCATTCTTACTGCATGCCAAATAATCAAACAGCAGCTTTTTCTCATTTTAATTTATTTCGTTTATTTCTTTTTCAATATTTTCATATCAACAACTAATTTGAGTGTGATGGGGACTGACCAATTTGCAAAGCTGGTCAATGGATACAAAGCTGTGATCTCCCAAATTCTGACATAATTTTGTCAGGAGATTTCGTGACGTAATCGGCTGTGTATCTATTGGTCAATGGCTGGTCAATGGATTAATTGAATTCCGTCTTACTATTTATGTTATGGTAATAAATATGGTATGATGGTATATATTATTATAATATAAACAGTAAGAAGGAATTCAGTTCCCAGTGGATTACAACCTAGGGCCACTACAATGCTCCACAGTCAAGGCTGGTCCACAAGGCACAAGCTGGTGTAAAAGGATTGTGTCATTTCTAGTTTATGTACTGTTACTGTAAATACAGGAGCAATATTATGTACAACACAATCCCACAGAGAGACATTGAGGCACGTACTACTTTGACTGCAACAATCCTTATCATAGCAGTAGAGTTGGGTGAGGTCTCTTACTGCTTGGTGGAGGCTATTTTTTGAACAGGACAGGCTTTAGTGATGTATCCTTTAGCATCCAACCCTTCCCAACTGGATTCCACAAAAGGGGTTTGGGGACATCATTGTGGCACCATATACTGTACCAGTTTGGTACATAGCCTGTTGAACATTCAAAAATATCCTCAGTGGGAGGCAGATGTGAGACTGGCATGTCTGTCGTTGATGCAAGAATACAACGGAGCTCATCAAGACTAGAACCCACCTGGCCCTTTGCCTTCTTTTTTAGGCCATAGAGAGTGAGGGCATATTGTCTTGAACATCCTGAAGCCTCAGGTAGACTATCTGTCAAGCCAAAGGTTCTCAGACCCTGACCTAATTTATATGTACAGTACTATGGATATACTTGTGTTGCTCGTCTACTATGTCAGTCAACAACTCCTTGGAATAGCTGCCATTTTCATGCATGCTGGTCATGGGATAGACAACGATACATCCCAATGTCTGATATTACAAATACATTGGGAGTGGCTTTGTGTGAGAGTCTTCTAGCATGGCACGCATGGACTGGATGCAATGCAACGAGCAGCCTGTTCAGAATAAGCAATAATACAGCTTTCAACAAGCTGGCGAAGCACATTAATGAACTTCAGGATCTGAGAATCTTTGGCTTACTGCATGCCAAATAATCAAATATTGGTCAGTCTCCCTTACACTGCTCAAAATAGTTGTTGATTGAAAAAGAAATAAATGAAAATGAGAAAAGGCTGCTGATTATTTGGCATTAAGAATGGCGCACAAAGTGTAGTGTATTCTACTGAATATAGGCTTACATACATACTGTACTGCATTTAAGTCTGAATACCATAGACTGCTTATAGAACAATATGTTTGCTTCTTTTGAGGTGAAGAGAATTAGGCCTTGGGATGTAGGGACATTACCTGTAGACCATCTGTGCAATATGAGATAAAACAACCAGCAGGTAGAAAATGACAAAGGATTGACTTGGAACTCCATCTTTCAGGGTAGGCTTTTTTATGGTGAGTACCTTTATGGATCAATTTCATGACTTCTGCAGAAAAAGTAAAACTACTGACCATCCATTTCATGAAGAGGACAAGTAAAAACACTGTCAGGGTTTGTACTACCCCTTATAGAAGATTATCTCCAGGATCACAGGGGATTCTTCCTTAGGAATGTCATTTCCGCCAATAGAAAGTCCTTATATTAAAGGCTGCAGATTCAAAACAGAACCATATTTTTGCATTCTGATTGTTCTGGGATGTAAGGACACTACCTGTAGACCATCTGTGCAAGTATGAGGTAAAAGCAACCTGCAGGTAGAAAATGACAAAGGATTGAATTGGAACCCCATCTTTCAGGGTAGGTGTTTTTTGCCTATGTGGTGAGTCCCTTCATGGATCAATTTCATGACTTTGGCAGTAAAAGTAAAACTCGGGACAGTGCATTTCATGAAGGGGACATCCTAAAGATTTGAAAGAACTATGTCCCGTTTTGTTCTACCCCTTATAGAAGATTATCACCAGACTTACAGGGGAACATTCCTTAGAAATGTAATTTCCGCCTATAGAAAGTCCTTATATAAAAGGCTGCAGATTCAAAACGGAACCATATTTTTGCATTCTGATTGTTCTGGGATGTAAGGACACTACCTGTAGACCATCTGTGCAAGTATGAGGTAAAAGCAACCTGCAGGTAGAAAATGACAAGGGATTGACTTGGAACTCCATCTTTCAGGATAGGCGTTTTTTTTGCCTATGTGATGAGTCCCTTCATGGATCAATTTCATGACTTTTGCAGTCAAAGTAAAACTTGGGACAATCCATTTCATGAAGGGGACATCCTAAAGATATGAAAAAACTATGTCGCGTTTTGTTCTACCCCGGGTAGGGGTACCTCAAAAACTAAGGCTCTTTTTTAGGGTTTTTTCCTCCTCTATGAGGTGCGTCGGACACGGCGATGCAATGCGGGGACGCATTCTAATCCCTATAATCTACCGCGGTCAGCCATCCGTAGCCAAGGTGGAACGAGTACGGGGGTAGGAGTTAGGGCTGTGCAGTTGGAGCAGTGGCATACGGGGGCGGGGTCCTTCGGTGCCAAAGGCAAGCAGGGATATCAGTGGGACACTGATAAGTTCTCTAGGGGGGTGAGTGTGGCCAGGTCAGGGTACACTGGGGTTGATAAAGAGTATTGTGGGTGGGCTCCTGGCGTCAGCGCGAATTTCAGCGCAGCCAGCGGACAGTTGGAACACACTTCCGTGAGAGGCGGCAGCAACAAACTGTTCCCGAGGGACACACGTCTCGAATGCGTGCGGAATTGATATTACGCTGGTGAGTTGGAATTGCAGTTTACTCCCGCACTATCGCTAAAAGACGTGTAGGTTGCCTGTCATCTTTCGCCTAGTTTGACATGTTGATTGCGTCGTATTCTCTAGGGAGAAAAGCCGCCAGCCGATACAGGGACGGGAGAAACGGCTGTGAGAGCTGTGTGTAAAAGACAGCGTGCCGTGGCCCATGGTGGCGTGTCGTAATGCCGGGCGTTAAGTCATTTATTGAAACGTAAGTCTCTGTTTTGCTATATGGCTGTGTGGCTACTGGGCTATGGTAACGATATGTACTGTTATTCTGAGTAACTAAATGGGACAACATGTTTGTGGTTCTGTCTAGTGCACAGCACAAGGAAGCGTGAAGCCACGTTGAGTTTCGAGTGTGAATCAGTCAGCTGTTGTGTCTCGGTGAGTCCGTGGCTAATTCATATGCATGTGCTGTGTAACATATGATAATGAGGGTTCATAAATGGTCATTGTGCTCATGTGCTGTGATGTTTATTATGTTTATTTCTGTGCCAATACAGGTGGTGATCATCCGTGGTCACTGCTTTTAGTTTTGCTTTATTAGATCAGAAACAGGGGTTTGTTAGGTTGAAGTTGATTTATTGTAAAGTTCCATTTGTCTCTATTATTATTGTTGGTATTGTGAATTGTGATTACTGCACTGTGCTTAATCTTATTGTTGAAACATATTCTTGACTCTATATTTTTATATCTTACTATCATTAATAAAGATTATATATTTTAATATAAAGTCGTTGTATTGCCTGTTACATGTCCGACGCCTCTTGTCACATATGTATGTAAACCGTTCTTCCTACCGGCACGCGCGTTCTCCAGATATGGGCATAAAACCAGTAAGACTCCCTAATCGGGAGATAAGCGACCGTAGGTGGCTTATCTTCACAAATAGGGCAAAAATTTGTTTTTCCAAAATCTTCCTGATCCATGTTGATGACATGAGTGTAGACATGCTGTGTAGTGATATTCGTGATTTTAGGGCAAAAACTGTAGGTGCAGTGTCCAAAAATGTGTTTTAAAAATTGGCCTGAAGGTGGCGCTAGAATAGGGCCATGTGAGAAATGAGGGGTGGGGTCTCCGCGTTGCCTTGGCGGACGAATAGGTACCGGCCCCGGCTCTCCCGGACGCTCCTAGCCCGAGTTACGGCATTTTATGTGCGCTGCAGTGGCAGGGGGTCCTCCACTGGGGGCGCCACCACTTTTGCATCCATTCTGGAGCACCAGGAGTCGGTGGTCCCCGGGAATTCCCCGTGAGCAGCCCCGTTGGGGTGGTCATTTGGTCATTTTTGCACATTTGGTCATTTTTTACATATGGGGGTCCCCCAGGTCCTGGGGCTCCGGGGGTCCTTGGAGGTTGTAGTTTGGCAGGCAAGGAGTGTGTGTGTGTGTGTGTGTGTGTGTGTGTGTGTGTGTAAAATCTGGCATGGATCGGGTCAACGGGTGAGGAGATATAAGCAGGGGAAAAGTGTGACGTGTGACGTGTGAGCACATTTGGTCATTTTTTACATCTGGGGGTCCCTGGGGCTCTGTGGGTCCTTGGAGGTTGTAGTTTGGCAGTCAAGGAGTGTGTGTGCAAAAATTGGCAAGGATGGGGGCAACGGTTGTGGAGATATGAGCAGGGCAAAAGTGTGACGGACGGACGGACTGACTCACTCACTCACCCACGGACAGCCGGTGGAGGTTTTGGTAGTAAATGCGACCTACGGTCGCAATGAATGCCCGTTTGCGGAGCTGATGTCTGACATCAGAGTTTTCAGCAACCGGTACTGTGTGTGCAAAGATCTCCATACATGGGCATAAGGGGACAAAGGCAAACAGATGGTCAAAACGGGTCCTATGAGTAGTCTTATTATACACTATATGTGTGCAGAATTCCTACCACTAGGGGGCGCTGTTTTAATTAATGCATAATTAATTAGATGGATTAAAATATTTTAATTAATGAATAAATTAGTATAAATTAATTGAATAAAAATTTTAAAATCTGCATATTTAATATAATCATAACTAATATTTTATAGTGTTATGGTTTTATGTTTTATATTGTTGGTTTATAAGTTTTTAAAAGTACTACAGTATGCAAGAGTTGAGGAGAGGAGGAGAAGACAGGAGGAGAGAGAGAGAGAGAGAGGGAGGGAGAGAGGGAGGGGTGGTGAAAGGGAAGGGGGGTAAAGTGACAGCAATCATGGATGTCACAATAATCGGTTGACTGTGTGTGTGTGTGTGTGTGTGTGTGTGTGTGTGTGTGTGTGTGTGTGTGTGTGTGTGTGTGTGTGTGTGTGTGTGTGTGACAATCAGTCAATGGTGTGGGTTGTTTCTAACTGTAACATTACAGCAACATGATTGGGGCAATGGAATATTGTATGATGTGTATGTAATAAATAGATAATGTACTACATCTAGGCCATCTGTGTCTGTCCATCTGTTTGCAATATTGCACCAACTTCTTTTTCTCGTTCCAACGTACGTTGTCTGTATAAAGAGTGATAAGAAAACAATACCTACTGTATTAAAAATAGCCAATCTACAAACTCACAACATTACACTGCAATATCATATTATGCATTGTGTATCTGATATTTTAGGCATCAGTTCTACAGTGTTAACAACTTTATAGTAACTCTGAGGATATTATCTGACATTAAGCAATAAGCATATTTAACCACATGAACCCTTCTAGGCAAAAGCTTTATTGCTTATAATGTGTATGATTTGACACATTCACGAGGGGATACGGTCAGAAATGGTACTGCAGTTGTATAGTTTTATTAACTGTTTAATTCGTGTGCATGTTTTAATGATGACATAGAGTGGAGGAGAGATGAGAAGACAGGAGGGGAGGGGGAGAGAGCGAGAGAGAGAGCGAGAGAGAGAGCGAGAGAGAGAGAGAGAGAGAGAGAGAGAGGGAGGGAGGGAGGGAGGAACGGGAGTCCCTATCAAAAAAGTAGCACCAGGTGGCTATAGACTTATCTTTTAAGATCTCCGGGGGGTCTGTGTCTGCATGTTAGTGTTGGAGAGAGAGAAGTAGAGAGAGAGAAGAGAGAGAGAAAGTGCATGTGTAATGATAACTGTCATACCTGTGCAACTCCTTGTAGATGTGCAACTGTTGACCAACTTTTATTCTGAGCTAGAAATAACTAGAATAAAAACACTGATAGTGTGTTGTCATGGTAGGGTCATAGGGATATGTATGGCCACTAGTGGTACTGCATGAGAGGTCTTTGCATGAGAGGTAGCGTTTTCAGGCCATCGGCTCCTAGTTGAGAGAGATGAAGTAGGGACCATCGCAACCTTTTCAGAGATTCATATAGTTTCAATGTTTGACCGCTCAGACATCAGTGTATTTTGGATTCATGTCAATGGCTCTTTTTTCATACTGTATATTTAACCACTTGAGCCATCATTACCTAATAAATTGGTATTATAATATGTACTCGGTCTGCTATTTTGTCCCCCTACACCAAACCTCTTTGCGAAAATAGCCAATCTGCAAGCTCACAACGTCTCGCAGTGCGAAACATTGTATGCATGTAGATCTGCTATTTTTGTGTACAGTTCTACAGTGTTAATATAAAATGATTGGAAGCTTTTGAGGACCCCCTTTACTAACTCTGAAGCCCTTAGTTGATATTAAACCTACATTATAATTTAGTTTCATCTACACCTGTGATTTCAAAACCCTTCCACCCATGCATAGTCATATTGGGTACTGTATGACAGGGTGCACAAATATATTTCCTTATCAAGGTATCTAATTACCCTTATCTGACCCCCCACAGATGACACCAAGAGGGTACTCTATATCTTTATCTCTGATCATACTAGCAGTAGCTGATCTGTCATTTGAAAGTGTTACACGACAATCAACCTTTCGATAAAACATAATATGATCATAGGCCATACCATGGTTTTATAGGGTAAAAAGAAATAAAATCATGTGTAAAAGTAGGTGAAATAACTACATGTTGTACCAAGTGTCCCAACTGTGCTTAGTTAATCCTAAACTTCCTCATTTTTCACAAGTATTCTTATCTACACTACCCAGATGACACCAAGTAGGGTACTATGCTATCTTTATCTCTTATCACACTAACATTAGGTAGCATGTTATTTGAAAGCTTCTCATAACTAATCAGCCATTCGATAAAATATAATGTGATCATAGGCCATACCATGGTTTTATAGGGTAAAAATAAATAAAATCAACGTTTAAGTAAATGATATAACTACATATGTTTGCTAAGGGTCCCAACTGTGCTTAGTTAATCCATTTCTTCTATACAAAGTTCCTCATTCTTCAACCACCAAGTTTTTTCTTATCTAATTTTCATCACAGATACTAGGAAAGAGCTTTTAATATAATCACTAACAGAGTTCTGAGGTATTGTTCTTCAACCCATTCTGTACGGACATGGGAGGTTTTTCGGGGTTTTTACTGACACTAGAAAACAAAATCATTGCATTTTGGAATTTGCTTATTTCTTGAACATAATTCAAGTGACAGATACACAAACAAGCAGGGATTTTGTGATTTTTAGCACCAGCATGTAGATCTGCTATTTTATGTGTTTAGGCATTTGTTAATATAAAAATGATTGGAAGATATTGATTACCCTCTGTTGTAACTCTATTTGATATTAAAACTACAGATAGTTTCATCTGCATCTATAATTCAAACCCTCCCCACCTCAAACTCTGACATAGTGGTCAGTAGTGGTACTACACATGACAATGTCCTAATGTTACAAAGATGACATGTTAGCAGGGGTGGATTTGGTATTGTCATAGGAACATGTGTGGTCACTTATGGCCACTAGTGGTACTACACCGCTAGAATAATAACTATTTCTCATTAACATTACATAAATGAGAGAGGAATCCAGCTTGTAGATAAGCTATTTTCACTAGTTTGACTAACTATACTACTTATAGTTGTATTGTGGAGGTCTAATCTGTGTTCTCAAGACACTAGATTATTCAAACTATTTACCTCAACATGACCAAAGTGTTGCATAGTAATACATTTAACTTAGATATGCTGTCAACCAAACCGGGTTGTCCCAGTCATGTATATATTAGGTGTTTTGCACTGAATGCAATGATATTGGATAGAACTGACAATACACATGACAATGTCCTAATATTAGAAAGAATTATAGAGTGTCAGCTTGTAGATCTGCTATTTTCACATTTGTTTTTTCTTTGTTGCACAGACGTGCATAGACCCAGGGGGAAGGGTGCTTATCTTTAGAATCCATACACCTGATTGCAGTAAAAACAGTTTAAAGACTATGACACACTAATGCAACTCCTTGTGTCACCCCATCTTACATTTATTTTGTATAATAATTAAATTAGATGTACAGTATGTTAGTTTTGTAGATTTGTGATTTTTAACCCCGGGACTCCAAGATAGGAGATGTGTTAATTGTGGACATAGCTTATATCTATTATTTCCATTGGGTGGTTGGTATGAAACATGACTATGTCCTAATGTTACAAAGATGACAAAGATTTGGTATTGTCATAGGAACATGTATGGTCACTAATGGTCACAAGTGGTACTGCAGCTGTGAAATTGTATTTCTATTGTCCATTAATAATTATATTTGCATGTAGCTTGTAGATTTTGTTATTTTGAGTACCAGCTTGTAGATGAGCTATATTGAACCCATAGGCTAACAGCTTTGCAGATGTGTTATTTTGGGGTAATACCTTGCCTACCTATTATTTTCACTGGGATGTGATGTACGTGGGGTTGTCCCTGTTGAATAATATATTGGAATATGGTGTGATTTAAGGGTTAGGGTTAGGGTTAGGGGGATTATTTGTATGGCCACTATAGTGGTACTACACCGCTAGAATAATAACTCTATTTCTCATTAACATTACATAAATGAGAGAGGAATACAGCTTGTAGATCAGCTATTTTCACATTTATTTTTTCATTGTAAGAACATGGGTGGTCACTAGTGTCCACTAGTGGTACTGCAGCTGATGTAAAACAATTGTATTGTTTGTTTGTTTATTTTTTAGCTATTCATGGTCATCTCAGAGAGATGAAAAATAACCTTATACTTAGCATTGTAGCCACTTGAACCCTATCTAAGCAAAAACGGCCTATCTACAAAGGTTATCTAAAATACAATGGAGGGGCATTACATGAACAGTTTAAAATTTTTAAAGTTTTGTGCCATTTGTCCAATACGCTGAAAACATGTATTAGTAGTAGTATATTATGGGGTTCAAATACTAGGTATTCCTTAAAATATTAAAACTAAATATTGTGTTTAACCTAAAGATTTATCTTTACATACAGCACCTTTACATATAGAATTCCAGGTATGCTTATGCAATGGGAAATTCAAATCCGTCATATGAAATTATGGATTACTAAGTTGACAGATGTATGTGAAATAGCGATATCTGTTGGGGTGAATCACTAACAACAGCATGTGTATTTCTTGTAATTGATGGAATAGGGAGATTATATATTATTTTTTGACAAACTAAATTGAAATGCCATTATATTTACCGTACAACCCTATTATTTTATCCTGTTACTTCCATCCTATATGGTAGATATTCACTAAACGTGTAAGCCTTAGAAACGCCTTAATGGACTTAGTATTTTTAAAGCAAATAATCGTTTCACTCATACAATAGTTTAGTTTTATTTAAAAATAATACTTTGACAGTAGTTGGGAAAATAGTGCCATCTAGTGGATATAGTTTTTCTACCCTGAACTTTGCAGCTTGAATGACTGATGAGGGAAAATACTGCCCTCTGGAGGATGTAGGGGAAATACCACCCCCTGGAGGATACAGGGGGAATACCAAATCATACTGTACATACATATAATGAACTCGAATGTATGACACCATCCACTCACTCATCACTAAGAATTTCAACTAACACAAAACAGACAAAACTAAATATTACTGCACAAACATCTCTAAGAAAATTTAAACTAATACAAAACAGACAAAAATAACGCTACTAAGAAATTTAAACTAACACAAAAACAGACAAAAACATCACGAGTCATCTAGATTACCATAGGTTCCGCAACTATCACTATTGCAGAGTCAGTAGCTTAGGTTACTCGTTGTGCTAAGGTATTGTTAATCTTTGAATTTGTAGATAAAACATATTTCTAGTGTTAGTGGTTAGATCATACATAATCTCACAATCTCTCTCTCCAACACAATTTCACTCATAATTTCTGTTTTCTTTTTTTTGTTCTCCTTTTTTTCCCTCTAAGCCATAACAACTAGTAAACATAACTAATACGGTAGTTGCTCAGTACACCGTTTCACTCATACAATAACTTATATTATTTAGAAATAATGCTTTGACAGTAGTAGGGAAAATAGTGCCATCTAGTGGATATGACAAGTTTCTCTACCCCTGAACCATGTCACCAGAAGGATATAGAGTGGAAATACTGCCCCCCTGGAGGATGTAGGGGAAATACCATGCATACTCATATTTAGGGATTGAATCCTTTTAGCAATAAGCTACAGATACAGATAACTAGAAAAACTAGCAGATCTATAGTCCCATCGAATATCAATACAATTAACATACAATGCTTTCCCCCTTCATCCCTATCCCACTGGTCATGTGTAACATAGTTTTTCTTTTCCTGGGGTGAGACACTAGCTAGATCTGTCTACACAAATCATACTCAGTAAATCAATTTGGTAGACATACTGGTTTGCCACCAACATAATTATCTTACACTTTATATTCTGACACTCTGGTCTACTCGTTACACGATGTGTCACTACTCTGCATAGCAAAACACTATTCATCTGTACAAACCATGCACTTCCTCATTCAACACTAAAACGCACAAAACATAAAATATAGCCACCTAACAGAAAGTATTACAAAAAATAACCACTGAGATTTCCAATGAGCACACAAACCGTACATAAACAGCAAATATTGCAAACATAACATCACAGAGATTTACAAACTAACACAAAACAAAAACAAAAACAGTAAATATTGCAAACAACGTCACTGAGAAGTAGAACTAACACAAAACCAATGCACTGTACAAACATCTCTAAGAAAATTTTAACTAATACAAAACAGACAAAAATAACACCACTAAGAATTTCATTCAACACTAAAACGCACAAAACATACAACTTTACCACATAACAGACACATTTTACAAAAATAACACCACTAAGAATTTTCAACTAGCATAAAAAACACAAAACATAAAACTTTTGCAATACAACAGAAAGTATTACAAAAATAACATCACTAAGAATGTTCAACTAGCCCCTAAAACTTTGCAACATAACAAAAATATTTAAAAAAAATAACACCACTAAGAAATTGAAACTAGAAACTAGAAAACATGTTGGACTCTCTTTCATACATAATCTCTCAATCTCTCTCTCCAACACAATTTCACTCATAATTTCTCTGTTTTCTTCTTTCTTTTTTATCTCTCTAAGCCATAACAACTAGTAAACATAACTAATACGGTAGTGCACAGTACACTATTTCATCAAAATCGGTAACCTATTTGGTAATAACTTTATGGTTATGATTCTATAAAATCTAAAAAACATTTGTAATTCAACCAAAATGTAATTCTGGAGTTTACTAAAATTGTACAATGGGAGCTAAATCAAAATAGTATATATCTATTAATACAAATATATATATTTTTTTAAGTTGTCTGATTTACACATTATTGTAGTAATTTAGTGTTGAGAATTGTTGTGTCACCACATGTGTGGTGAATTGTAACTTGAACGATATTACGGTGATATATACTTTTTACTATTATTGATGCCTTACAATTGTCTAAATAACTATATGAATATGGGGAATAAATCACTGATACTGCTAATATTTTACTTTTGTAGTTTATTCTGTTAGGTACACTGCATTATTCAAGTTAGTAACAAGAAAAAGTACACTCTGATTATGCCCACCAACACCATTCAATATTTTATCAATCATTTCAGATACTCAAATACTAATATAATAATAATTATGAGGTCTCTAAAATGCTTCTAAGTGCTAGGTCTGTTTACTGACCTGTGCTTTTCCTATGCACATTTTCTAATAAAGTACCCTATTCAATCAATCTAAGGCTAGCTAATATTAGTATTCTTTTTTTTTTTTTTTTTTTCATATAGGGAGTTATGAATCAACATACTGTTTAACAAAACCATTTGTTTTGAAAAGTACAGTCAATAAAGCTGTTACTGTTAAGGTAAGAAATCTGGTTGCCAAGAAAGGATAAAGAAAAAATAACCATGTTTTAAACACGTGTTTTTTTATTTTTTTCCAAAGAATGTACATATGATCACACCGAGTGTGTTTCATACTAGGACCTATGCAGGTTACCCGTACTGTTACAGTATGGGATATATGTAGGCCTATTGGTAAAATATTTGCACACAAAACATTACTAGTCATATTATGCACATAGGATAACATTAATATACTCAGTGATCATTAAATATATTTTCTCCCTCATTATTACCCGTATGAATGAACACCATAGCTATTGAAAATGGTGTAAAATACATGTATATCATTTTTGGTTACATTAGAAGTGAGCTAGCTGACCCCTCTAGTGAAACAAAACTAATTTCAAAGCTATTGCAGTAAAACCAACATTTAATTGAACAAAATACTACCAATACCAAATATTCAGTATATCAGTATATTTTATTTTGACAAGAAAAACATGAACAAGTATTTACATGTATAATGATGCACAATGTCACCGTATAATCACGGTTGTTAGAACTCTAACTATAATTTTAATTCGAGAAGCCCGTTGTTAAGGCTATGTATGAGTTCTGTCATTTTTTGGTAACAGTTTTGTACATGATTACCAGCTGAACGTCCGCATAAGTAACACCATTCCTGTGTTGCCAGTGTCACATATATCCTGTTTGTTAATTTCACTTCGGGTAGTTTCCATGCATCGGGGGCTGTGATTATGTTTGGATGTGCAATAAATCCTCTGCGGAATCTCTCCTGACCAATTGCAATCTTTAGCCGGTCGGGTGTATAGTTTGCTTTGAGATACGGACATTCTCCTCTGCTGTAGAATGCATGTTGATTTAAAAGTGTATCGCCTGGCAGAAACTTTGAAAGCAGAAGGCGGCAGGCTCCGCAGCGATGATTATCCCCTACCCCTGTATGCTCCATGTTAGCCGGTTCCCCTAACCATGCAAACTGTGATGATTTCAAATTGAAAACACTATCATTGTTTGAATTGCTGTCGGATACGTGCTGTGGTGGAAGACCACATAGAAAAGCTTCAGATGTGTATATTGAATGATCATCTGGTGGGATATTTTTCCCTCCATTAGTATCATTCATCCATTTAATTCGACCATGCATAAGTCCATCAAAATAGGGATCTATGCCTGTGGGGACATATTCTCCATCTTTAAAAATGATTCCTGGGAAGATTGTGGGCTTTCCATCTTTCTCGTTAAAGTCGAAGGATTTTTCTACATCTTTAGCGAAGGTGTAAAATGCATTGGTCGCTGCTTCGCCAGAATCCTGTTTTTCTAGCCCCAATTCACGGGTGTTATCCATTTTTTTTGAAAAAAGAGACTGCAGCAGACTTCCCATTCTCCTTTTTTATATCTACAGCTTTTCAACGCCCCTTAATGCGTTGTACCGAGCATCCGGCGCATACTATGACATAGGCTATTACATAGGCTATAGGCTATTACATAGGCTATTACCCATCTGTAACAGTATGGGATATGTGCATTGGTAAAATATTTGCACACAAAACATTACTATATGACAAATGGAATAACATTAATATACCCAGTGATCATTAAATACATTTTCCCCTCATTATTACCCATATGAATGAACACCATAGCTATTGAAAATGGTGTAAAATACATGTATATAATTTTGGCTACATTAGAAGTGAGCTAAACTGACCTCTCTAGTGATACAAAAACTAATTTCAAAGCTATTACAGTAAAACCTCCATTTAATTGAACAAAATACTACCAATACCATATATTCAGTATATCAGTATATTTTTATTTTGACAAGAAAAAACATAAACAAGTATTTACAAGGATAATCATAGTCAATACAACTGACAAAACATTACTATATGTCAAATGACACAGTGGTAACAAAATATACACAGAGTTCATTAAATAAATGAATATGAACATGATCACCAGTGAAATATACATTATATTCTTCTCAGTAAAATGTACATTATTGAGAACTATTGTTCAGTACTTGGTTCTACAGATGGTGAGTTCTTCCAAAAAGTAACAAGATTGTTCAGTACATCATGTTTCTTTGAGTTTCCACCCAACACATGTTCGAAATTAATTGTCTCTTCGATCTTTTCTGGAATATCTTCCACCTCCTTCAGATCGTGTAGAAAGGCTTCACACATCCCTTGAACTCGGGATGGTATGACATCGAATCCATGAGTTTCCAGCACACTCATGACCCCCAATATGAATCGACCATTCCAAAGTCTTTTGATTAATTCATTAAAATGATTGAATACATAATATCTTGGTAATGGATACAGACATTGATGGTTTGTCTGACTAGGATGATCTGTTTGACAACCGTAGCAGGCTTCTTTCATCTGGTCAAATATTACCACATCCAATAGCTTCGAGACACATACTTTTACAATGTCAAGAAGCATTATATTCCCCAGACAATCAGGCTGGCTTAGAGTCGAAAATGAATTAGATGGTCTGGGTGGTGAAGGCGGTGGTGAGAAGTAGGGTGTAGAATAGCCTACAGGTGATGGTGGAGGAGTACCAGGGACTGGATAGTATTCTTCATTCGTTTCAGACATGAAATCCGCCCATGGCCCAAATTCTACAGCTTCCTCTGGAAGAGTAGTGGTAGAGTCAGGCTTGTCATTGTCAACTTCTTCTCTTCTTTCAGTAGATTCCTCCATGGTTACTGGTGTAGAGCACCGTACGCTGAATACCCTTATATCGTGTATGGGGAATAGGCGTGGTTGGTAGGGAGGGTGGAACAATAAGGGGGGTGTATGACCCTAGCTAGATATAGGTAATTAGTTCAACCCATGTTAACCCATCATTAATGTGATCATATGTACATTCTTTGGAAAAAAATAAAAAAACACGTGTTTAAAACATGGTTATTTTTTCTTTATCCTTTCTTGGCAACCAGATTTCTTACCTTAACAGTAACAGCTTTATTGACTGTACTTTTCAAAACAAATGGTTTTGTTAAACAGTATGTTGATTCATAACTCCCTATATGAAAAAAAAAAAAGAAAAAAAGAATACTAATATTAGCTAGCCTTAGATTGATTGAATAGGGTACTTTATTAGAAAATGTGCATAGGAAAAGCACAGGTCAGTAAACAGACCTAGCACTTAGAAGCATTTTAGAGACCTCATAATTATTATTATATTAGTATTTGAGTATCTGAAATGATTGATAAAATATTGAATGGTGTTGGTGGGCATAATCAGAGTGTACTTTTTCTTGTTACTAACTTGAATAATGCAGTGTACCTAACAGAATAAACTACAAAAGTAAAATATTAGCAGTATCAGTGATTTATTCCCCATATTCATATAGTTATTTAGACAATTGTAAGGCATCAATAATAGTAAAAAGTATATATCACCGTAATATCGTTCAAGTTACAATTCACCACACATGTGGTGACACAACAATTCTCAACACTAAATTACTACAATAATGTGTAAATCAGACAACTTAAAAAAAAATATATATTTGTATTAATAGATATATACTATTTTGATTTAGCTCCCATTGTACAATTTTAGTAAACTCCAGAATTACATTTTGGTTGAATTACAAATGTTTTTTAGATTTTATAGAATCATAACCATAAAGTTATTACCAAATAGGTTACCGATTTTGATGAAATAGTGTACTGTGCACTACCGTATTAGTTATGTTTACTAGTTGTTATGGCTTAGAGAGATAAAAAAGAAAGAAGAAAACAGAGAAATTATGAGTGAAATTGTGTTGGAGAGAGAGATTGAGAGATTATGTATGAAAGAGAGTCCAACATGTTTTCTAGTTTCTAGTTTCAATTTCTTAGTGGTGTTATTTTTTTTAAATATTTTTGTTATGTTGCAAAGTTTTAGGGGCTAGTTGAACATTCTTAGTGATGTTATTTTTGTAATACTTTCTGTTGTATTGCAAAAGTTTTATGTTTTGTGTTTTTTATGCTAGTTGAAAATTCTTAGTGGTGTTATTTTTGTAAAATGTGTCTGTTATGTGGTAAAGTTGTATGTTTTGTGCGTTTTAGTGTTGAATGAAATTCTTAGTGGTGTTATTTTTGTCTGTTTTGTATTAGTTAAAATTTTCTTAGAGATGTTTGTACAGTGCATTGGTTTTGTGTTAGTTCTACTTCTCAGTGACGTTGTTTGCAATATTTACTGTTTTTGTTTTTGTTTTGTGTTAGTTTGTAATTCTCTGTGATGTTATGTTTGCAATATTTGCTGTTTATGTACGGTTTGTGTGCTCATTGGAAATCTCAGTGGTTATTTTTTGTAATACTTTCTGTTAGGTGGCTATATTTTATGTTTTGTGCGTTTTAGTGTTGAATGAGGAAGTGCATGGTTTGTACAGATGAATAGTGTTTTGCTATGCAGAGTAGTGACACATCGTGTAACGAGTAGACCAGAGTGTCAGAATATAAAGTGTAAGATAATTATGTTGGTGGCAAACCAGTATGTCTACCAAATTGATTTACTGAGTATGATTTGTGTAGACAGATCTAGCTAGTGTCTCACCCCAGGAAAAGAAAAACTATGTTACACATGACCAGTGGGATAGGGATGAAGGGGGAAAGCATTGTATGTTAATTGTATTGATATTCGATGGGACTATAGATCTGCTAGTTTTTCTAGTTATCTGTATCTGTAGCTTATTGCTAAAAGGATTCAATCCCTAAATATGAGTATGCATGGTATTTCCCCTACATCCTCCAGGGGGGCAGTATTTCCACTCTATATCCTTCTGGTGACATGGTTCAGGGGTAGAGAAACTTGTCATATCCACTAGATGGCACTATTTTCCCTACTACTGTCAAAGCATTATTTCTAAATAATATAAGTTATTGTATGAGTGAAACGGTGTACTGAGCAACTACCGTATTAGTTATGTTTACTAGTTGTTATGGCTTAGAGGGAAAAAAAGGAGAAAAAAAAAAAGAAAACAGAAATTATGAGTGAAATTGTGTTGGAGAGAGAGATTGTGAGATTATGTATGATCTAACCACTAACACTAGAAATATGTTTTATCTACAAATTCAAAGATTAACAATACCTTAGCACAACGAGTAACCTAAGCTACTGACTCTGCAATAGTGATAGTTGCGGAACCTATGGTAATCTAGATGACTCGTGATGTTTTTGTCTGTTTTTGTGTTAGTTTAAATTTCTTAGTAGCGTTATTTTTGTCTGTTTTGTATTAGTTTAAATTTTCTTAGAGATGTTTGTGCAGTAATATTTAGTTTTGTCTGTTTTGTGTTAGTTGAAATTCTTAGTGATGAGTGAGTGGATGGTGTCATACATTCGAGTTCATTATATGTATGTACAGTATGATTTGGTATTCCCCCTGTATCCTCCAGGGGGTGGTATTTCCCCTACATCCTCCAGAGGGCAGTATTTTCCCTCATCAGTCATTCAAGCTGCAAAGTTCAGGGTAGAAAAACTATATCCACTAGATGGCACTATTTTCCCAACTACTGTCAAAGTATTATTTTTAAATAAAACTAAACTATTGTATGAGTGAAACGATTATTTGCTTTAAAAATACTAAGTCCATTAAGGCGTTTCTAAGGCTTACACGTTTAGTGAATATCTACCATATAGGATGGAAGTAACAGGATAAAATAATAGGGTTGTACGGTAAATATAATGGCATTTCAATTTAGTTTGTCAAAAAATAATATATAATCTCCCTATTCCATCAATTACAAGAAATACACATGCTGTTGTTAGTGATTCACCCCAACAGATATCGCTATTTCACATACATCTGTCAATTTAGTAATCCATAATTTCATATGACGGATTTGAATTTCCCATTGCATAAGCATACCTGGAATTCTATATGTAAAGGTGCTGTATGTAAAGATAAATCTTTAGGTTAAACACAATATTTAGTTTTAATATTTTAAGGAATACCTAGTATTTGAACCCCATAATATACTACTACTAATACATGTTTTCAGCGTATTGGACAAATGGCACAAAACTTTAAAAATTTTAAACTGTTCATGTAATGCCCCTCCATTGTATTTTAGATAACCTTTGTAGATAGGCCGTTTTTGCTTAGATAGGGTTCAAGTGGCTACAATGCTAAGTATAAGGTTATTTTTCATCTCTCTGAGATGACCATGAATAGCTAAAAAATAAACAAACAAACAATACAATTGTTTTACATCAGCTGCAGTACCACTAGTGGACACTAGTGACCACCCATGTTCTTACAATGAAAAAATAAATGTGAAAATAGCTGATCTACAAGCTGTATTCCTCTCTCATTTATGTAATGTTAATGAGAAATAGAGTTATTATTCTAGCGGTGTAGTACCACTATAGTGGCCATACAAATAATCCCCCTAACCCTAACCCTAACCCTTAAATCACACCATATTCCAATATATTATTCAACAGGGACAACCCCACGTACATCACATCCCAGTGAAAATAATAGGTAGGCAAGGTATTACCCCAAAATAACACATCTGCAAAGCTGTTAGCCTATGGGTTCAATATAGCTCATCTACAAGCTGGTACTCAAAATAACAAAATCTACAAGCTACATGCAAATATAATTATTAATGGACAATAGAAATACAATTTCACAGCTGCAGTACCACTTGTGACCATTAGTGACCATACATGTTCCTATGACAATACCAAATCTTTGTCGTCTTTGTAACATTAGGACATAGTCATGTTTCATACCAACCACCCAATGGAAATAATAGATATAAGCTATGTCCACAATTAACACATCTCCTATCTTGGAGTCCCGGGGTTAAAAATCACAAATCTACAAAACTAACATACTGTACATCTAATTTAATTATTATACAAAATAAATGTAAGATGGGGTGACACAAGGAGTTGCATTAGTGTGTCATAGTCTTTAAACTGTTTTTACTGCAATCAGGTGTATGGATTCTAAAGATAAGCACCCTTCCCCCTGGGTCTATGCACGTCTGTGCAACAAAGAAAAAACAAATGTGAAAATAGCAGATCTACAAGCTGACACTCTATAATTCTTTCTAATATTAGGACATTGTCATGTGTATTGTCAGTTCTATCCAATATCATTGCATTCAGTGCAAAACACCTAATATATACATGACTGGGACAACCCGGTTTGGTTGACAGCATATCTAAGTTAAATGTATTACTATGCAACACTTTGGTCATGTTGAGGTAAATAGTTTGAATAATCTAGTGTCTTGAGAACACAGATTAGACCTCCACAATACAACTATAAGTAGTATAGTTAGTCAAACTAGTGAAAATAGCTTATCTACAAGCTGGATTCCTCTCTCATTTATGTAATGTTAATGAGAAATAGTTATTATTCTAGCGGTGTAGTACCACTAGTGGCCATAAGTGACCACACATGTTCCTATGACAATACCAAATCCACCCCTGCTAACATGTCATCTTTGTAACATTAGGACATTGTCATGTGTAGTACCACTACTGACCACTATGTCAGAGTTTGAGGTGGGGAGGGTTTGAATTATAGATGCAGATGAAACTATCTGTAGTTTTAATATCAAATAGAGTTACAACAGAGGGTAATCAATATCTTCCAATCATTTTTATATTAACAAATGCCTAAACACATAAAATAGCAGATCTACATGCTGGTGCTAAAAATCACAAAATCCCTGCTTGTTTGTGTATCTGTCACTTGAATTATGTTCAAGAAATAAGCAAATTCCAAAATGCAATGATTTTGTTTTCTAGTGTCAGTAAAAACCCCGAAAAACCTCCCATGTCCGTACAGAATGGGTTGAAGAACAATACCTCAGAACTCTGTTAGTGATTATATTAAAAGCTCTTTCCTAGTATCTGTGATGAAAATTAGATAAGAAAAAACTTGGTGGTTGAAGAATGAGGAACTTTGTATAGAAGAAATGGATTAACTAAGCACAGTTGGGACCCTTAGCAAACATATGTAGTTATATCATTTACTTAAACGTTGATTTTATTTATTTTTACCCTATAAAACCATGGTATGGCCTATGATCACATTATATTTTATCGAATGGCTGATTAGTTATGAGAAGCTTTCAAATAACATGCTACCTAATGTTAGTGTGATAAGAGATAAAGATAGCATAGTACCCTACTTGGTGTCATCTGGGTAGTGTAGATAAGAATACTTGTGAAAAATGAGGAAGTTTAGGATTAACTAAGCACAGTTGGGACACTTGGTACAACATGTAGTTATTTCACCTACTTTTACACATGATTTTATTTCTTTTTACCCTATAAAACCATGGTATGGCCTATGATCATATTATGTTTTATCGAAAGGTTGATTGTCGTGTAACACTTTCAAATGACAGATCAGCTACTGCTAGTATGATCAGAGATAAAGATATAGAGTACCCTCTTGGTGTCATCTGTGGGGGGTCAGATAAGGGTAATTAGATACCTTGATAAGGAAATATATTTGTGCACCCTGTCATACAGTACCCAATATGACTATGCATGGGTGGAAGGGTTTTGAAATCACAGGTGTAGATGAAACTAAATTATAATGTAGGTTTAATATCAACTAAGGGCTTCAGAGTTAGTAAAGGGGGTCCTCAAAAGCTTCCAATCATTTTATATTAACACTGTAGAACTGTACACAAAAATAGCAGATCTACATGCATACAATGTTTCGCACTGCGAGACGTTGTGAGCTTGCAGATTGGCTATTTTCGCAAAGAGGTTTGGTGTAGGGGGACAAAATAGCAGACCGAGTACATATTATAATACCAATTTATTAGGTAATGATGGCTCAAGTGGTTAAATATACAGTATGAAAAAAGAGCCATTGACATGAATCCAAAATACACTGATGTCTGAGCGGTCAAACATTGAAACTATATGAATCTCTGAAAAGGTTGCGATGGTCCCTACTTCATCTCTCTCAACTAGGAGCCGATGGCCTGAAAACGCTACCTCTCATGCAAAGACCTCTCATGCAGTACCACTAGTGGCCATACATATCCCTATGACCCTACCATGACAACACACTATCAGTGTTTTTATTCTAGTTATTTCTAGCTCAGAATAAAAGTTGGTCAACAGTTGCACATCTACAAGGAGTTGCACAGGTATGACAGTTATCATTACACATGCACTTTCTCTCTCTCTTCTCTCTCTCTACTTCTCTCTCTCCAACACTAACATGCAGACACAGACCCCCCGGAGATCTTAAAAGATAAGTCTATAGCCACCTGGTGCTACTTTTTTGATAGGGACTCCCGTTCCTCCCTCCCTCCCTCCCTCTCTCTCTCTCTCTCTCTCTCTCTCTCTCTCTCTCTCTCTCTCTCTCTCTCTCTCTCTCGCTCTCTCTCTCGCTCTCTCCCCCTCCCCTCCTGTCTTCTCATCTCTCCTCCACTCTATGTCATCATTAAAACATGCACACGAATTAAACAGTTAATAAAACTATACAACTGCAGTACCATTTCTGACCGTATCCCCTCGTGAATGTGTCAAATCATACACATTATAAGCAATAAAGCTTTTGCCTAGAAGGGTTCATGTGGTTAAATATGCTTATTGCTTAATGTCAGATAATATCCTCAGAGTTACTATAAAGTTGTTAACACTGTAGAACTGATGCCTAAAATATCAGATACACAATGCATAATATGATATTGCAGTGTAATGTTGTGAGTTTGTAGATTGGCTATTTTTAATACAGTAGGTATTGTTTTCTTATCACTCTTTATACAGACAACGTACGTTGGAACGAGAAAAAGAAGTTGGTGCAATATTGCAAACAGATGGACAGACACAGATGGCCTAGATGTAGTACATTATCTATTTATTACATACACATCATACAATATTCCATTGCCCCAATCATGTTGCTGTAATGTTACAGTTAGAAACAACCCACACCATTGACTGATTGTCACACACACACACACACACACACACACACACACACACACACACACACACACACACACACACACACACACAGTCAACCGATTATTGTGACATCCATGATTGCTGTCACTTTACCCCCCACCAACCCCCTCCCTTTCACCACCCCTCCCCTTCTTCCCCTTTTTTTTTCTCTCCCCTCCTCTCCTCCTCTCCTCCATTCTTGCATACTGTAGTACTTTTAAAAAACTTATAAACCAACAATATAAAACATAAAACCATAACACTATAAAATATTAGTTATGATTATATTAAATATGCAGATTTTAAAATTTTTATTCAATTAATTTATACTAATTTATTCATTAATTAAAATATTTTAATCCATCTAATTAATTATGCATTAATTAAAACAGCGCCCCCTAGTGGTAGGAATTCTGCACACATATAGTGTATAATAAGACTACTCCTATGACCAGTAAGACTCCCTAATCGGGAGATAAGCGACCGTTGGTCGCTTATCTCCACAAATAGGCCAAAAGTTTGTTTTACCAATTATCAAGACATACGGGCAGTTGACAGTTTGCCATGGTTACTCATTGAAGTTGAATCTCCATATATGGAGATAACCTACGCATCACACTAAGTCTGACCTCACCAGCCCATATTTGGGCATGAGCAACTTATGTCTCCATATATGGAGATATGATGACATCACACAGTCCTCAGCCGATGATGTGGCGTGATGTCATACAATACACAAACGAGCCCTACAGTATAAAGGGGCAATTCTTGCCAGGAAAGAAGCATTTCTTCGACTCAGACCTTATCGCCAGGGTTGGCTTATAGCAGCTGTCGGTAGGACCATATATGGATTCTGTTAGTGTGGATCTCCTAACAGGGCATCATCTGGGATATAATCCCTTTTATGCCCATATATGGAGATCCCTAACAGAATCCCTTTCATGCCCATATATGGAGATCCCTAACAGAATCCCTTTTATGCCCATATATGGAGATCCCTAACAGCATCCCTTTTATGCCCATATATGGAGATCACTAACAGCTAACAGAATCCCTTTTATGCCCATATATGGAGATCCCTAACAGAATCCCTTTTATGCCCATATATGGAGATCCCTAACAGAATCCCTTTTATGCCCATATATGGAGATCCCTAACAGAATCCCTTTTATGCCCATATATGGAGATCCCTAACAGAATCCCTTTTATGCCCATATATGGAGATCCCTAACAGAATCCCTTGTATGCCCATATAAGGAGATCCCTAACAGAATCCCTTTTATGCCCATATATGGAGATCCCTAACAGAATCCCTTTTATGCCCATATATTATGGAGAAATCCCTGCTCTGAGTATCTGACATCAGTGTGATGTCACCTGTTTATGCCCATATATGGAGATCCCTGCTCTGCGTATCTGGTTGCTATGGTAAACAGTTGGTTGCTAGGGTAAAAAAACATGGTTGCTATGGTAAACAGTTGGTTGCTAGGGTAAACAGTTGGTTGCTAGGGTAAAACCATGGTTGCTAAGGTGGTTGCTAACGTACACTAACAGACCAGCAACAACAGACTGTTGCCACAGCAACGTACACAAAGGTTTGTGTACACATGTGGTGTGATGTCATACTGATGCGGAGATATGAGCAGGGCAAAGGTGTGACGTGTGACCGACGGACGGACGGACGGACGGCCGGTGGAGGTTTTCATAGTAAACTGCTCCCTGACGGTCGCAACAACAGGTATATTGGGGTTTGCATTAAAGTTGTACTATGTAACTTTTTTTATAAAACAAATCTTAAAATTCTCCTAACTATTAAATCACAAAAGTTTTAGAAGATCCGCGCCGTGAATTTCAGCCTGTAAAGCCTTCTCTGTATGTAAACTGAGATCCTTGCCGTGGACCGGATCTCGCGCCAAAATTGCGTCATCACACTACCGGCCAATCACAGCGAGGGTTATACAACTGCCGGCCAATCACAGCGCATCTTGAAGTGGGGTCGCTATGGCAGCCATATTTGTTGTCGCCCGTTTGTACCATCCCTTCTCTAGGTAATTTCGCCTACCAGGCAGGGTGAAGGAGTCCGTATCTCTGGAATTACTGAACGCACAGGAACAAGGGACCCCTTAAAAGATAGATCTCAGCGAGGTGGAGGCAGACGCGGGGGTCTGAAGGTACGAAAAACGTCCGAAAGACGCGGACGCGACCGCGGTTTGCTATAGGGCTAATGACCACTAGTTGGGCATCTTACACAGTATGGCTTTAAAGGGTGGGGCATTCATGGGGTCTGCTCCAAAAAAGAAAAAGAAAATAAAAGAGACAAAGACAAACATAAGACAAGCAACAAAGCGTGGGACTGGGAGGATGACTTGAATGATGCAGATTTAAGCAGGCTGCGTAATATTCTGCTTAAAGAAGAAACAAACAAAAAGCGACAGAGATCTCATATATGGGCATAAAATGGACGCAGATAAACAGATATCTCCATATATGGCATATATGGGCATAAAATGGACCCAGAACTGTATCTGCAGTGATCTCCATATATGGACATAAAATGGACGCCGACAGATAGATACAGAGATATCTCCATATATGGGCATAAATGGACACAGGCAAACAGATGGTCAAAACGGGTCCTATGACAACAGGTATAATGGGGTTTGCATTAAAGGGCGGGGCATTCATTCCCTATTTACATTGTTCCGAGTTGGCCAGGTCGCCGACTAGACGGCTTCTAGTAATAATAATGGTAATAATAAGGGTAGTAACAATTGTTTTTGGTGTCTACGGCAGGCAGTTTCAATGTTAATGACCATGGCCTGTGTACCCTTTGGAGCCGGTGTACAGTCATTGTACATGTCTCATAGTGACCATGGTGCGTGATCACTCGCTGGCTGCCTTTCGTGTACAATTCTGTGCCGACTATGTTTTATCAATGGGGGGCAGCAGAGAGCCATAGTCTAGCCTACTACTGCCTGGTTGGTTCCCAAAGTGTGGTTTGGGGACCCCGGGTTTCCAGGGGGTCCCTGGCTGGTTCCCAAAGTGTGGTTTGGGGACCCCCAGGGTTTCCATGGCTGGTTCACAACAGCCTAGTACATTCATGGCTGGTTCCCAAAGTGTGGTTCGGGGACCTCTGGGGGGGCCCTACAGGGTTTCAAAGGGGTCCTTGGCTGGTTCCCAAAGTGTGGTTCGGGGACCTCTCTGGGTCCCTGAGGGGTTTCTGGGGCCTTGGCCTCGGACTGCAGAGTCCGGGGACTACCGATCAGGGACCACCTCCAGGGACCCCTGGCGATATGACTGTGGACCTGGGATATGGCTTTGGGGAACCAGACGGGCCGCTGCTCCGCTCCTGTCCGACTTTGGGGCCTCGGCCTGGGACTGCAGAGTAGCCAGGGACCCCCTGGAGCTCCGGGGACCCCCGGGGACCACCGCCAAAAAGCTAAAAAATGACCAAATGATCCCCCCAAAGGGGCTGCTCACAGGGAATTCCCGGGGACCACGACTCCTGGTGCTCCGGAACGACGCACCAGGTCGCGCCCCTAGTGGAGGACCCCCCGCCACTGCAGCGCAAATAAAATGCTGTAACTCGATCTAGGAGCGACCGGGAGAGCTGGGGCCGGTACCCACGCGTCCGCCTCGGCGGCCCGGAGACGGCCGTTCATAGAGCGCCACCTAGTGGCAGACCCCTGCAACTGCAGTCCGCTAAAAATGCTTTAACTCGGCCCCGGAGCGACCGGGAGAGACGGGGACGGCACCCAGGGGGTCCCCGGCGGCAGGGCCACCGCCTGGGCCCCGAGGGACCCCTGGAGCTCCAGGGACCCCCAGGGACCCCAGCGCCACCGGGAAAAGAAATATGGAAAATACTCAATTAGCCGATCTACAAGCTATTGCTCCACTTCAAGGACCGAGGCCCGGGCGGGGAGGGGACCTCCGCTTCTCAGGAGGGTCTCCCGGGGGTAAAACGTATATATTACACTATAAGTGTAATAGTGTAATAGCACAATATGTGTAAATAGTGTAATAATGTAACAGGTTTAATAGTGTAATAGGTGTAATAGTGTAATAGTGTAATAAGTCTAATAGTGTAATAGTGCATTACATGTAATAGTGTATTAGTGTAATAGGTTTAATAGTGTAACAGCAGAGGCCACCAGAGCCCAATGCAGCCCAATAGAGTCCAGCACACTTAAGTCCAGCCCAGTCCTGCACAGTGGGAGTATAGACAAGGGAAGGGGGTGCAGTTATGTATGCACCAGGCCATTACAGGCCGGATCCAGCTGGAATAGGCCAGACCAGGGTGCACATGACTGAATCAGACTCCAACAGTCTCCACCAGGCTGCTCCAGGCTCCCGCCAGGCTTGTAGCTCCTGGCACATGTGATTAACCGCTGTGTACACGGGCAACAGTTTTATATGACTTTGTGTACACGACCAATAGTTTTACGTGAACATGTGTAGGGTTTATTACAGTACTGCCTCGTATAGCCCAACAGAGCCCAGCCCAGCACAACACAGCCCACCAGAGCCCAATACAGCCCACCAGAGCCCAATGGACTCCAGCACACCTAATTCTAGGCCAGTCCTGCCCAGTGGGAGTATAGACCAGGGAAGGGGGATAGTTAGATGGATGCACCAGGCCATTAAAGGCCGTACCTGGCTGGAATAGGCCAGACCAGGGTGCACATAATTGTACCAAACTCCAACAGTCTCCACCACACTGCTCCAGGCTCCCACCCGCCCTGTAGCTCCTTGCACATGGGATTAAACACTGTGAACACAGGCAATAGTTGTACATGAGTTTGTGTACATGGCCAATAGTTTTACATGAACATGTCTAGGCTTTAGTAGAGTACTGCCTTGTATAGCCCAACAGAGCCCAGCACAGCATAGCCCACCGGAGCCCAATACAATGTAATGGCCTGGTGCAGGCCATTACAATGTCATGTTCATGTCAAACTATTGGCCGTGTACACAAACTCATGTAAAACTATTGCCTGTGTACACAGGGGTTAATCACATGTGCAAGGAGCTAAAGGCTGGCTGGAGCCTGGAACAGCCTGGTGGAGTCTGGTGGAGACTGGTGCACCCTAGTCTGGCCTATTCCAGCCGGATATGGCCTGTAATGGCCTGGTGCAGCCATCTAACCAGCCGGATATGGCCTGTAATGGCCTGGTGCAGCCATCTAACTACCCCCCTTCCCTGGTCTATACTCCCACTGGGCAGGACTGGGCTGGTCTTAGGTGTGCTGGACTCTATTGGGCTCTAGTGGGCTGTATTGGGCTCTGGCTATATACTCCCACTGGGCAGGACTGGACTTAGGTGTGCTGGACTCTATTGGGCTCTATTGGGCTGTATTGGGCTCTGGTGGGCTGTGCTGGGCTCTGTTGGGCTATACGAGGCAGAACAGTACTAAAGCCCAGACATGTTCATGTAAAACTATTGGCCGTGTACACAAAGGCATGTAGAAACTATGGCCCGTGTACACAGTGGCTTTTTCCTTGACCGTTCGAGTTAGGAGTGCCGTGTACACAGGATCTACAGAGCTGGCTGGAGTATGGAGCAGCCTGGTGGAGTCTGGTGCAGTCCTGTGCACCCTGGTCTGGCCTATTCAAGCCGGATCTGGCCTGTAATGGCCTGGTGTAGCCATCTAACTACCCCCCTTCCCTCGCCTATACTCCTACTGGGCAGGACTGGGCTTGACTTAGGTTTGCTGGACTCTATTGGGCTCTGGTGGGCTGTATTGGGCTCTGGTGGGCTGTGCTGTGCTGTGCTGGGCTCTGTTGGGCTATACGAGGCAGAACAGTACTAAAGCCCAGATATGTTCATGTAAAACTATTGGCCGTGTACACAAAGTCATGTAAAACTATGGCCTGTGTACACAGTGGCTTTTTCCTTGACCTTTCGAGTTAGGAGTGTCGTAGAGACACAAGACCGGGTTTGTTGGATTCAGCGTCAAAAAGTAAGTCAGAATAAGTGTCTTTTATCCGAAAGAATGTGTAATCGTGTTGGTGGCGTGCAAATTTCGTGGCTTTTTCGCAATCGTAAAGGGTTCAAATTGTCGGAGAGACACGAAACCCATTCCATCGGATCAGGCATCCTTCAAATATGAAAAGTGTTTCCTGCGTGAAACAAACAGATTTTTTTTTATTTTTTTATTGATTTTAAGGACAAAAATCCGGGTTTCGGTGTCTTTTTCGCAATCGTAAAGGGTTCAAAGTGTCGGAGAGACACGAAACCCATTCCATCGGATCGGGCATGCTTCAAATATGAAAAGTGTGTCCGGCCTAAAACAAAAAATATTTTTTTGATTTTTTTATTCATTTTAACACATTGACCGCCATTTTAACATACCTCCGTACTCCCACCTGCCATTCGTCTCCATAGACTTCCATGTAATTGGGTGTGCACGGATCATGCACACCCATGCCTAGATAATGCACCACGTGTGTCCACCTTGCTCACAGCTTTCAAACAAAAAAATCCGAATGGAAATCCGTTCAGGCATTCCTGAGATAACAGCCACTATGTTTAACAAAGATGGCTGCCAAAATGGCTGCCATGCTTGAAAGATGGGGTTGCTATGGGGGTTAAACATGAAATTTCGCGATTGCTATCATGCCTACTCCATTTTTTGGGGTCAAAATTTAAAAAAAAAAAAATTTTTTTTTGAAAATTTTTTTTTTTTTTTTTTTTTTTTTTTTTTAAATTCTCGGGACTATCGGGCCTGGCGGGGAAAGACATTGGAATAATCTCGGGACTATCGGGCCTGGCAGGGAATGAGTTAAGGACAAAGGGCCCGTTTTGACGCCTAAAACGACCCTTTCCCTTGACCGTTCGAGTTAGGAGTGCTGTGTACGCAGGATCTACAGAGCTGGCTGGAGTATGGAGCAGCCTGGTGGAGTCTGGTGCAGTCCTGTGCACCCTGGTCTGGCCTATTCAAGCCGGATCCAGCCTACTGTAGGCTAGTGAAGCCATCCAACCTCTCCACTTCCCTAATCTATTCTCCCACTGTGCTGGACTTGGATGTGCTGGGCTGTGCTGGACTGGACTCTATCAGGCTCTGGTGGGCTGTTTTGGGCTCTGGTGGGCTGGGCTGGGCTCTGGTAGGCTATACAGGGCAGTGCTGTAGTATAGCCTAGGCATGTTCATGTAAAACTATTGGCCGTGTACACTAAGGCATGTAGAAACTATGGCCCGTGTACACAGTGGATAATCCCATCAACGAAGAGCTACAGGACTGGCGGGAGCCTTGAGCAGCCCGGTGGACACTGCTGGAGTCTGGTGCAGTCCTGTGCACCCTGGTCTGGCCTATAACAGCCGGATCCAGCCTACTGTAGGCTAGTGAAGCCATCTAACCTCTCCACTTCCCTAATCTATTCTCCCACTGTGCTGGACTTGGATGTGCTGGGCTGTGCTGGACTCTATCAGGCTCTGGTGGGCTGTTTTGGGCTCTGGTGGGCTGGGCTGGGCTCTGGTAGGCTATACAGGGCAGTACTGTAGTATAGCCTAGGCATGTTCATGTAAAACTATTGGCCGTGTACACTAAGGCATGTAGAAACTAGGGCCCGTGTACACAGTGGATAATCCCATCAACGAGGAGCTACAGGACTGGCGGGAGCCTTGAGCAGCCCGGTGAAGACTGCTGGAGTCTGGTGCAGTCCTGTCTATCCTGGTCTGGCCTATTCAAGCCGGATCTGGCCTCTAATGGCCTGGTGTAGCCATCTAACTACCCCCCTTCCCTCGCCTATACTCCTACTGGGCAGGACTGGGCTTGACTTAGGTTTGCTGGACTCTATTGGGCTCTGGTGGGCTGTATTGGGCTCTGGTGGGCTGTGCTGTGCTGTGCTGGGCTCTGTTGGGCTATACGAGGCAGAACAGTACTAAAGCCCAGACAAGTTCATGTAAAACTATTGGCCGTGTACACAAAGTCATGTAAAACTATTGCCTGTGTACACAGTGGCTTTTTCCTTGACCTTTCGAGTTAGACGTGTCGTAGAGACACGAGACCGGGTTTGTTGGATTCAGCGTCAAAAAGTAAGTCAGAATAAGTGTCTTTTATCCGAAAGAATGTGTAATCGGACAAAAATCCGGGTTTCGGTGTCTTTTCCGCAATCGTAAAGGGTTCAAAGTGTCGGAGAGATACGAAACCCATTCCATCGGATCGGGCATGCTTCAAATATGAAAAGTGTGTTGACACCTAAAACGACCCTTTCCCTTGACCGTTCGAGTTAGGAGTGCCGTGTACACAGGATCTACAGAGCTGGCTGGAGTATGGAGCAGCCTGGTGGAGTCTGGTGCAGTCCTGTCTACCCTGGTTTGGCCTATTCAAGCTGGATCCGGCCTGTAATGGCCTGGTGCAGCCATAAGAATACCCCCCTTCCCTGGTCTACAATACCACTGGGCAGGACTGGCCTAGACTTAGGTGTGCTGGACTCTATTGGGCTCTAGTGGGCTGTGTTGTGCTGTGCTGGGCTCTGTAGGGCTATATAAGTCAGTACTCTATTCAAGCCTTGACATGTTCATGTAAAACTATTGGCCATGTACACAAACTCATGTATATCTATTCCCTGTGTACAAGTTGTTAATCTCAAGTGTGGGGAGCTACAGTGCTGGTGAGATCCTGGCACAGTGTTCCAGCCAGATCCAGCCTTGTATACCTTATAAGTCACTGGTTAAACTGTGGGTCAGTAGCCCCAGAGGGGTCTCCAAATGAACTTGGGTGGTCCCAAATGATTAGCTTAATGTGAACATTGTTTTTTTTTCCACTCAACAGTGTACAGAGGCTATCTGCACATTTTTTATGATACAATTTAAGGACCTTTTTAATACCTTTAAAATGACAAATTAAATATTAAAATGTTGAAAATAGCAGATCTACAAGCTCACGCCGCCTTGCGTTGTGAGGCATTGTGAGCATGTATATCTGCTATTTTCACAAGACCGTGTTTTACAAACGCCTCAACTCTGTTTGTGCTACCAAACAGGACAAACTGTCAAATATTAAGTGAGAAGGTTTTGCCCAGCAGGACTTTCTCACAAGTTAGGCGATGTGCATATGCTATTCCTTTGGTCTTGGTTGCAAACACACCAACAAAACACAGTAAGTCCAAATGGAAAACAAACACACTTTGCACTGAGCTCAAACATGCTTCTCTCCTAGTGAACTCCAAAGAAAGACTGAGGCCACTTGGCAGGAGGCACTGATCAAAAGACAGGCACTAATTGACCACTCCTGGCTTGGTGACCTGATTGGTAGGCAGGTGATGGTTGGTGTAGTAGTGTGTTGACAGCAAGGCTTATGCAGGCCAACCAAACTGTGTCCCTGGCAGGTGCTTGTAGATATGCGAGGTGCTTGTAGATCTGCTGTATTGGGTTGAGCCCCCCTCACCCAAAAAATATTTATGGAATAAATACATTAAATATATATGAATACGTGAAGGACAACTGACTGACCATACTATATGGACAGTTTTTTCTGCATGTCACTATGATGGAAAGCATCTTCAGCCTCACAATAACCATATTGAGTGCACCCTACAGACCAGGGTGCACAGGACTGCACCAGACTCCAGCAGTCTCCACCGGGCTGCTCAAGGCTCCCGCCAGTCCTGTAGCTCCTCGTTGATGGGATTATCCACTGTGTACACGGGCAATAGTTTCTACATGCCTTAGTGTACACAGCCAATAGTTTTACATGAATATGCCTAGGCTATACTACAGTACTGCCCTGTATAGCCTACCAGAGCCCAGCCCAGCCCACCAGAGCCCAAAACAGCCCACCAGAGCCTGATAGAGTCCAGCACAGCCCAGCACATCCAAGTCCAGCACAGTGGGAGAATAGATTAGGGAAGTGGAAAGGTTAAATGGCTTCACTAGCCTACAGTAGGCTGGATCCGGCTGGAATAGGCCAGACCAGGGTGCACCGGACTCCAGCAGTCTCCACCAGGCTGCTCAAGGCTCCCGCCAGTCCTGTAGCTCCTCGTTGATGGGATTATCCACTGTGTACACGGGCCCTAGTTTCTACATGCCTTAGTGTACACGGCCAATAGTTTTACATGAACATGCCTAGGCTATCCTACAGTATATTGCCCTATATAGCCTACCAGAGCCCAGCCCAGCCCACCAGAGCCCAAAATAGCCCACCAGAGCCTGATAGAGTCCAGCACAGCCCAGCACATCCAAGTCCAGCACAGTGGGAGAATAGATTAGGGAAGTGGAAAGGTTAAATGGCTTCACTAGCCTACAGTAGGCTGGATCCGGCTGGAATAGGCCAGACCAGGGTGCACCGGACTCCAGCAGTCTCCACCAGGCTGCTCAAGGCTCCCGCCAGTCCTGTAGCTCCTCGTTGATGGGATTATCCACTGTGTACACGGGCCCTAGTTTCTACATGCCTTAGTGTACACGGCCAATAGTTTTACATGAACATGCCTAGGCTATCCTACAGTATACTGCCCTATATAGCCTACCAGAGCCCAGCCCAGCCCACCAGAGCCCAAAATAGCCCACCAGAGCCTGATAGAGTCCAGCACAGCCCAGCACATCCAAGTCCAGCACAGTGGGAGAATAGATTAGGGAATTGGAAAGGTTAAATGGCTTCACTAGCCTACAGTAGGCTGGATCCGGCTGGAATAGGCCAGACCAGGGTGCACCGGACTCCAGCAGTCTCCACCAGGCTGCTCAAGGCTCCCGCCAGTCCTGTAGCTCCTCGTTGATGGGATTATCCACTGTGTACACGGGCCCTAGTTTCTACATGCCTTAGTGTACACGGCCAATAGTTTTACATGAACATGCCTAGGCTATCCTACAGTATACTGCCCTATATAGCCTACCAGAGCCCAGCCCAGCCCACCAGAGCCCAAAATAGCCCACCAGAGCCTGATAGAGTCCAGCACAGCCCAGCACATCCAAGTCCAGCACAGTGGGAGAATAGATTAGGGAAGTGGAAAGGTTAAATGGCTTCACTAGCCTACAGTAGGCTGGATCCGGCTGGAATAGGCCAGACCAGGGTGCACCGGACTCCAGCAGTCTCCACCAGGCTGCTCAAGGCTCCCGCCAGTCCTGTAGCTCCTCGTTGATGGGATTATCCACTGTGTACACAGGCCCTAGTTTCTACATGCCTTAGTGTACACAGCCAATAGTTTTACATGAACATGCCTAGGCTATACTACAGTACTGCCCTGTATAGCCTACCAGAGCCCAGCCCAGCCCACCAGAGCCCAAAACAGCCCACCAGAGCCTGATAGAGTCCAGCACAGCCCAGCAAATCCAAGTCCAGCACAGTGGGAGAATAGATTAGGGAAGTGGAGAGGTTAGATGGCTTCACTAGCCTACAGTAGGCTGGATCCGGCTGGAATAGGCCAGACCAGGGTGCACCGGACTCCAGCAGTCTCCACCAGGCTGCTCAAGGCTCCCGCCAGTCCTGTAGCTCCTCGTTGATGGGATTATCCACTGTGTACACGGGCCCTAGTTTCTACATGCCTTAGTGTACACGGCCAATAGTTTTACATGAACATGCCTAGGCTATCCTACAGTATACTGCCCTATATAGCCTACCAGAGCCCAGCCCAGCCCACCAGAGCCCAAAATAGCCCACCAGAGCCTGATAGAGTCCAGCACAGCCCAGCACATCCAAGTCCAGCACAGTGGGAGAATAGATTAGGGAAGTGGAAAGGTTAAATGGCTTCACTAGCCTACAGTAGGCTGGATCCGGCTGGAATAGGCCAGACCAGGGTGCACCGGACTCCAGCAGTCTCCACCAGGCTGCTCAAGGCTCCCGCCAGTCCTGTAGCTCCTCGTTGATGGGATTATCCACTGTGTACACAGGCCCTAGTTTCTACATGCCTTAGTGTACACAGCCAATAGTTTTACATGAACATGCCTAGGCTATACTACAGTACTGCCCTGTATAGCCTACCAGAGCCCAGCCCAGCCCACCAGAGCCCAAAACAGCCCACCAGAGCCTGATAGAGTCCAGCACAGCCCAGCAAATCCAAGTCCAGCACAGTGGGAGAATAGATTAGGGAAGTGGAGAGGTTAGATGGCTTCACTAGCCTACAGTAGGCTGGATCCGGCTGGAATAGGCCAGACCAGGGTGCACCGGACTCCAGCAGTCTCCACCAGGCTGCTCAAGGCTCCCGCCAGTCCTGTAGCTCCTCGTTGATGGGATTATCCACTGTGTACACGGGCCCTAGTTTCTACATGCCTTAGTGTACACGGCCAATAGTTTTACATGAACATGCCTAGGCTATCCTACAGTATACTGCCCTATATAGCCTACCAGAGCCCAGCCCAGCCCACCAGAGCCCAAAATAGCCCACCAGAGCCTGATAGAGTCCAGCACAGCCCAGCACATCCAAGTCCAGCACAGTGGGAGAATAGATTAGGGAAGTGGAAAGGTTAAATGGCTTCACTAGCCTACAGTAGGCTGGATCCGGCTGGAATAGGCCAGACCAGGGTGCACCGGACTCCAGCAGTCTCCACCAGGCTGCTCAAGGCTCCCGCCAGTCCTGTAGCTCCTCGTTGATGGGATTATCCACTGTGTACACAGGCCCTAGTTTCTACATGCCTTAGTGTACACAGCCAATAGTTTTACATGAACATGCCTAGGCTATACTACAGTACTGCCCTGTATAGCCTACCAGAGCCCAGCCCAGCCCACCAGAGCCCAAAACAGCCCACCAGAGCCTGATAGAGTCCAGCACAGCCCAGCAAATCCAAGTCCAGCACAGTGGGAGAATAGATTAGGGAAGTGGAGAGGTTAGATGGCTTCACTAGCCTACAGTAGGCTGGATCCGGCTGGAATAGGCCAGACCAGGGTGCACCGGACTCCAGCAGTCTCCACCAGGCTGCTCAAGGCTCCCGCCAGTCCTGTAGCTCCTCGTTGATGGGATTATCCACTGTGTACACGGGCCCTAGTTTCTACATGCCTTAGTGTACACGGCCAATAGTTTTACATGAACATGCCTAGGCTATCCTACAGTATACTGCCCTATATAGCCTACCAGAGCCCAGCCCAGCCCACCAGAGCCCAAAATAGCCCACCAGAGCCTGATAGAGTCCAGCACAGCCCAGCACATCCAAGTCCAGCACAGTGGGAGAATAGATTAGGGAAGTGGAAAGGTTAAATGGCTTCACTAGCCTACAGTAGGCTGGATCCGGCTGGAATAGGCCAGACCAGGGTGCACCGGACTCCAGCAGTCTCCACCAGGCTGCTCAAGGCTCCCGCCAGTCCTGTAGCTCCTCGTTGATGGGATTATCCACTGTGTACACGGGCCCTAGTTTCTACATGCCTTAGTGTACACGGCCAATAGTTTTACATGAACATGCCTAGGCTATCCTACAGTATACTGCCCTATATAGCCTACCAGAGCCCAGCCCAGCCCACCAGAGCCCAAAATAGCCCACCAGAGCCTGATAGAGTCCAGCACAGCCCAGCACATCCAAGTCCAGCACAGTGGGAGAATAGATTAGGGAAGTGGAAAGGTTAAATGGCTTCACTAGCCTACAGTAGGCTGGATCCGGCTGGAATAGGCCAGACCAGGGTGCACCGGACTCCAGCAGTCTCCACCAGGCTGCTCAAGGCTCCCGCCAGTCCTGTAGCTCCTCGTTGATGGGATTATCCACTGTGTACACAGGCCCTAGTTTCTACATGCCTTAGTGTACACAGCCAATAGTTTTACATGAACATGCCTAGGCTATACTACAGTACTGCCCTGTATAGCCTACCAGAGCCCAGCCCAGCCCACCAGAGCCCAAAACAGCCCACCAGAGCCTGATAGAGTCCAGCACAGCCCAGCAAATCCAAGTCCAGCACAGTGGGAGAATAGATTAGGGAAGTGGAGAGGTTAGATGGCTTCACTAGCCTACAGTAGGCTGGATCCGGCTGGAATAGGCCAGACCAGGGTGCACCGGACTCCAGCAGTCTCCACCAGGCTGCTCAAGGCTCCCGCCAGTCCTGTAGCTCCTCATTGATGGGATTATCCACTGTGTACACGGGCCCTAGTTTCTACATGCCTTAGTGTACACGGCCAATAGTTTTACATGAACTTGCCTAGGCTATACTACAGTACTGCCCTGTATAGCCTACCAGAGCCCAGCCCAGCCCACCAGAGCCCAAAACAGCCCACCAGAGCCTGATAGAGTCCAGCACAGCCCAGCACATCCAAGTCCAGCACAGTGGGAGAATAGATTAGGGAAGTGGAGAGGTTAGATGGCTTCACTAGCCTACAGTAGGCTGGATCCTGCTGTTATAGGCCAGACCAGGGTGCACAGGACTGCACCAGACTCCAGCAGTCTCCACCGGGCTGCTCAAGGCTCCCGCCATTCCTGTAGCTCCTCGTTGATGGGATTATCCACTGTGTACACTGGCCATAGTTTCTACATGCCTTAGTGTACACGGCCGATAGTTTTACATGAACATGCCTAGGCTATACTACAGTACTGCCCTGTATAGCCTACCAGCCCTACCAGCCCACCAGAGCCCACCAGAGACCAAAACAGCCCACCAGAGCCTGATAGAGTCCAGCACAGCCCAGCACATCCAAGTCCAGCACAGTGGGAGAATAGATTAGGGAAGTGGAGAGGTTAGATGGCTTCACTAGCCTACAGTAGGCTGGATCCGGCTGTTATAGGCCAGACCAGGGTGCACAGGACTGCACCAGACTCCAGCAGTCTCCACCGGGCTGCTCAAGGCTCCTGCCAGTCCTGTAGCTCCTCGTTGATGTGATTATCCACTGTGTACACGGGCCATAGTTTCTACATGCCCTAGTGTACACGGCCGATAGTTTTACATGAACATGCCTAGGCTATACTACAGTACTGCCCTGTATAGCCTACCAGAACCCAGCACAGCCCACCAGAGCCCAAAACAGCCCACCAGAGCCTGATAGAGTCCAGCACAGCCCAGCACATCCAAGTCCAGCACAGTGGGAGAATAGATTAGGGAAGTGGAGAGGTTAGATGGCTTCACTAGCCTACAGTAGGCTGGATCCGGCTGTTATAGGCCAGACCAGGGTGCACAGGACTGCACCAGACTCCAGCAGTCTCCACCGGGCTGCTCAAGGCTCCCGCCAGTCCTGTAGCTCCTCGTTGATGGGATTATCCACTGTGTACACGGGCCCTAGTTTCTACATGCCTTAGTGTACACGGCCAATAGTTTTACATGAACATGTCTAGGCTATACTACAGTACTGCCCTGTATAGCCTACCAGAGCCCAGCACAGCCCACCAGAGCCCAAAACAGCCCACCAGAGCCTTTGTGACAGGTGATAGATTATAGAGCTACAAGTTATGGTATGGAACTGCCGATGGAATTAGATCTACAAATCATGGGGATGTGACTAGTTTTAGAATTAGATCTACAAATCATGTGGATGTGACAGGTGATACATTTTGAGCTACAAATTATGGTATGATTAGATCTACAAATCATGGGGATTGGAATGGTTTTAGAATTAGATCTACAAATCATGTGGATGTGACTGGTTTGAGAATTAGATCTACAAATCATGTGGATGTGAAAAGTGATGGATTTAGGGCTACAAATTATGGTATGGAACTGCCGTTGGATTTAGATCTACAAATCATGTGGATGCGAATGGATTTAGAATTAGATCTACAAATCATGTGGATGTGACAGGTGATAGATTTAGAGCTACAAATTATGGTATGGATTAGATCTACAAATCATGTGGATGTGAATGATTTTAGAATTAGATCTACAAATCATGTGGATGTGACTGGTTTTAGAATTAGATCTACAAATCATGTGGATGTGACAGGTGATGGATTTAGAGCTACAAATTATGGTATGGAACTGCTGATGGAATTAGATCTACAAATCATGGGGATGTGAATGGTTTTAGAATTAGATCTACAAATCATGTGGATGCGACTGGTTTTAGAATTAGATCTACAAATCATGTGGATATGACAGGTGATAGATTTAGAGCTACAAATTATGGTATGGAACTGCCGATGGAATTAGATCTACAAATCATGGGGATGCGACTAGTTTTAGAATTAGATCTACAAATCATGTGGATGTGACAGGTGATAGATTTAGAGCTACACATTATGGTATGGATTAGATCTACAAATCATGTGGATGTGAATGGTTTTAGAATTAGATCTACAAATCATGTGGATGTGAATGGTTTTAGAATTAGATCTACAAATCATGTGGATGTGACTGGTTTTAGAATTAGATCTACAAATCATGTGGATGTGACAGGTGATGGATTTAGAGCTACAAATCATGGTATGGAACTGCTGATGGAATTAGATCTACAAATCATGGGGATGGGACTGGTTTTGGAATTAGATATACAAATCATAGAAATGAACTGTCTGTAAAGTTAGATCTACAAATCACGGAGATGGGATAGTCTATCAAATTAGACAGTCATTTTTTCCATTCAGTAATGCTGGCTGTGTACACATGTCCACTTCCAATAGTTTTGGAAAATAGCCTGCCGCCCTGTGGAATTATGCTTGAACTGCAGAAAAGGACCCTAAATTAAAAAAAAATAAACAAAAATCATCCGTGGGACTGATGGGCGAACAAGTGGTGTCCACACGCAGAGGGGGCCCCAGAGGACATTTTGAGTCCACCCGGTGAATTTTCACACCCCCACAGTCCGCACAGTGGGGCCCGGAAATTTGGCTGTGTACACCGGCAATAGCTGATTGACTTCAGAGACACCAAAAACAATAGGGGTAATAATAATAATAATAATAATAATACATAAAAAAGTATTGAAAACCGTATCGAAAAAGGTATCGTATCGATTCCCAGGTATCGAAAAAGGTATCGTATCGATTCAGAGGTGAACAATACCCATCCCTACGCGGCGTTGAATTCTTGTGGGACCCATAAAATATCCCTGGGACTCATCCGAAAGACCCTTCTTGGGTCCCGGGACTCATTACATTAAAAACCTATTAACATCACTGATGAGAACTTATTTTCTAATTTCCAATCAAATGGCAGCATTTGGAGCGCCCGCCTCACACCGCTCCTGATTGGTCGAGCGGCTGCTGCACCTCTCACATTTTGTAAACAAACATGGCGGCCCCCATACCCGACGTGAGTTCAAATTGCAAATAAAAGCTGCATTAAGCAATGTTTTATCTGAAATCACGGCATCTCAGAACTTAAAAAAGAACAGTTTGCAATTTTCCGACGATGTTTTGAGGCTACTGACTGGACCTGTCAGTCAGTGTGAGTAACTAAGTCATCGTAATGAGTTGTCTATGGACGGGTCCCAGACTCGAGTCTGGCTGTTGCGATGCTAACCGCTGTGAGCTTGTAGATCTGCTATTCTCTGTCGCTCCCTGCACGCTATGGGGGCATAAATGATAGGCTGGAGTGCGGGCAACACTGTTTTCAAGACTAGGGGTTCCCAAACCTTTTTGGCTCAGGGCACCCCTATGAATATTTCTTTCATCCGAGGCACCCCAACATTATATTCATAATTTTCACTCCCAGCACCTTATATTTATGGCATATTTTAGTGATTATTTTGTGAGGAAAAGTTGAGATAATAGACGTTTTGGTTAGAACTGACTGAAAATAACTTTGTACTTCAAGTTTAAAATGATACTAAATATGTGTCCAAATAAATTCCAAATATTATCAAATTATCTCGATCCACCCCTGGACTGCCGTCATGGCACTCCAGGGTGCCCCGTCACCCACTTTGAAAACCCTTGTTCAAGACGTATGGATCAAAGTAAACAAACTAAAAGCCTGCTTCCTCTGCGATATGGGGGGAACAAAAGCAGGCGTTGTTGACAGCAATCTAAATACATTTTATTAGTTTATAGTTTTCCATTCTGACCTCTGATCAGTAGAGTGGTGTCCATCTTTGTAGTCCATTTGTCCTCCCTTGGACTGGTCACTCTTCATGGACACACAGCTGGGCACAGGAGACTCTGCTCTCTGCTGGTCAACCCTGACACCATGACAACCAACATCAAACATTACATTTATTCATCATCAACACCAGTGAACACACTTTGATAGCCAATGACTTAAATTTCAAATGGACATTGATGCTATTGTGCTATTTGATTGATTGAATTTTTTAGACAAAAATGAAGCCATACAACATCTCTATACTGATGACTGAAGGACTCTTTGATTTATTGATTGATTGATTGATTGATTGATTGATTGATTGATTGATTAGAAATTTCCATAGGAAAAGGTACAGTTGCATGACAGTACAAGTTCACTGGTACAAGGTCAACTAAAAGGATAATCTAAGGAAAGCTGTGGCTTATTTACATTGAGATCCTTTTTTTTAAAAACTCATATAACATTGAATGACGGAACACAGTAATGTAATATACTAGTCATAAAGCGGCTGCCCATGTACTGTATGGGCATAAAGGGACAAGCACTGACAGATACAGAGATCTTATAATTATGGACAAATCGGTTAGATCAGTGGTGAGATGTAGGTGTGAGAGTTGTGTAGCGGCCCGAACCTTTAGTTTAACAAAGGTGTTTGAGAAACAGTAGCTTATTGAATTGAACACTTAAGAATGAGAAACAGTAGTTTATTGAATTGATCACTTACCCTGTAGTTGGTTGACTAGGATCCATGTTGCTGCTGTGATCTTGTCCTTATGGTCATTCACTCTGCTCTGAGCAATGAAAACATTGGAAATAAGAGTTTAGACCCAGACAAAAGACCGATGTTACCCACATTAAAACACAATATGGACAAACCTGTCAAATCTGACTTGACACTGTTAGTTCACTTTAGTTCGAAATATTATAATCCCAGAGGAAATAAATGAAAAGGAATGAAATATTATAATCCCAGTAGGAAATAAATGAAAAGGAATGAAATATTATAATCCCACTAGGAAATAAATGAAAAGGAATGAAATATTATAATCCCAGTAGGAAATAAATGAAAAGGAATGAAATATTATAATCCCACTAGGAAATAAATGAAAAGGAATGAAATATTATAATCCCAGTAGGAAATAAATGAAAAAGGCATGGATCATTTCAGAGGAAGAGGGTCTCAAAGACCAGAGTTTGTGACATTTGCGGTGAATATTCTCTCATTGCACATTGTCACTTCTACTCCACTACATCTCGGATGCAAATTTTGTACTTTTACTCCACTGTATGTATTTGGAAACTTTAGTTACTAGTTAAATTTCAGATATAAATTATAATAGGCTACTATAAAACATACATAAACCTCTTTGGTCCCATTTTATACCTAGGCTATTTGAAAAAAGCCAATCAAGCTCACAACGTGTTGCATTGTGACGCGTCGTGAGCTTGTAGATCGGCTATTTTCAAACATTTTGTGTGTGTGTATGGAGGGTATCTACACATTTCTAAAGTGACATTTTAAGGACTTTTTATACCTCTAAAATTACAAATTAAACATTGGCCAAATTGTCAAATATTAGAGGCAGAAATAGTGAAAATAGCCGATCTACATGCTCACAACGCCTCGTAACGCGAGGGGTTGTGAGCATGTAGATCTGCTATTTTCACAATAGAACCGTGTTATACAAAATGTAATGCCTCAACTCTTAGTGCTCGTCAGGGTGGGGGGCCTCCAGTTAAAACATGATTATTTTGAGCTATAGGGTTTAGTGTACATAGTTGACTGTGGATTCTACTGTATTAACAGTTCTCCTATACCAGACTGAAGACAGTGCTTACTGTTCATCCATCCAAGGAACGTCAACAGGAAGTCCTGGCTCAACATCCTGCAGACTGAATGAAACACATGATGTGTCAATCACCTGTTGTCATGGTAACACATCACACATACCACCATCATGATGTGTCAATCACCTGTTGTCATAACAACACATCTTGAGTACAATCAAACTTGATCCACTGTGTTCTCACATCATTCAACATAATATGTTTACTTAACTTTGTTTTTAAAATAATATACTGGTAATACCACTAGGAAATGAAAGAGGCATCCACATTCATTAACTGAACTGCTGTTTATGCTGTTACTACAATGACCAGAGTCATGTACCGGTATAGAGGACAGACAATGTTTCTAAAGAATGTATGCAGTTGATTGTGGATTATAATAATATTGAATATACATACACTGTGTGTGTGTGTGTGTGTGTGTGTGTGTGTGTGTGTGTGTGTGTGTGTGTGTGTGTGTGTGTGTGTGTGTGTGTGTGTGTGAGAGAGAGAGAGTGTGCAACAGTTCTCCTACCACACTGAAGAGAGTCCACCAAGGCACGTCAACAGAAAGTCCAGGCTCTCACATCTTCACACTGGGCAGCTCAACATCTTTGGTTGCGAAGAGCAGGTCTGAATGAAACAAATGAAACATAAAAACCTGACCCATCATGACGTGTCCTTTACAATCAAACTTGAGCCGCTGTGTTCTCTCATGAGACAGCATACGTTTCACCTTCACTCTGACCGTCTGTCTGTCTGTCTGTCTGTCTGTCTGTCTGTCTGTCTCTCTGCAAATTGTGCAACATGTCCCTTCCCCCCATAGCCGGGGAGCCACAGGCCCAAAAGCTCAAAGAATAGGGTTTTACCTGTGACGTCATGACAAACTTTTTATTTTTGTTTTTTCTATTCATTTGGTCATTAAGGTACACAGAATGAGAGGCCTGCTCTGCCAGAAACTCTGTGAAAAAAGGTTATGGCCATTTGTATATTCACTCCATCGACTTCACTATACAGGAAATAAACACACCAAAATAAATATGCTTTACGTAGCATGTGAGGGGTCAAACTAGGGGTTCTTGATGATTCTGAATCCATTGCAAGCATTTGTTTTGCATGAAAAACATTCCTTGGGCTAGAAAGCGGACCAAAATAACTGTGAAAAGTCATCACTTTTCACAGGTTTGAGAGGCTGAAATCTAGCCCAAGCAATGTTTTTCATGCAAAACAAATGCTTGCAATGGATTCAGAATCATGAAGAACCCTTAGTTTGACCCCTCACATGGTACTTTTTTTGGTGTGTTTTTTTTTTCCAGTATAGTGAAGTCAATGGGAAACTTTTTTTTCGCAATGTTTCCGGCAGAGCAGGCCTCTCATTCTGTGTACCTTATTGACCAAATTAATATGAAAAACTAAAGTTTGGAGTATGTCATGACACCACAGGTCTTCTCTCATTTTGGCACAGTGGCTCCCTGGCTACCAGGGCGTTGACGACCTGCAACTAGTTCAGACAGGTTGATCTGGTCCTGTCGTTCACCAAAGCTGACTATAATGATGATGAATGATCTCCTTTTAAAAGTTTTCTCTGTTTCTTTTTTTTTTATTACAGTAAGTGAGGGGATATGACTGAAGGGTTGAATTATCTCACTTTCGGGTGATGAAAACAAATCTTTTCAATAATTTCGGCCACAGTGTACAGTTGTTCAGGTGTTTTGTACAGGTGTTTTTCTTTTGTTGTGTGAACACCATAAACGGAGTTCCTTGCCTGGTTACGTCACCCTGTGCTCCTCCTCCTTGCTACGATGAGGAAGTCTGTGGTCTCTGTGTAGGGTGATGTAAAGTAACTAAATACATTTTACTTAAGTACTGTACTTAAGTACGATTTTGAGGTATTTGTACTTTACTTGAGCATTTCTGATTTCCAGTACTTTTACTTCTACTCCACTACATTTCAGATCCTATATTGTGCATTTACTCCACTGCATTTATTTGAAAACTATAGTTACTAGTTACTTATTTGCAGATATAAATAATATAGAATATACATTAACCACTTAAACCCTATTTTATATTTAGGCTGTTTGAAAATAGCCAATCTACAGTACAAACAAGCTCACAACATGTTGCATCACGACCTGTTGTGAGCTTGTAGATTAGCTATTTTCAAACATTTTACTTTAGGTACTTTTAGTACATTTTGATTCCAATACTTATGTTCTTTACCCAAGTACATTTTGAATTCCAGACTTTTACTAACGGAGTACTTCTACATTGTAGAATTAATACTTTACCACCTTTGAGTACTTTTTCCACCACTGTTTCTTGCAAGTCTAGAAACACAATGTCTGTCCACGTTGGTCTTGTGGAGCAGAAATACATTGTGCTGTATTTTATTTTTATTTTTTTCTATTCATTGCGTTCGCCAGAATCGCCACTATGAATGAATAAGACGCACAGAAGTTGGACTGTGTACTGAGTTGACTCTGCCTATGAGGGATGTGACATTAATGAATTACCTTTAAACCATAATGCTTTTTTGCATCCCAATTAATGGGACACAAACAATACACCTTGATGAATTTGATGATAAACATCAATCAAAAATAGAAATCTAGGACATGTTATAGAAATACCTGCTCTCTGTCTGTCTGTCTGTCTGTCTGTCTGTCTGTCTGTCTGTCTGTCTGTCTGTCTGTCTGTCTGTCTGTCTGTCTGTCTACAGTGAGAGAAATAGATCAAAGAGTGTCAACGTATATACAGTATATGTTTACACTAGTGTGTTCATGTTACTTTTAAAGGATTCAAAGGTACAAATTGCACTACACCAATACTAGTGAGAATTGCAGATCCACAAGTTCACAATGCACCGCATTGCAAAACTTTGTGGACCTGTAGATCAGCTACAGATCAGCTTATACATGCAGTTCAGCTATGTATTGCATTTCAGGGAAGAAGGGGGAGGAGGAGGGGGGCCCTGGGGGGACACCACCAGTGGATGAAGTACTGTAAGTAGAGTTGTGGTGGTTCAACTAGTTCAGGCCTGCAGAGAATTCCACCCCGTTCTGTTTACTAACATCTTGTAGTCAACTGTGTCCCAAGTAGGACTGCACGATATATCGTTATCATGTTATTATCTCGATATATGAACATGCGCGATATGCATATCGCAAAAGTCAACAATGTTTACGATATCACATTTCTCCAGCATGTACCGCTCAGCCTATGAAAACATACGTTTTTACACTTGGCCTAAATGTACAGCTAAGGCCAGCCAACCACAAACCTTTCCTTTATTAGACAGACAGCCAAAGCCAACCAATCAAACATCCCCTTGTAGTCCAGGAGCCATCCCCAGCCCCGAGCCCTCTGAATGTTCTCTGCTTACATTTTTCACTATTATTTCTTGTTAGCATATACCTTGGGCCATCACAAGTTCATACAGCATTTTGTTTTTCTTTTTTTCTTTTGTTTCTGGGGATGTTGTGGGTGATATCTTAAAATACATTGGTAACAAGAACTAGCATCCTATTTTGCAACAGGATACTCCATACCAAGTTTCATGTGTGACAATGTATGTAATTTTAGTTATATATTTTATACATACACATAATGTCATAATTTACAAAAAAAAAAAGAAAAAAAAGGGGGTTTTGGGGCCCCTGCCCTGACATTCAGAGAGCAAGGCCTGGCTTCCTGCCAAGGCAGGAAACATGCTGCTGCACAGCCGTGCACAGCGCAGTGAGAGTCAGTCTGTCTCACACTCGTTTCACACACAGACCACAGAACGGAGAAATGATAAGCATAGAGAGATGGATGAGGAAGTCAACGCCGGTGCAAAATCTGCTGATTCTTCAGAATTGGTCGTGAAAAATACGTCCCAATGTTTCCCCAGGTCATCAAATCTCTTTGCCAAAAATAGTCCATCTACAAGCTCAGTGCGCACTTCGAAACTTTGTGAGCTTGTAGATGAGCTATTTTCAACAACTGATCACCCCAGAATACGCTAGGGTCTATTTGGTTAAAGATGTTTTTTCATGTGTCTATGAGATTGACATTACCCCATTACACCCCCTGATGTGGTTTTTAGGTGTAACAATGTCTTCTCTTGTATCTTGGGTTTTTTCCTGTAAGCTGACATCTTTTGAGTCAAAATAAGTGTCAACTAGAAGCAGTGCTCTTTCGAGCACAGGTCTCCACCAGGCCAGGCGTCCTGGTGGTGCTATAATAGGCCAATGTAAAAAGGGTGGCATGTGTTCTTTTTTATTTTATTTATAATTTTTATCCCACGATTTTGCAACCCATTTTCACCCAGTGCCAATTGCCTATGTAATCCTGGGCTCTGCTCTCCCTCTGCCACGCCTGGGGAGACAACGGACTGACCTCATGCTTCCTTCTATGCATGAGGAGTCCAAGTTGTTTCTTTTCACCTGACAGGGGGGATTTCCCCGGGATGGACGTAGCACGTAGAAGGAACACGTTATTCCAACCAGTTCCTTTCCCCTCCATCAAGCGCCCCGGCTGGCCAGGGGGAGGCATTATTGAGACCAGGATTACTGCATGTTTTTGTGAGGGTATCAACCCTAGGAGACACGGGGAGAACATGCAAACTCCACACAGAAAGGCCCTATCGCCAACCCCACCTAGGGTGTGGGCGCTGATGACGCGGAGGGAGAAACACGCCCCCAGCACCCACAGCGTCCCCCGGCGGGAATCGAACCCAGGACCTTCTAACTGTGAGGCAAAGCGCTAACCACTGCGCCAAGGCCATCGCGTGTTTGTCGAGGTCGCGGCAACAGAAAATGATACGCTCCGCCAATCATAGTAAACCACACACACCCGACATCAAGATCAAGTCCAGACGGAACCTTTATACCATAACGTAACCATAACACATTAACATGAACGTGACATGAAGCAACAAGTAATACTGCCCTGTCCCTGTGATTTTTATATGCAAACTGCTATTAAAGTATTCAATCAAAAGAACGAGAGATGTATCTGGGTGACTTACAGTGCGTGCGCTACAGTGGGTGCATGCACGTTTCTTTCTGACAACCACCTAAATATTGTCCGGTTACCGTGCAGACGCAATTTATATCCGACATCATTGATTAGACGTTTTCCTGGCTGGGACCCAAACTAGTGAAAACAGCAGATCTACAAGCTCACAACGCGTCTGGACTTGATGTGAGCTTGTAGATTGGCTATTTTCAGTAGGCCTAGCCTACTTCTTCTTATTCTTTTTATATGTAATTTCTTAGATGTGTTTGCTTGTTTGAAAAACATATGAATAGGCACATAATCACGTAGGCTATAGGATATGCGGTGACCATATAGCCTAAGCTTTTTATAGTCTTGAAATAAAATATATTTTGACAGACAACACTATAGCCTGTTGCCATGTAGGACTACTGACCACTGTTATTGCAATCGGGGTTATATAAATGTCCATGACGCGCCATGAGCGCCACAGCCACACAGGCGTGATGTTTAATTGATAGCATAAATAGAAAGGGAGATAGGTCCCGTCCTATACTAACACATGTCATACAATAAAACAAATAGAGAGTTCACAGAATAAATACAAATTTGACTAAGAGTAGCCTAATTGTTTGAGAAATGACCATATAGGGTCTGGGAATTAAAGCAGCTCGGGCGATCAACATTAACCTTCAACCCACCTTTACTCTATAGTTTTTTATTGCCTTTTTATAGGCTGTCAGCCTATATTTTTCTTTATAGACTATAGGCTATTTATAGGATATGGTTAAACCATGCTTGATCATTTGCATTTGTTGCGTTGCCTAATAGCCTAATAAAAACACTATTTCTGTTAGAAGCCGTTGTCATTGATTGTTCTTTAGATTCAGGAAACATCTATGAAGTGTTTTACTAGCTCAGAAATAAATCAAATAGTCTATGAAGTGTTTTGTAGCCTTATTCTATAGATTATTAACCGCAATCTACTTGCGTTCTGCAGTCACCGAAATGTCGGGTTGATGCGCTGCCGTCTCCAAATCTCTCCATGACCATGTGTCCAAAATAACAGATGTATAAGCCGTCGACACGCCATGACACAATGCGTTGATATCTTGTAACTTTGTTTTTTTGTGTGTGGCGCGCCGCGCATTACGCAGCTAGGGAGCAACACCGTCTATTCAATCATGCCTTGGTCAAGTAAGTTGGTCATTATGAAGCGATTTAAACAAAACAAAAAATGTCTCCTCATTCCTAGAAGCAGAGCATGACCAATGACTGTATTGTGTCCCTATTAAATCTGTATATGTATATTGAAACGTTGGCATTTGAAAATAGCCATCTACCAGCTCTCCAGTGTTGCGCTCCAAATGGATATTCCCCGACATTGATTCTCAAAGCTCTGAGCTTTGCTTGCCTTTATATAAAACCATAATTGATATGATATAAATTATAACTATCATCTACAATTACTTGTTATAGAAAACGTTTGTAATCGGGTCTTTATTTGCTGTGCAATGAATTAATCAAACTGAAAGAGTGAATGTCAACAATGCTAATCATTTCTTTGAATAGAATTGACACAAGGAGGAACTGACACTATCACTTCTGATAATTACAGTATAGGTATTCTAGGTAGGCTACTATTATTAACTGAATGAGTGGTTGGTTTTATTTATTTGTAATGAAATTGAAGGCAAAAACAAGCATTAATTGAATTAATAATTTAATCGTGCACCAGCCCAAATCGCGCAATAAAGGAAACCCAGCATGCGGAGTTATTCATCTATAAATAAAGTGTTTGTGCTTCTTCTCAAACAGACTACACATAGTACACAAATAAAATAACTGGAGCATTTAGGCCTGCAGCAGGAATAATAATTCCAGGGGTGATGTTTCAACCAGACAGTGTTTCAGTTCAGATGCAATACGCGACATGCAGCAGCAGCAGCAGTCCATAATCAAAGCGATCGGCTGTAAGCCTGTAACATTAATGATCAGTCAATCAAATTGAATATTAAAATGATTCCCACGCAGTCTGTGTAGTTTGGCAGGTCCTGTGCAATACTGTATCTTTTATTTATTCCTTGGCTGGCTTCTGCGTGCAGGAACGCGGAAGAATGGCTGTCGAGTGAGTGTCTGTTGATTCTGGAGGTGGAGGGGCTTGCTTGATTGCTGGTAATCCCGCAGCTGGTCCGTTTTCCAGCAAAGTTCAGGGAAACAACGATCGCGCCGCCGAGATTGGCCGTTTTGTCAGAGGCGCGAGAGATTTGTTTGGTCCTTTTTCTAAGACATTTCAGGGAAACGGGGACAGCGATTGGCGGCCCAACCTCGACAGAGAAGTCACAGCAGGCGCCACCGTGCCCCCGGTGGCATGTGTTCTTCACCAATCTTAGACCTTTCATGGCACCTTTGAGGCATTGTGTTACAAAAATGTGTTTTGCTAAAGTCTACCTGCTGGTGGCGCTATAACAGGCCAATGTGAAAAGGGTAGCATTTGTTCCTTGACGTAGTGGGAATATGTGTGGCAAATTTCACGGTAATCGCAAGATGCGTTGATGATTTGAGGCATTTTGTTCTAAAATGGAGCAATCCTGCAAACTTTGGAAGCCAATATTAGCCAAATAGGATAGAATATGAAATATTGGACAGATCCGTATTGATCACATGACTATTGAGATACTGTGTACTGATTTGTGTACATTTTGGATAAAATCTGATGGAGCAAAGAATGTGTTTTACATAAGTTGGCCTCCTGGTGGCGCTGTATAAGGCAAATGTGGTAAATGCAGGGCAAAAGTTTTTTTTCTTAGCCTCTAGGGAGTGCACAGACAAACTTTTCCACTGATCGGTGGAGTTAAAGGTAATGGGCCTGTTATAGTGCCACCATGAGGCTGATTTAAACATTTTGAAGTGGAATTTCTTCCTCTGCCTAGTGGGAACGTGCACGCCCAATTTCACCAAGATTGCACGCTGTGTTCATGATTTGAGGCATTCTGTTCAAAACGGACAAATCCTGCAAACTTCGGAAGGCAATTTTAGCCAATCAGGATCGAATATGGAAAATCGGACAGATCCATGTTGATCACATGACTGTAGAGCTACTTTCTACCGATTTGCATGATGTGTGGACAAAATCTGTAGGAATAGTGTCTAAAGATGTGTTTTGCAACCATCGGCCTCATGGTGGCGATAGAACAGGACCATGTGAAAAATGTGGTGCAGAGGTTCTGAATTGGCATTCAGGGAGTGTGTCTGCTCAGTTTGGCCGTGAATGGGCCAACAGCACCGGAGATTAGCTGGTAACAAACTACCCGGTCAGACGGATGGACACATGGACAGACGGACAGGGGTGAAAACATACTCTTCTGGTAGCCGCAAATTGCAACACAAGATTGTTTTTAATCTGTTGAATCTAGGGTTGCAATACCTCCAATAGGGATTCAATGCATCCAAACAGTTTTTGCTATCTGATTGTTTTAAACAATGTCAAACGCACCAATATTGGCCTGTATGTAAAGCTTGAAGTATCCTCTTTCTATCTGCAAAGTGTTTGTTTCATAAAAACCCAGAGTAGACATGTTATGAGTTACTATCTGTCAATAAATCCGAGCAGACATGTTTTTCTTTTTCTAAGTCTAACTTTGGAAGCGCTCGTCTTCTATACCGCAAAGTCCCGCTGCCTCCTGCATTATGTGACATTTAGAACCAGCTGGTACACAGGGCCGCTGAGTGACTTCCCACGAGCGCTTCCAAACTCCAATAATCACCTGAACTGAATTTCTTGATAGAAAGTAAACTCATAACATGATTTCTATTAACCCATTCAGGCCGGGAACACATTGTGCTGTTTGGGAGGGGCTTACAGTTCATGTACAGTATGTAGCAACATATTTGTTTTTGTAGGCTAATTTCTGATTTGGCCCTAACTATAGGTTAGGCCTACTTTGCAGATAGAAAGAAGATACTTCAACCTTTCCATACAGCCCCAATATTGGTGAGTTTGACGTCGTCTAATACAATCAGACAGCAAAAAAATTTAAATAAAAATGTTTAAAAACAATCCTATTGGAGGTATTGCAACCCTAGATTCAACCGATTAAAAACATCTAGTGTTGCAATTTACGGCTACTCTCCTGGCTGGCGGAGACAATGAGCTGCTGCAGACAGTCATGAGTCATTGCACAAGCACTGGATACTAGTTTAGCCTACTAGTTATTTAGCAATAGCAACAGAGGCAGCCAGCTAGAGATATACAACACAAGTTTCAGTTCAACTTACCCACCATGATGCTTCATGCTTCAGCTTCAGTCAATGCACATAGGCCTATACTAATGAACTAACAAAATCCCTGTTGAAATCATTTTAGAAAGGCTATGCAAAATGTCACTGTCTATTTCAACATGACAGAGTCTCATGTCATGTTTATTTGCCAACAATGCCTCGCTGGCTCGCTTCCTTAAATTAAGTTCCTTCCTCACAGTCTGCTTTCAGTTTCTTTCACAGCTTTTTGGGTTGCCAGTTAAGTACACGTACATCCCCCATTTAGGCACCAGCCAGACACAATGTGTGTTGTTTAAGTGCAGCATGAAGAAAAAAACAAAATAATAAAACTGAGTGTCTTCCAACAACAAACGATCATTAGCATCATTAGCAGTCCTCAACCAGAGTCAGCTAACATGCAACACGGACCATGTGACATTCACTCACTCATTAACATACATGAATAATTACAATAGGCCTATGGCATGTATCTCACACACACACACACACACACGCACGCACACGCGCGCGCGCACACACACACACACACACACACACACACACACACACACACACACACACACACACACACACACACACACACACACACACACACACACACACACTTTCTTTATTTGAGTCCACATTTATAAAATTACAAGGGACACAAATATTTTTCAGTTGCTTCTGATGTCCCACATGCTTAAAACAACATGTCAGTGCCCAAATCCAAACAAGTCCAGACTGTACAGAATCAACACATGAGCTTATTCACAGTCATTATTGGTCATACATTTCAGTCTGTGATATCAACACTGGATAAATAATTACACTAATATATAATAATTATGGGTACAAATAGCGCGCACGCACGCACACACACACACACACACACACACACACACACACACACACACACACACACACACACACACACACACACACACACACACACACACACACACACACACACACACTTTACATTTTGATTTGATTAAACCTGAGCTGCTGATCCATATTCACTCACAATTACAACGATACACAACCCAGGTTGAATATAAATATGACTATGAATTATGCATGTATTACACACTTCCATTCCTAGGACATGACGTTCTTACCTGGTTTGGTTGTGCTGCAGTCTAATATCACCATGCCTGTGGTGTCTCAGTTCAGGAATGCAACTGGCCACTGTGACCATGCAGTGTCTGAACCGGTCTTCACAGCTCTTTGACAGGACATGTCACCACCTGCATGTCCATAAAAGGAACCACATTCTCGTTTGAGGATGCAAGCGACTGACCAAGACGCATGTACACACACATATCTTGGTTCCTCCTTCTCATGTTCCTGTTACTTACTGAAGTAACAGAACACCGAGTGCCGCGCTGCGAGCTTGTAGATCTGCTATTTTTGAAAAATCGTGACAATTTGAATTTTGACCCGATTCTATAAGTGTCTTTTGAATCCTTCCGAGGTTTTTTGAGAAAAAAAAATGTTTCTGTGTCAGCAATCTGGCCAGCCATCGTCAAAGAAAGGGTCCTTTAAACTTGAACTGGAGCTCAGTTAGTCTGTTCTTGAGAGACTACTATGTCAGTGGTTCTCAAACTTTTTCATGTGAAAGACCCCCAAACTGATGTATTTGGCCACGGACCCCCATCTCAAAATATCTAGTTCCAGGGACCCCCCAGAAGCAAAATTTGAGTTAACGTTCGCTTTAAAAATACATAAGATTGGCACACATTTTCACGACTTAAAAAAAAAAGAAGAAAATAGCAGATCTACAAGCTCGCAGTGCGGTGCCGCGCTGTGAGCTTGTATATCTGCTATTTTTCAATAGTTAAAGTGTTAAATAATGTTAGGCCTAAATGGGTTAAACTGATGCTTTTTTGGAGGTATGGTCCCCCTTTCTGGACTACTGTATTTGGAAGGGAGTAACTGATTTAGGTTTGAACTTTTATATGAGCTGTCTTATTGTGAGGTAATCAATTGTGCACACACTAGAAATTCGCGGCCGCTGGCACGGCCGCTCCATTCCTAGGACTTCGCAAATATCCGTGCCGTGTGTCTCTTTCCCCCCTCCTACTCCGTGAGGCTCTGTCCTGACTGCTCATAGAGGGGACTGCTGTGTTACCCCCCGGCTCCACAGGCGGCGTCGCGCTGCTCTGCGTCTTGACGGCGTCATTGACGCCGTCACTTTGACGTCCGACCGGCTCCACCGCAGCGCAGCGGCTGTGACTGTGAGGTATTCATTCTATGGCCAATATAGCCCATTTCCAAAACAACATGATAATCACTTTCAAACAGGAATATAACTATTTGTGATGATCTGAATGTGAACGTATAGAGCACACTATGTTCACAGCAGAGAGCAGCAATGCACCACTGACCACTTTGTTTTGTCATGATTATAGCCTGTTGTGTTTATACATAATTGTATCAAAGTAGACCGCTGTAATTACATAATTACATTTGTGACATCTAGTCACCCTTGTGAATGGATAGCCAACAGCAGAAACGCACGTATATAGCCTACATTTAATACACAAAGCATTTATTCATATTTTATACATGACTGGACGTTGTGGACGCCGTCAAAAAATTGAACCGGGGCGATTTTTGAGTTTGGACGCCATCAAGGGAGCGTCCGACGCGGACGTCGGCAGTGGAGCCACCCTTCATTGATTAAAACGGGAGCATTCCCAACGTTGACGTTGACGCGACGCTCGACGCCCCCGGTGGAGCCGGGGGGTCAACGCTGTTAGCTGCGCCCCCCTCCCCCTCCCTCCCTCCCTCTCTCCCCTCGCTGCTTGAAGCAAACTGTACTTACTGGGCTTTTGGGTGACAATTCGAAAATTGCGGCGTGCGTGATTTGTTGTTTTATATACTGTTTTTAGGTGATTCACACAGACAGAGGAAATATACACTCTCTTTCTCTCTCTCTCTCGTTTCTCTCTCTCTCGTATTGGGTGCCCCACCAAAAGGCAACTAAATTAAATATGTCCTTTTTTGCTGTAAGCTGCATTAAGGCGGAAGGTTTATTCTATATGTGACCAGATGGACACGAATAGTATTGTTGAATGAATTAAAGTGACAACGCCACTCCCAATTACAGGGTGGGAGACCCGCCTATCTTATACATGTACTGTTATCGTTACGACCAAATGCATAAACTCCCCACTCAGGATAGCATGACAGACAGAGGCTTTTGTGTGTACAAAACCATTAACATCTTTATTCACATAATGGTATAAAAAGAATCCATAATTCACATTGTGCCACTTCCTGGACCGGGGGAACAATAATAACACTTCATAAAATCACACCACTGCAAAAGGGGTTAATGTCTAAATAACACTGCACACTGTTAATAAAAACTGCGACTTATAATGCGCACACAAATCACATTAAGTGAATACTTGAAGCACTGCAAACTTAACATGGGGAAGGGGCATGGGGCACGGTCACTAAGTAGGTGGTACAGTTAAGTGAGAACTCTTATAAAAACCTAGTACAAATAAGGGAGGCACTTGAGCAGCAACTATTTCAAAACTAAAATGAAGAAAAGAGCAATGGCTGCCTTGCTGACCACATCCGTGTCACCAATACAGCCTGCAATATACAAATGCACTAATTAGTTCCCATATACAATTCACATTACATAATGCATATTATACTGGAGAGCTCAGCCTCATACCTCTTGGCCCGAAGCGCTTGGGCACCCAACAGGTAGGAACCTGAGCTGACCAGGAACATCTGGGTATAGCGATGGCCCTCTATAATATAATACAGAACATAATTAGTTAAACACCCAAAACGGTATAAAGGTTTAACTCCCATGAACAATGGTTGAACACCATAAACCATACAGCAACAATATATGCACATGGACTTTGTTGCTAAAGTACAATGAACATAATTTACTGCCTACCTCAAGACTCTGCTAGTGCATGTGTGTTTGGTTTCTGTTTATCACACCAAACACAGCAAGTCCTGTCCAAGACCACCAGAGAATCTAGAAGTACAGTAACATCAATGAGTACTTGTAAAACTCGTCATAAAACCAACAAAAGATACATAATCTACAGTGTCAGGCATTTGGTAACATACCTCTTGTAGTTATAATAATTTGCACGCAGCACCGGCACCTGCCGACGCTCACAGCTCCAGGCAACAGCCTCGGTGCACGAGAACAAACGCGACTCAGCTATTCTCACGAGAGCTCTCTTATAGACGCTCTGCTGTGCTACCGTAGCCTGTTCTGAGCTCCCAGGTCCTAGAGTCCCACCCGTCACATACACCCCCACTTTAAAAGGTTGCCGTCCAGGCAACATCAAACTCGGGGCCAACGCACAGTGGTAAAAACCCAGTCGTAAAGCAGCAGGGGGTGAGTCTTGACTCAAAAGAAAGGGGATGCCGTATTTCCCCCCCATTCAATTTTCCTCAGAACACCATTGAAACCAACTTATTGACTGTTCAGCTCCTCTGGCGAAGATATTTGAAAAGGGACAGACTGTTCAACTCCACTGGAGAAGACATTTGAAAAGGGACAGACTGTTCAACTCCACTGGAGAAGACATTTGAAAAGGGACAGACTGTTCAACTCCACTGGAGAAGACATTTGAAAAGGGACAGACTGTTCAACTCCACTGGAGAAGACATTTGAAAAGGGACAGACTGTTCAACTCCACTGGAGAAGACATTTGAAAAGGGACAGACTGTTCAACTCCACTGGAGAAGACATTTGAAAAGGGACAGACTGTTCAACTCCACTGGAGAAGACATTTGAAAAGGGACAGACTGTTCAACTCCACTGGAGAAGAACACATTTGAAACTGTAATACTGATCAACTCCACTGGAGAAGAACACATTTGAAACTGTAATACTGATCAACTCCACTGGAGAAGAACACATTTGAAACTGTAATACTGATCAACTCCACTGGAGAAGAACACATTTGAAACTGTACTACTGTTCAACTCCACTGGAGAAGAACACATTTGAAACTGTACTACTGTTCAACTCCACTGGAGAAGAACACATTTGAAACTGTACTACTGTTCAACTCCACTGGAGAAGAACACATTTGAAACTGTACTTTCTCGAATCCTCCACCCAATCCTCTACAGTTAAACCATCCTGCACTAAAAGCATGGGCATTTCCTCTCCCTTGGTGCATATACATAAGCCCCCTCAGGAGGCACATTGCTGACATTGTTAGCAGCTACATGGCTAGATAGACCAGGGGCCTCTACATTCACCGTCTCATTAACCTTGTCTTTAAGACGATTATCCTCTGCCTGTAGCAGTTTCACAAGTTCAGTCAAAGCCTGGATTTGTTGCTCAGTTTCAGTCATTTTACTTTTTTCACAGCCAAAATGTCAATACCCTGAGCAAAGGAGCTAAAAAAAACACCAGAAATGTCCACAGGGTGCACCCGGATGGTACTGCAGCTAGAGGGCGGTGGGTGTCCTCTTGTTCTCCTCCTGGACAACCACTGCTCTTTTCCTCCCAAACCTGTTGCTCTACAAACTCAGTGCCTCCAAATAAAAATAAAAAAAAACACAAAGCCTCTGTGTCTACTGCCGACTAACGCCAAATGTGACCAGATGGACACGAATAGTATTGTTGAATGAATTAAAGTGACAACGCCACTCCCAATTACAGGGTGGGAGACCCGCCTATCTTATACATGTACTGTTATCGTTACGACCAAATGCATAAACTCCCCACTCAGGATAGCATGACAGACAGAGGCTTTTGTGTGTACAAAACCATTAACATCTTTATTCACATAATGGTATAAAAAGAATCCATAATTCACATTGTGCCACTTCCTGGACCGGGGGAACAATAATAACACTTCATAAAATCACACCACTGCAAAAGGGGTTAATGTCTAAATAACACTGCACACTGTTAATAAAAACTGCGACTTATAATGCGCACACAAATCACATTAAGTGAATACTTGAAGCACTGCAAACTTAACATGGGGAAGGGGCATGGGGCACGGTCACTAAGTAGGTGGTACAGTTAAGTGAGAACTCTTATAAAAACCTAGTACAAATAAGGGAGGCACTTGAGCATAGCAACTATTTCAAAACTAAAATGAAGAAAAGAGCAATGGCTGCCTTGCTGACCACATCCGTGTCACCAATACAGCCTGCAATATACAAATGCACTAATTAGTTCCCATATACAATTCACATTACATAATGCATATTATACTGGAGAGCTCAGCCTCATACCTCTTGGCCCGAAGCGCTTGGGCACCCAACAGGTAGGAACCTGAGCTGACCAGGAACATCTGGGTATAGCGATGGCCCTCTATAATATAATACAGAACATAATTAGTTAAACACCCAAAACGGTATAAAGGTTTAACTCCCATGAACAATGGTTGAACACCATAAACCATACAGCAACAATATATGCACATGGACTTTGTTGCTAAAGTACAATGAACATAATTTACTGCCTACCTCAAGACTCTGCTAGTGCATGTGTGTTTGGTTTCTGTTTATCACACCAAACACAGCAAGTCCTGTCCAGGACCACCAGAAAATCTAGAAGTGCAGTAACATCAATGAGTACTTGTAAAACTCGTCATAAAACCAACAAAAGATACATAATCTACAGTGTCAGGCATTTGGTAACATACCTCTTGTAGTTATAATAATTTGCACGCAGCACCGGCACCTGCCGACGCTCACAGCTCCAGGCAACAGCCTCGGTGCACGAGAACAAACGCGACTCAGCTATTCTCACGAGAGCTCTCTTATAGACGCTCTGCTGTGCTACCGTAGCCTGTTCTGAGCTCCCAGGTCCTAGAGTCCCACCCGTCACATATAGGCTGGCACCATGGCGACGGCTAGCGAATCAGCGGACGGCTGTTCCGTGCATTCTACCGACATCTGAGCTAGCTATGAGTTGAAGTGGAGGCGGAATGGGCGTGTATGGGCTTGGAAGTGTGATGCGGCTCTAAGAAAAATGTAATAGTAGATACAGAGGGCCATGCAGATTTCTGACCTGCGACCCACTGTTCCATTGTGGGAGGAGTGAGACGCAGACGGCCACAGGGTCTTTACTCCTCCCATCAGCGTGGAGAGATACCGGCTTTGCGCACTCTTTCTCTGAAGCTTTTTACCACTTCTATTATTAGCCTATCTGTATGGATGCTTCCTTGTATGTTTCTTGTCTTGTGTCCATAGTCTGTCAGTCTTGTTTGTCTGAAAAATAAAAAATACAAATACAAAAATAACTGATGCTTAATTTTTGTTTAATTCTACCTGATGCACTTCTGTGTTCCAGGTTGTTCGGTCAAATATTCCCTGTAAATTTGTCTTTTCCAGATAGAAATTCCAAAAGTGCAAACCCTGTAGTTATTGTTTTAAAGTTCTGAGACATACACACATTAATTAGGGGATCCTTGACATGAAAACATTTGAGAACCACTTGCTTAAACAACATTGCATGCCCATCCCAAAATAACTCCACAAAACAAGCCCCGAACAATGTTTACAAGCGACTTTTCAGGGAACAAAAACTATTATAATAATCACACCCAGTGTGAAGTGAGCAGTGTCGGGACAGGGCGGGACGGGCATACAAAAGCCCAAAGTTGCTTATATTTACTAAGCAGACATGGCAACACTTACTGTATGTCAGGTTGCTTATAAAGCCTGCCTTAGCTTTGCAGGTCAGACTAATGCCTAATTTACACTGTCCAACAATTAAATATAAATCAAGGATTAAATTGATTGGTCAGGTTCTCACAATGATCAATATCATAGGTTACCATAAAGCATAGTTTTCTTTGTTCTTATAGTCACTTCAATTGCTTCACTTTGGTCGCGCTGGTCAGTGTTGAAAAAAGAAAAGTCACGTCACAATCAAGGCAAAACAGTCTTGTATGATGAAGCAGGGCCTTGCTTTACCAAAAGACGTACACATTTGAAACTTGGAGATACGAGGTTTCTGCCCAACAGTGACGATATTTTAGTGATTATGTTGCGAGGAAAACGTTGAGATAACAGTCATTTTGGTTAGAACTGACTGAAAATAACTTTGTACTTCAAGTTTAAAATTAAAACTAAATATTTGTCCAATAGTGTCCAAATAAATTCCAAATATTATCAAATGATCTCGCGGCCCCCCTGGACTGCCGTTGCGGCACCCCAGGGTGCCCCGGCACCCCAGGGTGCCCTGTCACCCACTTTGAAAACCCCCGGCCTAGTAAAGTGACTCCTCACAAAGGCAGGAGTCGTCTGGTAGGTTTACGAGGCTATAGGGCGAAGCAACCGGTCACGCCATTCTGAGGGACCATGTGTTTTATGCCTATTAAGAAAAACAAGTAGGCTACAATACTGTATGTGGTTGTAATGACTGTACCAATATTCAGTTGTATTTAAGTAAATAAAGTGTTACAGTCATGTACTTTGTGAGCTTATAGTTCTGCTGTTTTCGAAAAAGCCTTCTTGAAATTAAGTTTGGAGTACAATAACGCAAATCTTCTCTTATGCGGGTCCCTGGCACAACATCAGACGGTGTTCCTGGACAAATAAATATCAATTAGTGGGTCCTTGACATGGAAAGGTTTGAGAGCCATATTGTGAATTGGCCAAAGGGTTGATTTAAAATGTGAACTTTGAGCAGGCCTGTCATGCCTTGTTAAACCTACAACTATGAAACCTGTCCTGCGAGTAAAGCCCTTATCAGAGTCTGCGGTGAAGAGCCTATCACCGCAAATGTTTGGTGATCGGCTATCCACCTAAAGTGAGAAAACAAGTGGAGGCCATCATAGTCAGTCACGGTGAAGTCTTATCACTGTGACTGACTGGTCTAGATCGACCAATCAGTGAACGGGGTGATGGGCCGATCTGTCTGATAGTAAAAACGGAGAGATGTGTCGGGTGGATAGCTCTTCACCGCGAGTAATGACGTAATGTTGTAGTTTTATGACTTAATAAGACTACACCGCAGTGGATAGCTTATCACCACGGTGCCTACTATGATAGGGGCTCATCTTCCTCTGTGACCCATTTAAAGAACAACTTAGTTTTTTTACAACAGGGTTCATATTTTAGATTGTAATTTAGAGAAAAGAAAAAGTGAGTGTTAAAATGTTTTCATTTGCTTTGTTCTATTGTTTTATCGTGTTTACCGTGCTAAAAATGTGGGGCATGCGTACGCATGGGGGCATGCATACAAGTGGCTAAATATGTCTTTTAGACACAATAAGCCAGCAGTTTCTTTATTGCTATTTACTGTAACACTTCTAGCCCCCATAAGTCACATCCAACCATGAAAGTGTGCGTTGTATCTTGGGAATGGGCTTATTCTGTGTAAAATGACATATTTAGCCACGTGTACGCATGCCCCCAACCACTGAAATAAACAATAGAAAGAAGTAAATGAAATCATTTTAACACTCATCTTTTATATTCTTTAATTACAATCTAAAATGTGAACCCTTGTTGTAAAAAACTAAAGTTGTCCTTTAAGCTCCATTCCAAGCATTAGACATAACAGAGAGTCTCCATGTTTTCAAACAGCTTAAAACAAAACTTTCATTTCTAGACGTTGATTGGACTGATCTTAAACAGATGTCTAATAGCCACTATATTGCTCACTGTGGGCGACTTATAGCTAAACTATATTAACTATTTATTAAACTTAGCATAAAACATTGGTTACTAAAGCTCCAACCATTTGACCATGCATGTATTAAAATACGGCCTGGTCATGGACTGACATTAGATGATTGTTTTTAAGCTCATCACCCTTTTTTTTTGTAATGAATGAACACATTCCTGTCAGTAGAACAATGCTCCACACAAACAGCAGAGGGCAGCAGTGTACTGACTGCTCTGATCCACACAGCAGAGGAGATGAAGAGATGAGAGGTTCACTCCAGTGAGAGTAGGCCTATTAATAGACATTAGACAATACATATTAGTGAGAGTAGGCCTATCAATAGATATTAGACAATACATATTAGTGAGAGTAGGACTATCAATAGACATTAGCCAATACATATTAGTGAGAGTAGGACTATTAATAACTTAGACAATACATATTAGTGAGAGTAGGACTATCAATAGATATTAGACAATACATATTAGTGAGAGTAGGACTATCAATAGACATTAGCCAATACGTATTAGTGAGAGTAGGACTATTAATAACTTAGACAATACATATTAGTGAGAGTAGGACTATCAATAGATATTAGACAATACATATTAGTGAGAGTAGGACTATCAATAGACATTAGCCAATACATATTAGTGAGAGTAGGACTATTAATAACTTAGACAATACATATTAGTGAGAGTAGGCCTATTAATAGACATTAGACAATACATATTAGTGAGAGTAGGACTATTAATAGACATTAGCCAATACATATTAGTGAGAGTAGGACTATTAATAACTTAGACAATACATATTAGTGAGGGTAGGCCTATCAATAACTTCATAACAGTCCATAATCATATTGTATCGTATGAATTTTGTCATTTTGTGTTGTCCGTTTTTTGTGCTCACAAAGGTCATTGCCAGAGCATGAAGTAATAAAACATCTTGCACCAATCAAAGTTACTGGGTTGGTTTTAAAGATGGGGAGTTAAGACTTCAGAATGTCAACAAAAGACACTGGAAAGAAAGAGACACTGCATGATGTCTACATATTGACAAAAAAGAGACTGAGGAGAAAGTGGTACAGTAAGCTGGGGCGTTAAGGCCACTGTGGTCTCAGGTCATGCCATTGGTTTGAGGGGCATTAAGGCCACTGTGGTCTCAGGTCATGCCATTGGTTTGAGGGGCATTAACTGTTCTGCCGCCATTGACAGCGCTCACCGTCATTAAAACCGGTTACTACACGACGCCGTTGACGGTGAGGATTGTCAATCTTACTGTATATACAGTAAAGATATTATTACTTACTGTACGTCGCTCCGGTCCCACCCGCATCGGTAATGTCGGCGATTTGTTTACAACGCACGTTGGACGTGCACGCGAAGTGAAGCTCCTCCATGTTAAGTCAATGGGAGGCCCATAAAGAGACTTCATTATCTCCAAATAAGACTTATTAACCAAAAAGCACAGCATAAACAACTATATCAGGGCAAGCCTGGCGGCCGCCATGACACACTGTCACATGACACATGTCATGTGACTAGATGACGTAATCGTTGATGTCATTCAACAGACCGTGTGTGTACACGCATTCCAGGAATTCCTTTCACAATAAGAGCGTGTGCTAATGGGCAGATCTGCCTGGCGTCAAAGAAAAGTTAACCCTTCATACCCTGCAGCACTAATTGTGTTAAGGCCACTGTGGTCTCAGGTCATGCCATTGGTTTGAGGGGCATTAAGGCCACTGTGGCCTCAGGACATGACATGTTTGGAGGGGCACAAGGCCAAACTGAGGGGCAACGACAGCCATGGCCTTCATGGCCTCCCTGAAATTCCTGCCGTGATTGTATTGCTGTGTAATAATAAAAGTGTTTTTCTATCATATGGGCTGATTTTAATTACTCAAGTTCTGCTGGGTATAGCCTATTAAACCTACAGATTTTAGATAGATGTGATTTAAACAAAAAATGTCACTGATAGTCAAGAACCCTTTAGATCTAAACATTACCAAAAACATAGACCACACTATGTCAAACTCAAGGCCCGGGGGCCAAATCAGGCCCATGATTGAATTATCTTGGGCCCACAGGATGATGTTTAATTACTATTGCTTTAAATAAGTGTTAACAAAAAAACAACAGTCAATCGAGTGAATTTTATTGACACAAAGCCAAATCAAAACAGTTTTCTACACTTAAGATAACAGAGCAGCAGGTCAAGATTTACCCAACAATAGCCAGTGGCTCAGGGGTAGAGAAACCATCATTAGAACACAGAGGAACCTGAAGGTTTTCCAGTTCGAATCCGGGCTCCCCCAGAGTTAGTGTCAAAGAGCAAGACTCTGAACCCCTAGAATCTATTTGCTTACCCCTCGGGAGCAACTAGGGCCTATAACTGCTCCTGATGAGCAGGTTGGTGCCTTGCATGGTTTCCTCCACCATGGGTGTGAATGGGTGAATGTAATGCACAATCTGTGTAAAGAGCCCTGGATAAATGCACCATTACCTTTTTAATAGGCTCTATGCAAAGAAACCATTGATACTAATGAAGGCTCTGTTCCATTCTGCTCAAACAGAGTCAGTGTTATCAATGATACTAATGAAGGCTCTGTTCCATTCTGCTCAAACAGAGTCAGTGTTACCAATGATACTAATGAAGGCTCTGTTCCATTCTGCTCAAACAGAGTCAGTGTTACCAATGATACTAATGAAGGCTCTGTTCCATTCTGCTCAAACAGAGTCAGTGTTACCAATGATACTAATGAAGGCTCTGTTCAATTGTTGTGTAATTCTGAGAGTGTACAAATGGAACTTTGGTTCCATTCGAACACTCTCAGAGTTATGAGGGTCCTTGAAATGAAAAGGTTTGAGAACCACAGTGTGCTAAACAGCTAAATTGGTGTTATCAGCTGCTAGAGTTGGTGTCCCATTAACTTTACTATACAGGGGGAAAAGCTAAACAAATAATCTGCTTTAAGTAGCATATGAGGGGTTAAACTAGGCGTTTCATGATTCTGAATCCATTGCAAGCATCTGTTTTGCACGAAAAACATACCTTGGGTTAAAACTGTCCCCACAAAAGTGTGAAAAGTGATGACTCTTTTCATCACTAAAAGTAAAGTTAATGGGACACCAACTCTAGCGGCTGATAACACCAATTTAGCTGTGTCTCAGAAAGGGTTATCATACCAAAATATAATCTACAGATATAGAGCTTTTCAAAAATGCATGGTAAACTTTGCCACCTTCTCAGATAGCGACATCTCGTATGGCCCATGGACTATATGGCTGCTTTGCATAGAAGGTTTACACTCTAGAACATGATTAACAAGCCAACTACTCATGATGTGTTCACTGTAGAACGTGATTCACAGGTCAACTACTCATGATGTGTTCACTCTAGAATGTGATTCACAGGTCAACTACTCAAATGGCTGCTTTGCATAGCAGGTTTACAAGTGAGAGTGCAAATGCATCCTGACTCCTCACAGAGGCTACACCACTGTTTGCCAAACCGTGGGTCGGGACCCACTTGTGGGTCGCGGACGGATTCTTATTAAAATAGTGAACCGCCGATAAAACAATGACCATTACACTGATGTGTGTTAATATTAACTTCATATATCTAGTAACATTGTATCATGTATTTTACTTATCAATTTAGGCTCTAACAATGTATCATCATTTAATCTATCTAGTAACATTAACATTGTATCATGTATGTCAACTTCGTCTCTCTAGAATTATATTGTAAATGCAAGAATTGTTTTTAATGGGAATATAAGCATGTCTAGGTCTGTTAGACCTTCATCAGATTATCAATATATGACTAACTGTATATGTTGTCATTTCTGCTTGTCTTAAACCTGTCTTAGAACAGGCTTCACAGAATGGAGATGATTTAATCATCATAAGAGTAATCATAATCCTCAGAGTTGTCAGAGTGATCATTAGACATCATCTGATTAATCCAGGTCACATATTTGTGGACATTGGCGTAGACACCAGGCTTGTTCCTCTCAGCACATCCTTCCCCCCAGCTCACCACTCCAGCGATGTAATGAACCCCATCCTGTTCACACACCAGAGGACCACCTGAATCACCCTGGAGAGACAACCAGTTTAATACAGGTTTATTACGAAATGATAGAATAGCTCAGTGGCCTTGTGGTTAGAGTGTCCACCCTGGGACTGGGAGGTTGGGGTTCGATCCCCGGCCGGGTCATACCAAAGACTCTGAAAAAATAGGCCTCCCTGCTTGGGGTTGGATCATCATCAGTCTTGAGGTGTTACGGTCATTACACTACACATACTATACATTACACCTCGCTGAAGGTGGCCAGCTCAGGGTGATCAGGCCTGAACTTGCGTCATTCCCGATTAGTCATGAGAATGGCTTACGCCAGGGGTGTAGAAAGCTGGTCCACCCATCGATTTTGTATGCAAAAAAAATCATGTCTTTCTTTGGGATGAATTGCTGCTGGGAACTCAATGCTTTGTATTAGCCTATTAATTATTGTTCATTGCTGCTGCCGCCCGCACCCGTTTTAACATTTTATTTGGTTCAAATAGCTTTTCTACCTGTCATGCAAATAATGAGCACTACAGCACGGTCTCACCAAACAAAGAAATCAGCTGCACTGGTCACGAAAGAACTGAGGCGCTCCCCTCTCCCAATACTATGCTAGCGGCTAGGCTAGCAGTTTTCATGTGAAGTTCAGGGACATAGTAGCTGATTGTGGCATTAAAAAATTACACATTTCTATTGAATATCTTAATTACAATGAAATGAAATTCACGTGTTTTTTTAAGGTAAACTGTTGTATAATCACAATATTTCACTCGAGGGCTTTATCGTCGTTGTTTGTACTTCAGCCCTGCCCACCGAGTGTACACACACACACACGCACACGCTCACGCTCACGCACACGCTCACACGTACTTGGCAGGTGTCCACTCCTCCCTCCATGTGTCCTGCACAGATCATGGTGTCGTCCAGTCTGTCTCCATAGACATGAGGAGCCATGCAGCTCTGCTTGGAGATCAAAGGAGTCCTGGCTTCCAACAGCCTGTTGGAACGCTTGTTGTTCCCTGAGGGCCACAAACACACAGACAGAAATAGTGGAGTCGCTAAGCAACATTTGACTTCAAGTCATGATGCAAACCTCCCCTTTGGTATGGAAGTGCCTTAGGGCCATAGGAAAATATACTTGTTTCAATTATGCCCACCGAGAATAACCACTATTACACCAGACCCCATATCTTTGCTTCTGTAAGAGCTACAGTATAATAGAAATATTGGTGTCATCTATCTATCTATCTATCTATCTATCTATCTATCTATCTATCTATCTATCTGTGAAACTGGTATGAGGTTGATTCAAATCAGTGGTAATGTGTAGATAGATTCATAGCAGTGATTCAGATGGTAAGGTGTAGATAGATTCATAGCAGTGATTCACATCAGTGGTAATGTGTAGATAGATTCATACAGTGGTAATGTGTAGATAGATTAATAGCAGTGATTCAGATGGTAATGTGTAGATAGATTCATATCAGTGGTAATGTGTAGATAGATTCATATCAGTGGTAATGTGTAGATAGATTCATAGCAGTGATTCAGATGGTTATGTGTAGATAGATTTAGCAGTGGTAATGTGTAGATAGATTCATACCAGTGATTCACATCAGTGGTTATGTGTAGATAGATTCATACCAGTGATTCATATGGTAATGTGTAGATAGATTCATAGCAGTGATTCATATGGTAATGTGTAGATAGATTCATACCAGTGATTCAGATGGTAATGTGTAGATAGATTAATAGCAGTGGTAATGTGTAGATAGATTCATAACAGTGATTCACATCAGTGGTAATGTGTAGATAGATTCATACCAGTGATTCACATCAGTGGTAATGTGTAGATAGATTCATACCAGTGATTCAGATGGTAATGTGTAGATAGATTAATAGCAGTGGTAATGTGTAGATAGATTCATAACAGTGATTCACATCAGTGGTAATGTGTAGATAGATTCATAGCAGTGATTCACATCAGTGGTAATGTGTAGATAGATTCATAGCAGTGATTCACATCAGTGGTAATGTGTAGATAGATTCATAGCAATGATTCACATCAGTGGTAATGTGTAGATAGATTCATAGCAATGATTCACATCAGTGGTAATGTGTAGATAGATTCATAACAGTGATTCACATCAGTGGTAATGTGTAGATAGATTCATAGCAGTGATTCATATCAGTGGTAATGTGTAGATAGATTCATAGCAGTGATTCACATCAGTGGTAATGTGTAGATAGATTCATAGCAATGATTCACATCAGTGGTAATGTGTAGATAGATTCATAGCAGTGATTCACATCAGTGGTAATGTGTAGATAGATTCATAACAGTGATTCACATCAGTGGTAATGTGTAGATAGATTCATAGCAGTGATTCATATCAGTGGTAATGTGAAGATAGATTCATACCAGTGCGGCCCCATCCTGTGACCACACACTCCATGTCATCAGGGAAGAGCTGGTTTGGCAGACATGCAGTTTTAACATAGCGGGTTTCCATGGCACACAGAGGACTGTAGGTGGCGTTCAACTGAAGTAAAGCTGACACACAGAACGATGCATTAGTATATCTGACTAACATACACATGTCAGTTATGTTGAACCACATTCTACAATAGCTTACCTCACTGCCTGAGACAATATTGAACAATACTGAGAAAATATTGAACAACGTTGTTTGAGTTATTCATATTTACATCCATAGATTCACTCACCAACATCATTAGGCGTCTTTTTTTCCCGGTAATCAGGGTGAAGGATGTCTCTCACCACAGGGATGACCTGGTCAGACTCTTCTATCACCTTCTTCAGGTAAACTCCCCCCAAGACCACCTGCATCTCCATGGAGCTGTTACTGAACATAATTATGACAGGTAAACTCCCCCCAAGACCACCTGCATCTCCATGGAGCTGTTACTGAACATAATTATGACAGGTAAACTCCCCCCAAGACCACCTGCATCTCCATGGAGCTGTTACTGAACATAATTATGACAGGTAAATTCCCCCCAAGACCACCTGCATCTCCATGGAGCTGTTACTGAACATAATTATGACAGGTAAACTCCCCCCAAGACCACCTGCATCTCCATGGAGCTGTTACTGAACATTATAGTATTATTGTTAGTGTGGTTGCCCCATAGGGCAACCCATTATAGTCCTGGGGAAACTTTATTGAGTACTAGGGTAACCTTTCCACTGCCATTGGAAATTGACAGACATATTGACTTCTGTCTGGGATAGGGAATCAATAGGGAATCAATGGGAGTGGGAATCAATTGGTCTAGCTTCACATGACAGTTAGCTTGCTGCAGAATAGTCACGTCAGCAAACACACTTGCAATTTCAAATTGCATCTATCTATTTATTATTATTAGTGGGCAACACATTATAGTCCTGGGGAAACTTTATTTACTACTATGTAACTTTATGGAGGACTAGGGTAACTTTTCCGCCACCATTGGAAACGAACAGACAGACTTCTGCCCGGGATAGGGAATCAATAAGGAATCAATGGGAGTGGGAATCAATAGGGAATCAATGGGAGGGGGAATCAATAGGGAATCAATTGGTTGAGCTTCACATGACAGCTAGCACGCTGTAGAATATAGTCATGAGTGAGCCCACACTGTTTCGTAGGAACAGTATCTCTAGTATCAGTATGTTATGCTAAACTTTACGCCCCTTCTGTTCATCTTTAAATGGGCCCATACATGGTGTTTCATGTGAGCCTGTTATACTGTATAATGTTATACTGTAACATTATTGTAAAAGACTCTGGGATATCCGATTATTAAGACCAAGATATTTGACCAGATGGCTAAAAGTCTTATTGGTATTAATTGTAGCAAATGTTGGAACAGGTAATGTCATGGTGAAGGTGAAACACTGATGATTGCTACACACAATCAAAATACACATAAGAGAACTTACAAATGACAAAACCATAACAGATGACGAAATTACTTAAATAATGCATCAAAGGAACTCAGGGAAATGAAACAACAGAACTTAAACTAATAGGAACTGGAACACACACTACTGTGGCTGCCTTTTAAAGGCAACAAAGTGTGGAGGAATTAGTCAATACCCCAGGAGAGGACTTTGTACAATTATGTTAAAGTCAATCTTCTTTCAAATCAGATAAACATCGGTACCCAAGAACCCTTGGTGAGTGGGCTATACTAGATTAACTCCTAACCTCCTGTTCATTTACAGGAGGTTCTGCTCATTGGTGACATGATCAACTTGTTGAACCATTTTGGAATTGGGAACTGTTAGGAACCGGAACCAATAAGCAGAACCGGATACCCATCCCTATACATGACCATAAGATATGAATACAGAGCAGCTTACATGCAGTGAGCAGCAGTGAGGACCCAGCAGGATGCAATGAGGACGCCTCCACAGGAATGCTTGAAGTCCTCAGAAGAACCTTTGGTTCTGCGTTGCAGAGACACCTGCCATGGATGAGTCCCAGGAACAGACCCTCTGCCTCCCAAGATCCTGCTGGCAGCGCCAGGCTCAGCTCTGCCACACTGGGAGAACAGGGCTGGACAACATGGAGAATGGAACATGAAGTTTAATATAAGTTTGTACTTTTCTCAAACTATAGACACACAGACAGACAGATGGACACATACTGTAGGTATATTAAAAAAGAGACTGTATAGATTTGTGCCAATGGGTAAGGGTTAGTTAGTTACTTAGTCATTGTTTGTTACCTGAGCAGATCACCTCTTGTCTCTCCACAGATCTAACAGACTGCATTGTTACACACTCTTCCAGTGATGTCTCAGATCCATTACAAGAAGATGTCATCATCCATACAGGTTTACGTGCAGAACCAGAAGTCCATTTAGTGTCCACAGCAGAGCTACAGTTCAGCTGTCTACACACTACAGATGATGACTTCAGGTTCAAGTCAGACGTTAAATCAGTCGCTGGTCTCCACTCTTCCTGGTATTTCACCTCCAGTGTACCCGTACAGTTACTGATTCCTCCCACCAACCTGACATCACCAGACACTGTAGAGAGACAATAGAATAATAGATTAATAACTAATATGAAGCACTATGATTAACCTCCAGTGTACCAGTACACCTACTGATTCCTCCCACCAACCTGACACCAACAGACACTGTACAGACAAGAGAATAAATTGTAAAAAGTAATATTACTTTGATTTGAAAAAACTAACCACGTTCAACCCAGAATTTCACATATTACGTAGTGTATCATGTCCATCCCCCAAAGAATGTATGAACAATGAAATCATAGTTTGTTTTATTAGAGAATAACATCCAACTAATGGGTGAGTAGGGTACCACAGATTGAATACAATAACATCCAACTAATGGGTGAGTGGGGTACCACAGATTGAATACAATAACATCCAACTAATGGGTGAGTAGGGTACCACAGACTGAATACAATAACATCCAACTAATGGGTGAGTAGGGTACCACAGATTGAATACAATAACATCCAACTAATGGGTGAGTAGGGTACCACAGATTGAATACAATAACATCCAACTAATGGGTGAGTAGGGTACCACAGATTGAATACAATAACATCCAACTAATGGGTGAGTAGGGTACCACAGATTGAATACAATAACATCCAACTAATGGGTGAGTAGGGTACCACAGATTGAATACAATAACATCCAACTAATGGGTGAGTAGGGTACCACAGATTGAATACAATAACATCCAACTAATGGGTGAGTAGGGTACCACAGATTGAATACAATAACATCCAACTAATGGGTGAGTAGGGTACCACAGATTGAATACAATAACATCCAACTAATGGGTGAGTAGGGTACCACAGATTGAATACAATAACATCCAACTAATGGGTGAGTAGGGTACCACAGATTGAAAACAATAACATCCAACTAATGGATGCGTAGGGTACCACAGAGACAAAAGACAAAAAGAGCATTGGAGACAGAAAGAATGTCGACGTCTCTGGTGTTGTGGTGACATTTGACCGTCAAAAACAGATTAATCATCATTTCATGATTGTATGGGTGCTGCTGCTGCTAATAAAGTGCATTATTATTCCATTCTGTCTGTTTTATCTAACGCTCTATCGCTTCATAACATGTTTATCTATCGTGTTTGAGCCCAAGGCTAGGGAGGCTCACTCCTTTTGTTGGGAAAATAGGTAGAGATTTTGACACTTCTCTTTTTTTTTCTAACAAGGCTGGCATGTCCATGCAGGTGCCATAGGCATTATGTTTTGAGTGCCATAGAAAGCTTGCTTATATAGGGCATCAATTGGGTCAGAACCAACCCTGAGAACTATTGTTTGTCAAAATGTGTCACAAATGTTTAGTCGTTTGTTTATGTTTGTTTACCTGTTATGTGGACTGTTGGTTGAACCTGGAGAGCTGAAGGGGGGTAAAACAGAAACAAGAAGGTTTACTTTCGTTTTACTGCTGCTTTTTGTCTAAAACAAGCTACATTCAACTGCCTAAAACTCTGCAACGGATTATCACCACCGGACCATTTTATCTTCCAGACTCTAGGAGACCCCTGTGTGTCTTTTGAGACCACTCGTATTGTGGCGCCACATCATATTCTATGATCTTTCAAAGGTAAGTGTAAACGTTCAGAATCGCTGGCAGGGGCAGCTATAGATGATGTTTTAACAGTTTTGGCAGTCAATGAGTTTAAAACTAATATGATTCACTATGACCACTTTGTGTGAAGACATCTATTGTAGATTAATAACTAATATGATCACCATGATTAATGCTTGAACTGCATGTCACATTAAAAAGACTATTGGGTATCATAAACTAATACGAGCAAGATACAGGAATTTACAAATTGCTACTAGCCATAACTGCTTCAAGTCATTATTTCATCTAATGCTGTACTTGCAAATATTTCATAATAGTGTTGTATGCCATTAACCCTTACCACCATTACCTTTGCATGACTTAATCTCACTCACATCATAGTCATTCAGTAGCTTCACATAGTGATAAATAAACAGTCATTCAGTAGCTTCACATAGTGATAAATAAACAGTCATTCAGTAGCTTCACATAGTGATAAATAAACAGTCATTCAGTAGTTTCACATAGTGATACATAAACAGTCATTCAGTAGCTTCACATAGTGATAAATAAACAGTCATTCAGTACCTTCACATAGTGATAAATAAACAGTCATTCAGTAGCTTCACATAGTGATAAATAAACAGTCATTCAGTAGCTTCACATAGTGATAAATAAACAGTAATTCAGTAGCTTCACATAGTGATAAATAAACAGTCATTCAGTAGCTTCACATAGTGATAAATAAACAGTCATTCAGTAGCTTCACATAGTGATAAATAAACAGTCATTCAGTAGCTTCACATAGTGATAAATAAACAGTCATTCAGTAGCTTCACATAGTGATAAATAAACAGTCATTCGGTAGCTTCACATAGTGATAAATAAACAGTCATTCAGTAGCTTCACATAGTGATAAATAAACAGTCATTCAGTAGATTCACATAGTGATAAATAAACAGTCATTCAGTAGATTCACATAGTGATAAATAAACAGCCATTCAGTAGCTTAACATAGTGATAAATAAACAGTCATTCATAGTGATAAATAAACAGTCATTCAGTAGCTTAACATAGTGATAAATAAACAGTCATTCAGTAGCTTAACATAGTGATAAATAAACAGTCATTCATAGTGATACATAAACAGTCATTCAGTAGCTTCACATAGTGATAAATAAACAGTCATTCAGTAGTTTCACATAGTGATAAATAAACAGTCATTCAGTAGCTTCACATAGTGATAAATAAACAGTCATTTAGTAGCTTCACATAGTGATAAATAAACAGTCATTCAGTAGCTTCACATAGTGATAAATAAACAGTCATTCAGTAGCTTCACATAGTGATAAATAAACAGTCATTCAGTACCTTCACATAGTGATAAATAAACAGTCATTCAGTAGCTTCACAAAGGGATAAATAAACAGTCATTCAGTACCTTCACATAGTGATAAATAAACAGTCATTCAGGTACCTTAACAAAGGGATAAATAAACAGTCATTCAGTAGCTTCAGATACTGCTAGTGATTCCCATTGTCCATCATCTTCAGAGAGTTGTTGTCACTAGAACTAGTGATAAACACCATCCCCTCCAAACTCAACACTTAAAGGAGTAGTTCACCCCCAAAATGACTTTTTTTCTATTGATTAGTCACGCCATGGAGACTAGAGTTCAATAATATTTTTTGGTTTTTGTCGCATTCCTAAGACAAAAATTAGTAAATAGTAAATTTACCCCCATTGATTCCGGATGGTGACCCGTTTCGAAACGGGTCACCATCCGGAATGAATGGGGGTAAATTTATTGTTATAACATTTTTGTCTTAGAAATGCGACAAAAACCAACAAATATTATTGAACTCTAGTCTCCATTTACCTGACTTTCGCCAGATGGTGGCAGCATTGCGTTGCATTGCTTTACCATCTGGGGTCGGTCCGCCAGCGTTGATAACACTCGTAAAGTCCCGGGCCGGACCAATCAGCGGCAGCTATGGGCGGGCTCTGAGCGGCTCTGAGCCAATAGGGTGACGTTGCCTGAGTGCATGACGTTGCCTGTCTGCAACGTCATGCAGACAGGCCAATATGAGTGGTTGGAGTTGGCACTCCCAGACTGTGATAGAAACGGCCACATCCAATCACCTGCTACATAAATTCAAAAAATGGCCCGCCCCTTACATAGAGTCTGTTCGAGAGATCCCAGATGTAAGGCAGAGCGTTACGCACTGCTGCAACTATCTGGCGAAAGTCAGGTTAAGTCTCCACGGCGTGACTAATCAATAGAAAAAAAAAGTCATTTTGGGGGTGAACTACTCCTTTAACGTATTAACCTAGAACTCAACACTTCACTTATTAACCTAGAACTCATCACTTAACTTATTAACCTAGAACTCAACACTTAACTTATTAACCTAGAACTCAACACTTAACTTATTAACCTAGAACTCAACACTTAACTTATTAACCTAGAACTCAACACTTAACTTATTAACCTAGAACTCAACACTTAACTTATTAACCTAGAACTCAACACTTAACTTATTAACCTAGAACTCAACACCAGCTGTTGGTAAGTCATGTGATCAGTGTGGTACCTGGACAGGAAGTCACATGATCAGTGTGGTACCTAGACAGTGTGGTCACCTTTCGGGAGACTTCTCAACAGCTGAGCTCAGAGAGGCCATTAGCAGGCTGAAGCAAGGCAAGTCACCAGGACTCCATAACATCCACCCAGAGTTCATGATCCACCAGAGTGCGTTCCTCTCGTCCTGCTTCCGGAGGTCCAAGCTCCCAAAGATCTGGCGCCGTGCTTCTGTCTTAGCCCTGCTGAAGCCTAACAAACCTGCAGAAGACCCCGAGGCCTATAGACCGATGTGTCCCTTTTAAGATAGGATGATCCACAGCCGCATTGAGCCGGTTGTGGATCCACAACTCCAGAGGGAACAAGCAGGTTTCCTTCGGGGCAGGTCAACAGTGGACCAAGTAACACTCCTCACGCAGGACATTGAAGACCAGGCCAACGAGAAAGCTGGGGTTGTGCTACTGGACCTGACAGCCACGTACAACACCTTCTGGCACCGTGGACTCCACCTCAAGCTTCTGAGGACAATTCCAGGTCACCATATCATGAGCTTCATGATGGAAATGCTGTCAAACTGCAGCTTCATCCTACGAACCAGTGATGGTCAGCGAAGCAGGCTCAGAAGATTGAGGAATGGTGTCCCTCAGGGCTCAGTCCTCTCCCCAATGCTCTTTAACATCTACATCTATGACCTACCAGAGACAACATCAAGAAAGTATGGGTATGCAGATGACCTTGCCATTATGCTGCCACAACCAACCTGGAAGGTGATGGAGGACGGTCTTAATCAGGACATGGGCATCTTGGTTGCCTCCGAAGGTGGCGCCTGCACCTCAGCATAGGCAAGACGGTGTCGGCGTCATACCACCTCAACAACAGAGAGGCAAAAAGGGAAATTAACGTGTTTGTTGACAACAAGCGCCTGGAGTTCCAGCAAGCCCCAAAATACCTAGGGGTACGCCTGGATAGAACACTGTCCTTCAAACAATACCTTGAAGACGTGAGGGCCAAGGTAACATCAAGGGTCTCTCTCATCCGACGTCTTGCTGGTACGACCTGGGGAGCATCTGCCACCACACAACGAATTTCCACCCAAGCCCTGGTCTTTTCGGCTGCTGAATACTGTGCCCCAGCCTGGTGTAGGAGCCCACATGTCAAAAAGGTAGAATAAACAACTCCCTTCGAACCATAACAGGCTGCCTGAAGCCCACTCCTGTGTCCTACCTGCCAGTCCTCGCAGGAATTGCCCCGGCCGGCCTCCGATGAGAGGCTGCAACCCTCATGTTAGCAAGAAAAGCCCAGATACACGACTGGCATATCCTGCACCGCGCCACAGTGGACACAAAGCCTCCAAACAGACTCAAGTCCCGCCACCCTTACAACAAGATGGCACAAGAGATGCTCTGCTCCATCCCAGAGGACTTGTCCACGAGGGCATGGCTGGTGGCATCCTGGAAACAGGAATGGGAGTCTGCTGGGCCCTCCTGTATCCACCGCCACATCTGGGACCTGGGAGTTGGCGCTGAAGGAGAGGACCTACCACGCCGGCAATGGATCCTACTGAACCGCCTGCGCACTGGAGTCGGCTGCTTCAAATCAGCAATGAAGAAGTGGGGCTGAGCCTGAGCAGTCTGCAGAACACATCATTAACACCTGCCCTCTGTAGAGCCTGACTGATGCCATATTTTTTGACCGATGCCGATGTTTGCCGATGGTGAGTGCTAGACCACCGATTGCCGATGTTTAACCGATGTTTTGTAATAAACTCATGAGTGTAAAATGAAATCCAATGGATCCTTACGGACAACGACAATATATTCAAGGTTTTGGGTCTGAGTGGCTAAATGTCATCAAATGGTGGTCTAATATTAAATTAAAAAATTGACCAATACATCGGAGAGATAATGACCGATGTCCGATGCGTTATTGAAAATGACACCCGAGCTCCAGGGAAACCCCGCCCACCGAAGCTTTTGATTGGCTGAAGCGGAGCTAGGGAGCGCTCCATTGTAGTCGCTTGGACAGGGCGTTTATCGTGGGCTTGCCCAGGCCTTACGGCCTGGGCATAAATATAACGATTGCATTCACCACGGCTTCGTAACTTTGCGGCCACTCGCGCCTGCGGCGCTCGGGGGCGAAGAGCAGGACCAAGGTCCGCTGGCCTTCGCGCCGCTTGCAGTGTCGTGGACAATCGAGCGGCTCCGCCCTGGAGCTCGGGTGTCATTTCCAATAACGCATGTCCGATACCTAACAGGAAGTCATGTGATCAGTGTGGTACCTAACAGGAAGTCAGGTGACCGATACATCGGAGAGATAATGACCGATGTCCGATACCAACATCGGGGTCCAAAAATGACCGATATATCGGTTTGACCGATATATCGGTCGGGCTCTAGCCCTCTGTACAAACCACCTTCAGAGGCCGGCCTCTTCCAAGTGGGACCAGAGACAAGGGCGTGGCTACATGATACTGAGTTGGACATTTGAGGATGATACACGAAAGAAGAGGAAGTCATGTGATCAGTGTGGTACCTAACAGGAAGTCATGTGATCAGTGTGGTACCTGGACAGGAAGTCATGTGATCAGTGTGGTACTTAACAGGAAGTCATGTGATCAGTGTGGTACCTGGACAGGAAGTCATGTGATCAGTGTGGTACCTAACAGGAAGTCATGTGATCAGTGTGGTACCTAACAGGAAGTCATGTGATCAGTGTGGTACCTGGACAGGAAGTCAGGTGATCACAGCGTCCCGTCTCATTGGCCTCTCCAACACAGCTGTTGCCGGAGGAGGAAGGGGCGGGGTTAGTACAGGAACGAGAACGTGTCCTGGTCGATGCACTGCCTTCTGGGATACAGGAAGTAGAACACTGACTCCAACTGGACCATCCTGTCCAACCACCATGAACTGGAGAGAGAGAGCGAGAGAGAGAGAGAGAGAGAGAGAGAGAGAGAGAGAGAGACAGACAGACAGAGAGAGCATTTATTATGTATATAGAACAATGTCCGGCAACTCACATCAGCCTGGGTGACAGCAGACTGCTGGGTGAGCGCTGGTGCTTTGCCATGAGATCAACTTTGACAAAAAATGCACAGAACTGGTTGGTTGTTTAAGTGGGACAAAATGTGGCCAAAATATTGACATAGTGTGACCTATGTACCTAAATATGGAGATGACTGATGCCTGACGTCATAGACGTCTGACGTCATAGATCTATGACGTCATAGATGTATGATGTCATAGATGTCTGACATCATAGATGTATGACCTCATAGATGTATGACCTTTTAGATGTATGACATCATAGATGTATGACATTATAGATGTATGACATCATAGACATATGACATCATAGCTGTATGACATCATAGATGTATGACATCATAGACGTATGACATCATAGATGTATGACATCATAGACCACATGTCATTAAACAAGACCAGGTCAACCTGGTTGTGCCAGACCCCGGTTCTGCCAACCCCTTGTCTGTCATCATCATTTATGACATCATGCCTTTTGTAGGCATGTCATCATCATGTCATCATCATATATACCCTTTATATAGAAAACCCGGACAGACAGACCGACATTTGCTTATGTAGGCCTACCCATTTCATGGGTCTGGCAAACATCTTCAAGGTGTTTCAGACATGGAGTTCTAGGGGGAGTGTCGTCACTCTCCTCAGACCGCTCTGGTCAAGACGTATGAAAGACACGTAGGCGTGTCATTGGTCATGCTGTTGTTGATTGACAGTCACTCTGTTTACGTCACTTCCTGTCATTTCCCACAGCCACGCCTCTACACACAGCAGCTCTGCTCTCATTGGCTGCAGGGAGCTCACAGCAGCTCTGCTCTCATTGGCTGCAGGGAGCTCCCAGCAGCTCTGCTCTCATTGGCTGCAGGGAGCTCACAGCAGCTCTGCTCTCATTGGCTGCAGGGAGCTCGTAGCAGCTCTGCTCTCATTGGCTGCAGGGAGCTCACGGATGGATCAGATTTGCATGAAGTGGGTTGAGATGAACTTTATTTAAATGAGATGAACTTTATTTAAATGAGATGAACTTTATTTAAATGAGATGAACTTTATTTAAATGAGATGAACTTTATTTAAATGAGATGAACTTTATTTAAATGAGATGTGTCCTTGTCAGTCTGTCAGATACCAAGAGCGTCAGGCTGCAGGGTGGAGTCAGCTCCTCTCTCAGAGCTCTCTTGTCAGATCTCCCGTCTCAGGAACAATGGCAAGTCTACAGGGTCAAAAATCCTAAAACAGTAAAGTTCCGACTTTGGGGCCTCGGCCTGGGACTGCAGAGTGGCTCACACTGAGGGACCACCTCCAAGGACCCCTCGAGGTATCGCAGAGCTCCAGGGACCCCCTGGCGGCGGGGCGCCAGGGGGTTTTCTGTAGCTGCAAAAATGACCCTCCAACGGGGCTGCTCACAGGGAATTCCCGGGGACCACTGCTCCGGGGACCCCTGGAACGTACACAAAAGTAGACGCGCCGCCTAGTGGAGGACCCCCGCCACTGTAGTGCACATAAAAGGCTCTGTCTCCGAGCGACCCACGCGTCGGCCACGCGTAGAGCACCACCTAGCGGTGGACCCCCACCACTGCAGCCTCTGAGCGACCAGGAGAGCCGGGGCCGGCACCCAGGGGGTCATCGGCGGCCAGACCACCTCCGGGGCCCCCAGTGGACCCCCACGGACCCCGGCGCCGCCAGGAATAGGCAAAAGTAGCCGATCTACAAGCTACTGCTCCACTACCAGCTACTCTCCCCGGCCTTGGCTCAGCCGGGGAGAAGCGGACCCCCGCTTTTCAGGAGGGTCCACCGGGGGTCCCTGGCCGCCCACCGAGCACCGGGGCCCCGCCACGCCGTTCGCGGACACCCCCCCCCCCCCCCCCCCCAGCTCCAGACTTTCTCCCGCCGTGCGGGCCTTGGACTCCAGGCAGGGACCCATGTGACCTCCAGGGACCCATGTGACCTCCAGGGACCCATGTGACGAGGCGGTTGAGCTGCGTTTGGAGAAAATGAGCTTGTTGATCCGCTACAATCACTTCATTTGTGGTTTAACGGGGGCCCGCGGGGGTCCCTGGACGGCGTGGCGGGGCTTAGGCAGTGGGTCGGCGGGGAGGGAGCCCCGGGGACCCCCCCTGAGGAGCGGGGGTCTGCGGACCCCTCCCCGGCCGAGCCACGGCCCGTGGAGTGGAGCAGTAGCCTATAGATCTGCTACATGATACTGAGTTGGACATTTGAGGATGATACACGAAAGAAGAGGAAGTCATGTGATCAGTGTGGTACCTAACAGGAAGTCATGTGATCAGTGTGGTACCTGGACAGGAAGTCATGTGATCAGTGTGGTACTTAACAGGAAGTCATGTGATCAGTGTGGTACCTGGACAGGAAGTCATGTGATCAGTGTGGTACCTAACAGGAAGTCATGTGATCAGTGTGGTACCTAACAGGAAGTCATGTGATCAGTGTGGTACCTGGACAGGAAGTCAGGTGATCACAGCGTCCCGTCTCATTGGCCTCTCCAACACAGCTGTTGCCGGAGGAGGAAGGGGCGGGGTTAGTACAGGAACGAGAACGTGTCCTGGTCGATGCACTGCCTTCTGGGATACAGGAAGTAGAACACTGACTCCAACTGGACCATCCTGTCCAACCACCATGAACTGGAGAGAGAGAGCGAGAGAGAGAGAGAGAGAGAGAGAGAGAGAGAGAGAGAGACAGACAGACAGAGAGAGCATTTATTATGTATATAGAACAATGTCCGGCAACTCACATCAGCCTGGGTGACAGCAGACTGCTGGGTGAGCGCTGGTGCTTTGCCATGAGATCAACTTTGACAAAAAATGCACAGAACTGGTTGGTTGTTTAAGTGGGACAAAATGTGGCCAAAATATTGACATAGTGTGACCTATGTACCTAAATATGGAGATGACTGATGCCTGACGTCATAGACGTCTGACGTCATAGATCTATGACGTCATAGATGTATGATGTCATAGATGTCTGACATCATAGATGTATGACCTCATAGATGTATGACCTTTTAGATGTATGACATCATAGATGTATGACATTATAGATGTATGACATCATAGACATATGACATCATAGCTGTATGACATCATAGATGTATGACATCATAGACGTATGACATCATAGATGTATGACATCATAGACCACATGTCATTAAACAAGACCAGGTCAACCTGGTTGTGCCAGACCCCGGTTCTGCCAACCCCTTGTCTGTCATCATCATTTATGACATCATGCCTTTTGTAGGCATGTCATCATCATGTCATCATCATATATACCCTTTATATAGAAAACCCGGACAGACAGACCGACATTTGCTTATGTAGGCCTACCCATTTCATGGGTCTGGCAAACATCTTCAAGGTGTTTCAGACATGGAGTTCTAGGGGGAGTGTCGTCACTCTCCTCAGACCGCTCTGGTCAAGACGTATGAAAGACACGTAGGCGTGTCATTGGTCATGCTGTTGTTGATTGACAGTCACTCTGTTTACGTCACTTCCTGTCATTTCCCACAGCCACGCCTCTACACACAGCAGCTCTGCTCTCATTGGCTGCAGGGAGCTCACAGCAGCTCTGCTCTCATTGGCTGCAGGGAGCTCCCAGCAGCTCTGCTCTCATTGGCTGCAGGGAGCTCACAGCAGCTCTGCTCTCATTGGCTGCAGGGAGCTCGTAGCAGCTCTGCTCTCATTGGCTGCAGGGAGCTCACGGATGGATCAGATTTGCATGAAGTGGGTTGAGATGAACTTTATTTAAATGAGATGAACTTTATTTAAATGAGATGAACTTTATTTAAATGAGATGAACTTTATTTAAATGAGATGAACTTTATTTAAATGAGATGAACTTTATTTAAATGAGATGTGTCCTTGTCAGTCTGTCAGATACCAAGAGCGTCAGGCTGCAGGGTGGAGTCAGCTCCTCTCTCAGAGCTCTCTTGTCAGATCTCCCGTCTCAGGAACAATGGCAAGTCTACAGGGTCAAAAATCCTAAAACAGTAAAGTTCCGACTTTGGGGCCTCGGCCTGGGACTGCAGAGTGGCTCACACTGAGGGACCACCTCCAAGGACCCCTCGAGGTATCGCAGAGCTCCAGGGACCCCCTGGCGGCGGGGCGCCAGGGGGTTTTCTGTAGCTGCAAAAATGACCCTCCAACGGGGCTGCTCACAGGGAATTCCCGGGGACCACTGCTCCGGGGACCCCTGGAACGTACACAAAAGTAGACGCGCCGCCTAGTGGAGGACCCCCGCCACTGTAGTGCACATAAAAGGCTCTGTCTCCGAGCGACCCACGCGTCGGCCACGCGTAGAGCACCACCTAGCGGTGGACCCCCACCACTGCAGCCTCTGAGCGACCAGGAGAGCCGGGGCCGGCACCCAGGGGGTCATCGGCGGCCAGACCACCTCCGGGGCCCCCAGTGGACCCCCACGGACCCCGGCGCCGCCAGGAATAGGCAAAAGTAGCCGATCTACAAGCTACTGCTCCACTACCAGCTACTCTCCCCGGCCTTGGCTCAGCCGGGGAGAAGCGGACCCCCGCTTTTCAGGAGGGTCCACCGGGGGTCCCTGGCCGCCCACCGAGCACCGGGGCCCCGCCACGCCGTTCGCGGACACCCCCCCCCCCCCCCCCCCAGCTCCAGACTTTCTCCCGCCGTGCGGGCCTTGGACTCCAGGCAGGGACCCATGTGACCTCCAGGGACCCATGTGACCTCCAGGGACCCATGTGACGAGGCGGTTGAGCTGCGTTTGGAGAAAATGAGCTTGTTGATCCGCTACAATCACTTCATTTGTGGTTTAACGGGGGCCCGCGGGGGTCCCTGGACGGCGTGGCGGGGCTTAGGCAGTGGGTCGGCGGGGAGGGAGCCCCGGGGACCCCCCCTGAGGAGCGGGGGTCTGCGGACCCCTCCCCGGCCGAGCCACGGCCCGTGGAGTGGAGCAGTAGCCTATAGATCTGCTAGATTCGCCTATTTTTTGTTTTTTTCCGCGCCACGGGGGTCCACAGTGGGCCCCGGTGGTGGCTCGGCCACCGGGGACCCCCTGGGTGCCGGCCTCGGCTCTCCCGGTCGTTCGGAGGCCGAGTTATGCCCTTTTATGCGTGTTGCAGTGGCGGGGGTCCTCCACTGGGCGGCGCGTCCACTTTTGTCCGTCACAGGGGTCCCCGGAGCAGTGGTCCCCGGGAATTCCCCGTGAGCAGCACTGTTGGAGGGGTCATTTTTGCGGCTACACGGGAGGCGGCGCACTGCTGCCAGGGGGTCCCTGGAGCTCCGCGATACCTCCAGGTATCGCGGAGCCACTCTGCAGTCCCACTCTGCAGTCCCAGGCCGAGGCCCCAAAGTCTGATACGCAACGGCAAGTCTCTTTACTGTTTTAGGATTTTTGACCCTGTAGACTTGCCGTTGTACCTGAGACGGGAGATCTGACAAGAGAGCTCTGCTGAGGGAGGAGCTCCACGGCTGCAGCCATACCCGCCTCTCTGATACGGCACAGCAGACACAACTTTGCCGTATCGTACAAGACGGACTGTCACGCATCATGCTCCCATTGTAAATGAATGGATGGAACTGGATTTTATAAGGGCCTTCTAGAATCCTTGCCTGCTAACACAGAAAATACTAAGAAAAAATGGGAACAAGACCTCTCAGTTCAGATAAGCCCAGAAGACTGGTCTTACGTATGTGCTAAAATACATACCTGCTCTTATAACCTCCGTCATAAGTTATCCCAATTCCAAACTATACATAGAGTTTATTATACACCAGAGAAGCTGCATAAGATGAATAGTGAGATGTCTTTCCTCTGCTGGAGGTGTAAGAAACAGAGGGGGACTTTCTTTCATATGTTCTGGACATGCAGTGTTGTGTCATCTTTTTGGCACGCAGTTTTGGATGCTGTCTCGTCCTGCTTGGGGATTTCTGTCCCCTACTCCCCTCGCCTGTGCCTTTTCGGCACTGGCAGAGAGGACGGGGGGAACAGACACCAAAAGCAATACATGGACTTAGCTTTTTTAGCAGCAAAGAAATGCATCACTATACACTGGAAGTCATCTATCCCTTTCACAGTTTCACATTGGCTAAATGAACTATCCAGCTACACCCCCCTGGACAAAGTTTATTATAATATCAAAAACAAACAGCAGGACTTTTGGCAGGTTTGGCAACCTCACATGGATTACTTTGCATCTATACCCATAAATACTGTATAGTTGAGCTGGTATGCACTCCACCCCCCCCCCCCCCCCCCCCTTTTATGGTTATTTATTTATAATATTATTATTATTATTTCTCAGTATTTGTTCTTTTCTTTTTCTTTCCTTGGTTTGTTAGTCTCTGTTTTGTTTTTTTGTTTACTTAGTAAGTCAAGTCATTGTTTGTTTTGTTTTGTTCTGTGTTTTGTGGCCTGTCTGTCGGCAGCTTGGAAAAAAAAAGTGCACTGGAAAAGTGTTATGTATCATTATGTTGGATTGAATGTTTGCACTAATAAAAAAAAAAAAAAAAAAAAAGTAAATGAATGGGATGGATGTTTTCACCTAGTCTGTGTGAAAGAGGCTTAAAGGACTTGTTTCTATTAATTACTCCTCATGGAAACTTGAGTTTGTTTTTGTCTCATTCCATCCTAAGACAATCATCTGAGGAGACTCTTTGTTTTTGTCTCATTCCATCCTAAGACAATCATCTGAGGAGACTCTTTGCAGGCCCATTGATTCCAGATGGAGACCCAAATGCATTTAGGTCTCCATCTGGAATCAATGGGAGTAAATGTATTATAATCACATTGACAGATTTGTGTTCTATACGTCTAGACCAGGGGTCTTCAACGTTTTCAGACCAAGGACCCCTTAGTTGAGAGAAATGAAGCAGGGACCCCTTAGTTGAGAGAGAGATGAAGCAGGGACCCCCACAACCTGTTCATAGATTCCATATCGTTTCATTGTTTGACAGCACAATCATCAGTGTATTTTGGATTCATGTCAACTTGTGTTTTCAGATATTTAACCACTTGAACCGTCAATGCTTCTCCCCTCTACACCAAACCTCTTTCTATCACACAAAGATTTGGAGGAGCCCCTGTAGTAACTCTGAGGACCCCCTAGGGGTCCCGGACCCCCTGTTGAAGACCCCTGGTCTAGACTGTGTCCACAGAGTCAGTAGGAACAAAGCCTGAATGAATTCTCTACTTGATCTGACAACAGTTTCCCACACAAGCATCAAACGTAGCGATGTGACTTTGAGCTTGTAGATCTGCTGCTTTTGGTATCTACAGTACAAGCTATCTACACACACACACACACACACACACACACACACACACACACACACACACACACACACACACACACACACACACACACACACACACACACACACACACACAATGGAAATAGATGTGCACATTTTCTTCTTTGTACAATTGGCATTATCTATAATAGCAGATCTACAAGCTCACATCAGACAGACAGACAGACAGACAGACAGACAGACAGACAGACAGACAGACAGACAGACAGACAGACAGACAGACAGACAGACAGACAGACAGACAGACAGACAGACAGTATAGATCAGTGTCATTGTTGAAGTCATTGTTTGTTACCTGAACAGGTCAGATACACAGTGTGGTAGGAGCTACGATCCAGCACTGTTCCTCTACACTCCACCACAGCAGACTCACTTCCTTTACATGAAGGATAAATCCCCCATACAGGTTGATCTGTAGAACCAGATCTCCCTTGTCCAGAACCATCAGATCCACATCCCAGCTGTCTGCACACTACTGATGATGTCTGAGAGGTCCAGGTAACATAACCATTCCACACTGATCTCCAGACTCCCTGGTGTTTCATCTCCACTACACCAGTACAGCGACTGGTTCCTCCCACCAACCTGATATCACCATGCTCTGTACACACACACACACACACACACACACACACACACACACACACACACACACACACACACACACACACACACACACACACACATACACACACACACACACACACAATAGAAACAAACACTCAAATAAAGTAATATATTACTTTGATCAGAACAAAACATTCTAGGTTACAATCTCTACTATCTATCTATCTAAGTATTTATTCATTTATTCATTTATTCATTTATTCATTTATTCATTTATTCATTTATTTATTTATTGATGTTTGTTTACCTGTTGTGATGAGAGACACCTGGAGAGCTGGAGAGAAACATCATCACATTAACACTCAGGACGCCACCGTTCACTTGCGCTTTATTTTGAAGAGCCCCGGAAGCTCCGTGCGAGTGCACGTGGGTGCGCATTGACGATTCTAAGATGGACGTCTGTTGTTTACAAACGCTCGTGAAAACTAAAATCCTAACGGGGGCCGATCATCACGGCGTAGTGTCGCCGTGAAGACAAGCTGATCTCGGCCTCTTTGGCGTTGTTTTCACCTTATTTCGAGATACAGCCGTTTTTATGTTTCAGTATAGAATAGAAGTCAATGGCGGCCGGCCGCTCGCGGTCGCGCCTGGCTGCGCTGCTTTATGACGTAAGCGGTTTATTTGCGACCGACAAGTCGAAGCAGCGGTCTGAGATGCGGGTTACCATGGAAACCTTATCTCGTTCCTGAACGTGTTTGGCTCTGGTAGGCGGCCGAAGTGTTAATGAGTAAAACCACAAGTACTCGAGTACAACTATCAATACCACCATGTAGAAATACTCTATTACAAGTACAACTATCAATACCACCATGTAGAAATACTCTATTACAAGTACAACTATCAATACCACCATGAAGAAATACTCTATTACAAGTACAACTATCAATACCACCATGTAGAAATACTCTATTACAAGTACAACTATCAATACCACCATGAATAAATACTCTATTACAAGTACAACTATCAATACCACCATGTAGAAATACTCTATTACAAGTACAACTATCAGGTTGGTTCTCAACCTTTTCAGGCCACGACCCCCCAAATAATCATATTTTTTCAACTGGGGACCCCCCAAATAATCATATTTTAACTGGGGACCCCCAAATAATCATATTTTAACTGGGGACCCCCAAATAATCATATTTTAACTGGGGACCCCCCAAATAATCATATTTTAACTGGGGACCCCCAAATAATCATATTTTAACTGGGCCCAAATAATCATATTTTAACTGGGGACCCCCAAATAATCATATTTTAACTGGGGACCCCAGAAATAATCATATTTTAACTGGGGACCCCCCAAATAATCATATTTTAACTGGGGACCCCCCCATCCTACGAGCATTTTGTATAACACGGTTCTATTGTGAAAATAGTTAACAATTTGGCCAATGTTTAATTTGTCATTTTAGAGGTGTTAAAAAGTCCCTAAATTGTCACTTTATAAATGTGCAGATGCTCTCTATACACTTAAACCTTGTTGGTTTGTTCACTACTGAGTGAGAAAACAATGTTGCACATCAAGTTAATCATCTGGGGACCCCCCAAAATAATTTGGGGACCCCCCTGGGGGTCCCGACCCACAGGTTGAGAACCACTGTGTTAGGCTACAGTCACACCAAAGTATGGATGCATCTCAATAGGAATGGAGCAGATTCAATTGAAACATCTGCCATTTGTGGGATTCTCAAAAGATCCGCTCCATCCCCATTGAAATAACCATGTTTTGACCAGAGCCATAAGCAGGCCTACTCCTGCATAAACACTCATGACTTTCAGATACACACAGGGACGTGCTGGCCATTGGGAAAAGCGGGACAACTCCCTAACGGCCGGTTCATTCCCGGCCGGCCATTCGTCCTTCGTTCCATTTTGGAGGCTGGGCGGCCAACAAAGTAAATCGTCACTTTCGGGCAGAAACCTTGTATCTCCAAGTTTCGAAAAAATGTATATATTTTTTCGCAACGCAAAGCCCTGCTTCATCCTATAAGGCCGTTGCAAAAAGTAGTGAAAACAGCAGATCTACAAGCACACAAGTTGTGTGCTTGTAGATTGGCTGTTTTCACTAGTTTAAATCATTTTTTAAAATGATAAATACAAAACAAACGGTTTTGGACATACAAGGTTTCCACCTGACAACGACGAAATATAACTCATGTACAGCAATTGGCCCTCTGGCTTGTCACGTGTCATGATCTGATATGGCAAATCTTTGAGTAGCAGCAGCGCTATAGAGAGAGATCTCTCTCTATAGCACACAATGAGGGCCTCTACAACTCTTTTTCCCGGGCTGAATCAGAGGCCCAGCACGTCCCTGGATACACACCTCCCCCTGCACACTCCCTCCCTCTGCATCCATCTGTTTAGTCAGGGTTAAACTAACCTAACCAGCATCCATCTGTTTAGTCAGGGTTAAACTAACCTAACCCTAACCATCTGTTTAGTCAGGGTTAAACTAACCTAACCATCTGTTTAGTCAGGGTTAAACTAACCTAACCCTAACCAGCATCCATCTGTTTAGTCAGGGTTAGTTTAGTTTAGTTTAGTTTATTAGCACATCATATAAAACATGTAACATTATATACATGGGAACAAAATACAGTGCGAGGAAAGGAAGAAGCCATCAGGCTTATTTGGAATCCTTCCCTTATTGGAAGAGTTAATAAAATTACAGGTTAAACTAACCTAACCATCTGTTTAGTCAGGGTTAAACTAACCTAACCCTAACCAGCATCCATCTGTTTAGTCAGGGTTAAACTAACCTAACCATCTGTTTAGTCAGGGTTAAACTAACCTAACCCTAACCAGCATCCATCTGTTTAGTCAGGGTTAAACTAACCTAACCATCTGTTTAGTCAGGGTTAAACTAACCTAACTCTAACCATCTGTTTAGTCAGGGTTAAACTAACCTAACCAGCATCCATCTGTTTAGTCAGGGTTAAACTAACCTAACCCTAACCATCTGTTTAGTCAGGGTTAAACTAACCTAACCCTAACCATCTGTTTAGTCAGGGTTAAACTAACCTAACCCTAACCAGCATCCATCTGTTTAGTCAGGGTTAAACTAACCTAACCCTAACCATCTGTTTAGTCAGGGTTAAACTAACCTAACCCTAACCATCTGTTTAGTCAGGGTTAAACTAACCTAACCCTAACCAGCATCCATCTGTTTAGTCAGGGTTAAACTAACCTAACCAGCATCCATCTGTTTAGTCAGGGTTAAACTAACCTAACCCTAACCATCTGTTTAGTCAGGGTTAAACTAACCTAACCATCTGTTTAGTCAGGGTTAAACTAACCTAACCCTAACCAGCATCCATCTGTTTAGTCAGGGTTAGTTTAGTTTAGTTTAGTTTATTAGCACATCATATAAAACATGTAACATTATATACATGGGAACAAAATACAGTGCGAGGAAAGGAAGAAGCCATCAGGCTTATTTGGAATCCTTCCCTTATTGGAAGAGTTAATAAAATTACAGGTTAAACTAACCTAACCATCTGTTTAGTCAGGGTTAAACTAACCTAACCCTAACCAGCATCCATCTGTTTAGTCAGGGTTAAACTAACCTAACCATCTGTTTAGTCAGGGTTAAACTAACCTAACCCTAACCAGCATCCATCTGTTTAGTCAGGGTTAAACTAACCTAACCCTAACCATCTGTTTAGTCAGGGTTAAACTAACCTAACCCTAACCATCTGTTTAGTCAGGGTTAAACTAACCTAACCCTAACCAGCATCCATCTGTTTAGTCAGGGTTAAACTAACCTAACCAGCATCCATCTGTTTAGTCAGGGTTAAACTAACCTAACCCTAACCATCTGTTTAGTCAGGGTTAAACTAACCTAACCATCTGTTTAGTCAGGGTTAAACTAACCTAACCCTAACCAGCATCCATCTGTTTAGTCAGGGTTAGTTTAGTTTAGTTTAGTTTATTAGCACATCATATAAAACATGTAACATTATATACATGGGAACAAAATACAGTGCGAGGAAAGGAAGAAGCCATCAGGCTTATTTGGAATCCTTCCCTTATTGGAAGAGTTAATAAAATTACAGGTTAAACTAACCTAACCATCTGTTTAGTCAGGGTTAAACTAACCTAACCCTAACCAGCATCCATCTGTTTAGTCAGGGTTAAACTAACCTAACCATCTGTTTAGTCAGGGTTAAACTAACCTAACCCTAACCAGCATCCATCTGTTTAGTCAGGGTTAAACTAACCTAACCATCTGTTTAGTCAGGGTTAAACTAACCTAACCCTAACCATCTGTTTAGTCAGGGTTAAACTAACCTAACCATCTGTTTAGTCAGGGTTAAACTAACCTAACCCTAACCATCTGTTTAGTCAGGGTTATGTATGTGACTTGGGCTTCAACTCAACCGTGTCTGTTAGGGTTGGGATGCAATTTTCATTTTTCAGTTTTTTTCTAAACATTTTAATGTCAAGGACCCCCCAATTGAAATGCATTCTGCAGACCCTCACCTGGAAATATGTTCTGCCTAGGGAGATTTTTCAAGAGTTTGAAAAAATATCCAATCTACAAGCTCAAAATGGTCTGTAATGGTAACGCTTTGTGAGCTTGTAGATCGGCTATTTTCAAACAAAGTTTAAAACAGGGTTAAAGTGGTAAAACTGATCCTCGTTTTACTGTGGACCCCCTGGAACTTCCTAAAGGACCCCTGGGGGTCCCCAAACCACACTTTGAGAACCGCTGCTCTAAAGATATGATACACGTATTATTGTGATTTAAATCATATATTATACAACTGTAGAATTGAAGAATATTTTTGCACAAACTGTCACACTTAAGAACTGAAAGGCCACCCTAAGAGTGCTCTACAGTGTGCGTAGATTTCTTCTTAAAGGGATATTCCACTTTCAAAAAAATGTTCGGTCATTTTATTGTCTAATCAGGCTTTTATGAACAGCCTGAACATATTTTAATTTGCTTTATTCGCTATTTTGATATTTGATGTAAATGTTACCAGGCCCTCCAGGCCCAGGGCCTCTCCCCCCACACACACCCATTGTAACTTCAAACTACATTTTAACCATGATGGATTCATTAAAAACAACCATTATTTTTTTCTGGTGACTCCTAATACGTGAGCAGGCCGTGTTTCTTCAATAACTTTTTTCATTTATTTTTAATAATATTTTTAAATATTTTAAATTTTCCAGAAGAATTATCAAAAATAAAGTAAAAACGTTATCGAAAAAAACACGGCCTGCTCACGTATTAGGAGGCTAGTATGAGTCACCAGAAAAAAATAATGTGTGTTTTTAATGAATCTATCATGGTTAAAATGGAGTTTGAAGTTACAATGGATGTGTATTATCCATGGGCCATATGAGATGTCGGTATCGGAAAGGTGGCAAAGGTTACCATGCATTTTTTAAAAGCTCTATATCTGTAGATTATATTTTGGTAAGATAACCCTTTCTGAGACGCAGCTAAATTGGTGTTATCAGCCGCGAGAGTTGGTGTCCCATTAACTTTACATTACAGGGGGGAAAAAAAGGAAAAAATCTGCATTAAGTAGCATATGAGGGGTCAATCTAGGGGTTTTTCATGATTCTGAATCCATTGCAAGCATCTGTTTTGCACAAAAAACATTCCTTGGGCTAAAAACTGCCCCACAAGACTATGGTTTAGTGATTGGGCCGTTTTAGCCCAATGGCTCGTATGGCCCATGGACTATATGGGGAGAGGCTCTGGATCAAGTCTCCTGATAACATTTACATCAAATATCTATATTGAATCAATCAAATTAAAATCTGTTTGGGGTGTTCATAAAAGCCTGATTAGACGATAAAATGTCAAAACGTTTTTTTGAAAGTGAAATATCCCTTTAACATAAGAACATAAATCACAGCTAAGAAAACATCGCTGTATGCCAAATGTTCTTAAATAACGTCTTAAGAGGGTCTGAGTGGTGAATGTCAAGTCTGTGCTTGACATTCTGCTGATTGTTACCAACTCTACTGCTGAACCTGTTCCTGGTACTTCTGCTGGTGTTGCTCTGTTAGAAGCCCACATCTCAGATGTTTCCAGTTTAGTCATCATAGTGACATCATTCATTAGATCTACTCACCATGAAAGAGCACAGAGCTCACAATGATCCACAGAACCATCTTCACCCTGCTGTCTCCTTGAAGATACCTTCACTGTCTGCTATCTGAAGATACCTTCACTGTCTGATATCTGAAGATACCTTCACTGTCTGCTATCTGAAGATACCTTCACTGTCTGCTATCTGAAGATACCTTCACTGTCTGATATCTGAAGATACCTTCACTGTCTGCTATCTGAAGATACCTTCACTGTCTGATATCTGAAGATGCCTTCACTGTCTGCTATCTGAAGATACCTTCACTGTCTGCTATCTGAAGATACCTTCACTGTCTGATATCTGAAGATACCTTCACTGTCTGATATCTGAAGATACCTTCACTGTCTGCTATCTGAAGATGCCTTCACTGTCTGATATCTGAAGATGCCTTCACTGTCTGATATCTGAAGATACCTTCACTGTCTGCTATCTGAAGATGCCTTCACTGTCTGATATCTGAAGATGCCTTCACTGTCTGCTCTGTGTGAAGATACCTCCTGCTATCTCCACAGTCTGCTGTGTTTGAAGCTACAGATATTTCAAATCCACCGTCTGTTCTAGCACTCCTGTCCTCATACACCCCCTCATAGCCTGCCTGAACAAACACACACACACACACACACACACACACACACACACACACACACACACACACACACACACACACACACACACACACACACACACACACACACACACGCACACACACACACACGCACACACAGATCAATAAAGGTTGACTTTGATCAGGAGAACTCAGTTTAATGGAGGATAAAATAAATCAACAATTAATAATAGTTACAGTCTAGTATGTATGGTTAGAGTTACTGGAGTTATTGAATAAAAGTTACAATATGTATGGATTAGAGCTTACTGGTGTTATTAAATGTATACATAGTAGTCATTAATAATAGTTACAATATGTATTGATTAGGGTTGCTGGTGTTATACATAGTAGTCATTAATAATAGTTACAATATGTATGGATTAGAGTTTACTGGTGTTATTAAATGTATACATAGTAGTCATTAATAATAGTTACAATATGTATGGATTAGAGTTTACTGGTGTTATTAAATGTATACATAGTAGTCATTAATAATAGTTACAATATGTATGGATTAGAGTTACTGGTGTTATTAAATGTATACATAGCAGTCATTAATAATAGTTACAATATGTATGGATTAGAGTTACTGGTGTTATTAAATGTATACATAGCAGTCATTAATAATAGTTACAATATGTATGGGTTAGAGTTACTGGTGTTATTAAATGTATACATAGTAGTCATTAATAATAGTTACAATATGTATGGGTTAGAGTTACTGGTGTTATTAAATGTATACATAGTAGTCATTAATAATAGTTACAATATGTATGGGTTAGAGTTACTGGTGTTATTAAATGTATACATAGTAGTCATTAATAATAGTTACAATATGTATGGGTTAGAGTTACTGGTGTTATTAAATGTATACATAGTAGTCATTAATAATAGTTACAATATGTATGGATTAGGGTTACTGAGTGTTATTAAATGTATACATAGTAGTCATTAATAATAGTTACAATATGTATGGGTTAGGTTTACTAGAGTGTTATTAAATTGAATATGCATATTTACAGTCTAGAGCAGGGGTCTTCAACGTTTTCAGGCCAAGGACCCCTTAGTTGAGAGAGAGATGAAGCAGGGACCCCTTAGTTGAGAGAGAGATGAAGCAGGGACCCCTTAGTTGAGAGAGAGATGAAGCAGGGACCCCTTAGTTGAGAGAGAGATGAAGCAGGGACCCCTTAGTTGAGAGAGAGATGAAGCAGGGACCCCTTAGTTGAGAGAGAGATGAAGCAGGGACCCCCACAACCTGTTCATAGATTCCATATAGTTTCATTGTTTGGCAGCACAATCGTCAGTGTATTTTGGATTCATGTCAATTTGTGTTTTCAGATATTTAACCACTTGAACCATCAATACTTAATAAACTTGACCTTTCACTCTGTACTTAGACTGCTCTTTTTCCCCTCTACACCAAACCTCTTTGCAGAAAATAGCCGATCTAAATGGTAAATTCTACTCTGTATCAAAGATAAATGGACAGAAACACTTTATTATTTATCAGCTACCAGTCTCCGCCCACCGTCCTTGAAAAGCTCCTTACCAATAAGTCAGCTTTATAGACTGACAACAGTCTGTTCCTCCACCAACCAAGATAGAAATAAAGCTTCAATAAGTCAGCTTTATAGACTGACAACAGTCTGTTCCTCCACCAACCAAGATAGAAATAAAGCTTCAATAAGTCAGCTTTATAGACTGACAACAGTCTGTTCCTCCACCAACCAAGATAGAAATAAAGCTTCAGAGATGAAATCTAAATGTACCCAAAGAGGATGTGATTCAGAATGTGTTGAGCAGGCCTTAGTTCACCTATTTTTGACATAAAGCTGTGTGAAATACTTGCCATTAAAATAGTGGTTACAAATATATTAATCCAGAGTTCTGGTCAGTTTTAGATGAATATAAAGTAGTTCCGGTGATTTGGCAGGGGCTCATGGCCCAATCATTAAAAATAGATGAATCCACAAAAATAGCGTCATTTGTATTGTTGACCTATTTCTACCAAATAGACCAACTTTCGTTCAACTTTGACCCCTCTGTCACATGGTACTATTTTTTGTGTCCAGTATCACTACGCCGCTGCAACGTATTTCCTCAAAACAAGGTGCTTTGCAGTCAGCTGATCAGAACGAAACCTCGCTCTATATGGTAGAAATAGGCCAACAATACAAATGACGCTAGTTTTGTGGATTAATCTATTTTCAATGACTGGACCACGCCAAATGGCCCCCACCCCATTGGAACTACTTAATATTCATTAGAAACTGACCAGAACTCTGACCACTGGACTCTGGTAATCAATTAATACATTTTTAACCACTGTTTTAATGGCAAGTATTTCACACAGCTTTATGTCAAAAATAGGTGAACTGACACTTTAAATTGGCCTTAAAGGAGGACTTAACCACTTTTCAAGCTATCTTCATATAATAGGTCCTCACTAATGTTCATAATAAAATAGCGCAATTTTTTTCTACTTGGTCCAAGACTCCTAGGAGAGCTGTGGGAAGTTCAGAATCCATCGTCTTGTGACATCATCATTTTCCAAAAAACTAAAATAATCAATATTTTTGATAAAAATATTTCGATTTTTATTATCGCGAGAAAAATGGCTTCCACTTTAACATTGCAACTGTTCAGGAATAGAAAGCCTGCAGTTTCTATTAGCTTGGATTCCCAATCGATGATGTCACAAGACGATGGGTTTCTGACCTGCCCACAGCCCTCCTCAGGGAAAAAAAAGCAATTTTTTAGTGAGGACCAATTATATGAAGATGGGTTGAAAAGTGGTGAAGTCCTCCTTTAAACAAACCAGATGTGAGAGAAATAAGCAGTGGTGGAAAAAGTACTCTCATTCTTTACTTGAGTAAAAGTATCAACAGGCGACTGCAATGTAGAAATACCCTCTTATAAGTACAAGTCTGGAATTCAAAATGTACTCGAGTAAAAGTTCCAAAGTATTGGCATCAAAACGTACTTAACACCTTCCAAGCCACGGGGAGCCCCTTAATGTTAAAACCGTCCTATATCGGACTTCCCCCCAGGGACTCTCAGCCACGTCGTACTTAATCGGACTTTGTCTTTAAAACCGGAATAAAAGATTTTGATCCGAAAATCGGCGATCGTCTAGCCTTCCCTGGCCCTCACTCGAGCATTCATAGCTCACCCAGGCCGTACATGAAGCAGAGGTGACGTCATGGTCCTATCCTTGTCCAAGCAGCTCTCCCAGCCATTTGTTTGCTGTTTGCAGACTCTAGCTTCTACTGCAGCCATACTTGCAGCTATGCAGGCGAAACTTCTCAGTGTTGTTCTTCAATCACACATGGATTATTTGCGGGGACATTTACGTGAATGGATCGCGCACGCGAAACGCACAGAGACATGGTTGATCGGCCAAAACGCCCATTCTATCCCAACGGAGATCGAGAAAAACATGGTGAGTTACTGCCCTGGGGAGAAAAAAAAAAAAGAAAAACAACGCCGCTGTCCAAGATGGAGGGGCGGCGGGCTCGTGTTTATAAACATAATATTATGTCTCAGATCACAATACAATAATAGAAATTTCATGGCTAATCCACCAACCACCATTCTATTTCGGACTGCAACGTGTTTAAAGTACCCATAGTAAAAGTACAAAATGTTTGGAAATAGCAGATGTATAAGCTTGTGAGCTTGTAGATTGTCTATTTTCAAACAACAGGTATAAAACATGGCTAAAGTGGTTCATGTGTGTTTTAAAATAGTATAACTTATATCTCTGTCTGTCTGTCACGCCTGACACTGTGGTTCTATGGGGTTTCCACTCTGACATCACTGTGATGTCACACTAACAGAATCCCTTTTATGCCCACATATGGAGTTCCCTGATGTCATCAATATTAAGCCCATACCTAACAGGACTTCATATGGGAATGCCCATATATGGAGGCCACGTTGGCCACATACCACACTAACAGAATCCATATATGGCCAAGACTGATGGCCAAGACAGCCCATATCTGTGTGGCTGGTTCTACAGACAGGGATCTCCATGTATGGGCATAAAAGGGTATGATGTCATATGTCAGACATCATAGGACTTTCACATAATGAATAACTGAGTAATGTTTGGGCTCTCACAGCATATCTCCTTATACAGTACATGGATCTCCATATATGGGTACCAGGGGGTCTCCATATATGGGTAACTGGTCCGATATACATGGACCTTTAGGGCGAGGTCACATGTCGCCCTGAGGCGTCTTACTAGTCTTTTTGATTTTGCACTGACAGATTAACAGACTCAAGAATAATTACTTTTTCAGAGTTATGTGGTTACATTTAGCATACAAGACTAAGACTAGACTAAGACTAAAATATTTTGATATTTACTCGAATAAACTAGACTAGACTAAAACAATTCCAGATGACTAAAACAGCACTAAGACTAAATGGTGTTATTCTAAACTAAGACTAAATCTGATATAATTAACACTGCTTGGTCCAGACTCAGCGATCACAGCCTTGCAATAGAGAAAGGCCACCACAGACAGACCCTGCTCCCAAGGGAAGACAGACTATGCACCCTGGAAACTGAGCTACACTTCCTAACCAGCTGCCCACTTACCAAGACATCAGAGACACATACTAACCAGCTGCCCACTCACCAAGACATCAGAGACACATACTGACCAGCTGTCCACTGTACCAAGACATCAGAGACACATACTGACCAGCTGCCCACTCACCAAGACATCAGAGACACATACTGACCAGCTGCCCACTCACCAATACATCAGAGACACATACTGACCAGCTGCCCACTTACCAAGACATCAGAGACACATACTGACCAGCTGCCCACTCACCAAGACATCAGAGACACATACTGACCAGCTGCCCACTCACCAAGACATCAGAGACACATACTGACCAGCTGCCCACTCACCAAGACATCAGAGACACATACTGACCAGCTGTCCACTGTACCAAGACATCAGAGACACATACTGACCAGCTGCCCACTTACCAAGACATCAGAGACACATACTGACCAGCTGCCCACTCACCAAGACATCAGAGACACATACTAACCAGCTGCCCACTTACCAAGACATCAGAGACACATACTGACCAGCTGCCCACTTACCAAGACATCAGAGACACATACTGACCAGCTGCCCACTTACCAAGACATCAGAGACACATACTGACCAGCTGCCCACTTACCAAGACATCAGAGACACATACTGACCAGCTGCCCACTCACCAAGACATCAGAGACACATACTGACCAGCTGCCCACTTACCAAGACATCAGAGACACATACTGACCAGCTGCCCACTTACCAAGACATCAGAGACACATACTGACCAGCTGCCCACTCACCAAGACATCAGAGACACATACTGACCAGCTGCCCACTTACCAAGACATCAGAGACACATACTGACCAGCTGCCCACTCACCAAGACATCAGAGACACATACTAACCAGCTGCCCACTTACCAAGACATCAGAGACACATACTTCCCACAGATTACACACACCTGAAGTGAGTTTAAACTTGTGAGTCCTTCATATTAAAACAGCCCTGATAATTCACCTTCCAGAGGCCAAAGGTGGAGGTAGTTATCGGTTCTCCCATAGACGGGCGAGAAGTGATCACCCCCCCCCCCCCCCCCCCCCGTCTTATACTCTGTACTTATATTTGTGATGATATTGAAATAAATAAAGTAGGATATATTTTTGATAGGAAACCAAATGTAACCTGGCTGATAGGGAGTGGCACAGGACACAGAAATATCTGTGGGGTTCTTTATTCCCAGTAAGTTGGTGGTCAGAAACAACTATGCACAGTTTGGCTGGTCTGGCAATGCAAATTGCCAGACCAGCAATTTGCATTGCCCAAATGCAAATTGGGCAATGCAAATCCCAAAATCTGTATACAGTGTCCCAAATCTGTATACAGTAAGTAGTACACAAATATAATAATAACAAAATACAGCAGTGGCTCTTTCTATGGAAATAAACCAAGAGAAGGGAGGTCCAGGAGATAACCTATTCCTCATATGTGCACTTTATTGGTCTTTCCTATAAGCAGATGCACTTTCACAGACAATGTGAAATGTATTTCATGGCACTTTAATGCATGCCCTTTATGGTCAATGTGCACTTTATTTTACTTTCAGGTATTTGTCTGCTACATGTGTTCTGTATTTGCTGTTTTTATTTTACTGTATTGATGTCTATGACGCTGTAGTCTCGCGAGGCCAGACTGTTGCCGCTCTGTTGTCGCGATTTGGGCGAATGCTCCCAGCATAGTCTGGCAAACCCGAATAGAAATGATGAATGGGAGATAAAGCGGATGTGATGCAACCGCTCCCTTGGTGCAGTAGCAATAACAAGTCCTACTGGAAGCGTTAAGTCTCCTTTCAATATTTCTGGGGGTGTTATTTCGTCTTTCTCTGGTGTTATTGGTGTCACCTCCATGATGTTTTCAAACGTTTTCTTAAACTATACACCCATAACAAGAATAGGCCGCTCGAATGACTTTGTCTGAGCTATTGTGTTTCTCTTATGTTTCCAATGGGACTACAGTTCAGTGCAGCACTGGCTACTTCCGATACTCGCTGTTCAGGAGCTGCCGTTCCAGACTCTATATAGCATTCTGAGATTGTGGAATCGTTGTCTGGCTACGTGAGACTAATGACGCTGCAACCCAATTTGCCCTTCGGGGACACTAAACAAACCAACCTTGAACCTTGAGAAATACCACTAAGAGAAACACCACAATCAATGTAGAGATTCCCTTAGCTTGCAACAAAGCAAGGATAAAATACCTTAAATGTGAGTTATGTGTGAAACTCACCATGAACAGCATGTTGGGATGACCAGCTCACACTGAACACACACTGGTCCCTTATAAACCTCACCCCGTTTCCACTGAGAAAAACATTAACATTATCATTAAAACATCTGCTGTGAGGACAAGCTTGACATTGTCTTACATTTCAATACGTTGGCATAGAAATACAATCAGTGTTAAACAGTTACAGTAATAGAAATACAATCAGTGTTAAACAGTTACAGTAATAGAAATACAATCAGTGTTGACCCATGTAGAACAGGTACACTTCATTGTGTATCATTATTTTATGCTTTAACTATTGAAAAATAGCAGATATACAAGGTCACAGCGCGGCACCGAGTGCCGTGCTGCGAGCTTGTAGATCTGCTATTTTTTTTAAATCATGAAAATTCGAATTTTGACCCGATTCTATAGTGTCTTTTGAATCCTTCTAAGATTTTTTTGGAAAAACCTATGCTTCTATGTCAGCAATCTGGCCAGCCATCGTCAAAGAAAAGGTCCTTTTCACTTAACTGGAGCTCAGTTAGTCTGTTCTTGAGAGACTACTAGGTCAGTGGTTCTCAAACATTTTCACGTGAAGGACCCCCAAAATGATATTTATTTGGCCACGGACCCCCATCTCAAAATATTTAGTTCCAGGGACCACCCAGAAGCAAAATTTGAGTTACAAACGTTCACTTTGAAAATACATATTCAAAGATTTGCACACATTTTCACGACTTTTTCCCAAAATAGCAGATCTACAAGCTCGCAGCGCGGCACTCGGTGGCGCGCTGCGAGCTTGTATATCTGCTATTTTTCACTGGTTAAAGCATTCAATAATCCTAACCCTAAATGGGTTGAACAGTTACAGTTACAGAGCTTACAGAGCAATGAGAACAGATCAGCTCAACCTAATGTAATACTGCCCCCTAGTGACTGGTTCATAAATAACTACTAGTTCACAGCTTCTACTTCTTGTTTACAATCTGCAACCAAAATGCATTCTTAATCATCTTAACTCCAACCCACAACATATAGGACTGTAGGGGAGAACAGGGTAAGATGAACCACCCCCTTTATCTTTAAAAATATACACATGAGTTGTCATTTAAAATAAGAACACAAACATAATTTCCACCTGGCTGTGGAGTTGACAGACACATAATGGCAAAGTGAAAGCAACGTGAATCACCATTCATATTTTTATTTGGTCTCTGCTACTCAAATTATGCTGAATGATCTTTCATTTTGATGAATACACTAATTTAAGAGAAGTGTTTAATATTATATTAATAATTGCAATCGTCTTGTGACATTCTGTGACTCAGAATCCATCGTCTTGTGACATCATCATTTTCCAAAAAACTAAAATAATCAATATTTTTGATAAAAATATTTCGATTTTTATTATCGCGAGAAAAATGGCTTCCACTTTAACATTGCAACTGTTCAGGAATAGAAAGCCTGCAGTTTCTATTAGCTTGGATTCCCAATCGATGATGTCACAAGACGATGGGTTTCTGACCTGCCCACAGCCCTCCTCAGGGAAAAAAAAGCAATTTTTTAGTGAGGACCAATTATATGAAGATGGGTTGAAAAGTGGTGAAGTCCTCCTTTAAACAAACCAGATGTGAGAGAAATAAGCAGTGGTGGAAAAAGTACTCTCATTCTTTACTTGAGTAAAAGTATCAACAGGCGACTGCAATGTAGAAATACCCTCTTATAAGTACAAGTCTGGAATTCAAAATGTACTCGAGTAAAAGTTCCAAAGTATTGGCATCAAAACGTACTTAACACCTTCCAAGCCACGGGGAGCCCCTTAATGTTAAAACCGTCCTATATCGGACTTCCCCCCAGGGACTCTCAGCCACGTCGTACTTAATCGGACTTTGTCTTTAAAACCGGAATAAAAGATTTTGATCCGAAAATCGGCGATCGTCTAGCCTTCCCTGGCCCTCACTCGAGCATTCATAGCTCACCCAGGCCGTACATGAAGCAGAGGTGACGTCATGGTCCTATCCTTGTCCAAGCAGCTCTCCCAGCCATTTGTTTGCTGTTTGCAGACTCTAGCTTCTACTGCAGCCATACTTGCAGCTATGCAGGCGAAACTTCTCAGTGTTGTTCTTCAATCACACATGGATTATTTGCGGGGACATTTACGTGAATGGATCGCGCACGCGAAACGCACAGAGACATGGTTGATCGGCCAAAACGCCCATTCTATCCCAACGGAGATCGAGAAAAACATGGTGAGTTACTGCCCTGGGGAGAAAAAAAAAAAAGAAAAACAACTCCGCTGTCCAAGATGGAGGGGCGGCGGGCTCGTGTTTATAAACATAATATTATGTCTCAGATCACAATACAATAATAGAAATTTCATGGCTAATCCACCAACCACCATTCTATTTCGGACTGCAACGTGTTTAAAGTACCCATAGTAAAAGTACAAAATGTTTGGAAATAGCAGATGTATAAGCTTGTGAGCTTGTAGATTGTCTATTTTCAAACAACAGGTATAAAACATGGCTAAAGTGGTTCATGTGTGTTTTAAAATAGTATAACTTATATCTCTGTCTGTCTGTCACGCCTGACACTGTGGTTCTATGGGGTTTCCACTCTGACATCACTGTGATGTCACACTAACAGAATCCCTTTTATGCCCACATATGGAGTTCCCTGATGTCATCAATATTAAGCCCATACCTAACAGGACTTCATATGGGAATGCCCATATATGGAGGCCACGTTGGCCACATACCACACTAACAGAATCCATATATGGCCAAGACTGATGGCCAAGACAGCCCATATCTGTGTGGCTGGTTCTACAGACAGGGATCTCCATGTATGGGCATAAAAGGGTATGATGTCATATGTCAGACATCATAGGACTTTCACATAATGAATAACTGAGTAATGTTTGGGCTCTCACAGCATATCTCCTTATACAGTACATGGATCTCCATATATGGGTACCAGGGGGTCTCCATATATGGGTAACTGGTCCGATATACATGGACCTTTAGGGCGAGGTCACATGTCGCCCTGAGGCGTCTTACTAGTCTTTTTGATTTTGCACTGACAGATTAACAGACTCAAGAATAATTACTTTTTCAGAGTTATGTGGTTACATTTAGCATACAAGACTAAGACTAAAATATTTTGATATTTACTCGAATAAACTAGACTAGACTAAAACAATTCCAGATGACTAAAACAGCACTAAGACTAAATGGTGTTATTCTAAACTAAGACTAAATCTGATATAATTAACACTGCTTGGTCCAGACTCAGCGATCACAGCCTTGCAATAGAGAAAGGCCACCACAGACAGACCCTGCTCCCAAGGGAAGACAGACTATGCACCCTGGAAACTGAGCTACACTTCCTAACCAGCTGCCCACTTACCAAGACATCAGAGACACATACTAACCAGCTGCCCACTCACCAAGACATCAGAGACACATACTGACCAGCTGTCCACTGTACCAAGACATCAGAGACACATACTGACCAGCTGCCCACTCACCAAGACATCAGAGACACATACTGACCAGCTGCCCACTCACCAAGACATCAGAGACACATACTGACCAGCTGCCCACTTACCAAGACATCAGAGACACATACTGACCAGCTGCCCACTCACCAAGACATCAGAGACACATACTGACCAGCTGCCCACTCACCAAGACATCAGAGACACATACTGACCAGCTGCCCACTCACCAAGACATCAGAGACACATACTGACCAGCTGTCCACTGTACCAAGACATCAGAGACACATACTGACCAGCTGCCCACTTACCAAGACATCAGAGACACATACTGACCAGCTGCCCACTCACCAAGACATCAGAGACACATACTGACCAGCTGCCCACTTACCAAGACATCAGAGACACATACTGACCAGCTGCCCACTCACCAAGACATCAGAGACACATACTAACCAGCTGCCCACTTACCAAGACATCAGAGACACATACTTCCCACAGATTACACACACCTGAAGTGAGTTTAAACTTGTGAGTCCTTCATATTAAAACAGCCCTGATAATTCACCTTCCAGAGGCCAAAGGTGGAGGTAGTTATCGGTTCTCCCATAGACGGGCGAGAAGTGATCACCCCCCCCCCCCCCCCCGTCTTATACTCTGTACTTATATTTGTGATGATATTGAAATAAATAAAGTAGGATATATTTTTGATAGGAAACCAAATGTAACCTGGCTGATAGGGAGTGGCACAGGACACAGAAATATCTGTGGGGTTCTTTATTCCCAGTAAGTTGGTGGTCAGAAACAACTATGCACAGTTTGGCTGGTCTGGCAATGCAAATTGCCAGACCAGCAATTTGCATTGCCCAAATGCAAATTGGGCAATGCAAATCCCAAAATCTGTATACAGTGTCCCAAATCTGTATACAGTAAGTAGTACACAAATATAATAATAACAAAATACAGCAGTGGCTCTTTCTATGGAAATAAACCAAGAGAAGGGAGGTCCAGGAGATAACCTATTCCTCATATGTGCACTTTATTGGTCTTTCCTATAAGCAGATGCACTTTCACAGACAATGTGAAATGTATTTCATGGCACTTTAATGCATGCCCTTTATGGTCAATGTGCACTTTATTTTACTTTCAGGTATTTGTCTGCTACATGTGTTCTGTATTTGCTGTTTTTATTTTACTGTATTGATGTCTATGACGCTGTAGTCTCGCGAGGCCAGACTGTTGCCGCTCTGTTGTCGCGATTTGGGCGAATGCTCCCAGCATAGTCTGGCAAACCCGAATAGAAATGATGAATGGGAGATAAAGCGGATGTGATGCAACCGCTCCCATGGTGCAGTAGCAATAACAAGTCCTACTGGAAGCGTTAAGTCTCCTTTCAATATTTCTGGGGGTGTTATTTCGTCTTTCTCTGGTGTTATTGGTGTCACCTCCATGATGTTTTCAAACGTTTTCTTAAACTATACACCCATAACAAGAATAGGCCGCTCGAATGACTTTGTCTGAGCTATTGTGTTTCTCTTATGTTTCCAATGGGACTACAGTTCAGTGCAGCACTGGCTACTTCCGATACTCGCTGTTCAGGAGCTGCCGTTCCAGACTCTATATAGCATTCTGAGATTGTGGAATCGTTGTCTGGCTACGTGAGACTAATGACGCTGCAACCCAATTTGCCCTTCGGGGACACTAAACAAACCAACCTTGAACCTTGAGAAATACCACTAAGAGAAACACCACAATCAATGTAGAGATTCCCTTAGCTTGCAACAAAGCACGGATAAAATACCTTAAATGTGAGTTATGTGTGAAACTCACCATGAACAGCATGTTGGGATGACCAGCTCACACTGAACACACACTGGTCCCTTATAAACCTCACCCCGTTTCCACTGAGAAAAACATTAACATTATCATTAAAACATCTGCTGTGAGGACAAGCTTGACATTGTCTTACATTTCAATACGTTGGCATAGAAATACAATCAGTGTTAAACAGTTACAGTAATAGAAATACAATCAGTGTTAAACAGTTACAGTAATAGAAATACAATCAGTGTTGACCCATGTAGAACAGGTACACTTCATTGTGTATCATTATTTTATGCTTTAACTATTGAAAAATAGCAGATATACAAGGTCACAGCGCGGCACCGAGTGCCGTGCTGCGAGCTTGTAGATCTGCTATTTTTTTTAAATCATGAAAATTCGAATTTTGACCCGATTCTATAGTGTCTTTTGAATCCTTCTAAGATTTTTTTGGAAAAACCTATGCTTCTATGTCAGCAATCTGGCCAGCCATCGTCAAATAAAAGGTCCTTTTCACTTAACTGGAGCTCAGTTAGTCTGTTCTTGAGAGACTACTAGGTCAGTGGTTCTCAAACATTTTCACGTGAAGGACCCCCAAAATGATATTTATTTGGCCACGGACCCCCATCTCAAAATATTTAGTTCCAGGGACCACCCAGAAGCAAAATTTGAGTTACAAACGTTCACTTTGAAAATACATATTCAAAGATTTGCACACATTTTCACGACTTTTTCCCAAAATAGCAGATCTACAAGCTCGCAGCGCGGCACTCGGTGGCGCGCTGCGAGCTTGTATATCTGCTATTTTTCACTGGTTAAAGCATTCAATAATCCTAACCCTAAATGGGTTGAACAGTTACAGTTACAGAGCTTACAGAGCAATGAGAACAGATCAGCTCAACCTAATGTAATACTGCCCCCTAGTGACTGGTTCATAAATAACTACTAGTTCACAGCTTCTACTTCTTGTTTACAATCTGCAACCAAAATGCATTCTTAATCATCTTAACTCCAACCCACAACATATAGGACTGTAGGGGAGAACAGGGTAAGATGAACCACCCCCTTTATCTTTAAAAATATACACATGAGTTGTCATTTAAAATAAGAACACAAACATAATTTCCACCTGGCTGTGGAGTTGACAGACACATAATGGCAAAGTGAAAGCAACGTGAATCACCATTCATATTTTTATTTGGTCTCTGCTACTCAAATTATGCTGAATGATCTTTCATTTTGATGAATACACTAATTTAAGAGAAGTGTTTAATATTATATTAATAATTGCAAATATTATAAGGTTCTGAATAACAAACTTTATTTGATTGGTTTTTATAGTTTTTTCTTAAGGTTTAAACAACCGTAAGAAAGGAAATAAGATTATTTGCAAAAGGGGAATGTGTTATTCAAATATTTCTGATAAGTAAATACATTCTTTGTTCAAGTTTAAACTGTTAAAGTTTAGAATATCAACTTACCCTTTACTTGGATCAACTTACCCCTCACCTGGGGCAAGTTGAACCAAATGACCACTTTTTTTAATAAGTCATATTGTTATGGTCCTTTGTCATAGACACTTACTTATAATTTCAAATGATAGCAGACATCCTAAAAAAATTCTATATGTTTTGAATTTACAGCCATCTCACTTTTTCTTGCTTCCAGGGCGACATAAGCACAAAGTGGTTCATCTTACCCTTTTCTCCCCTACTGAATCAAGGATGTTCTTACACGTGTATCTGAAAACATACCATGAAAGTAAAGCATGTTTACCAGGATAGTGTGATGTCACAGAATGAAAACATACCATGACAGTAAAGCATGTTTACCAGGATAATGTGATGTCACAGAATGAAAACATACCATGACAGTAAAGCATGTTTACCAGGATAATGTGATGTCACAGAATGAAAACATACCATGAAAGTAAAGCATGTTTACCAGGATAGTGTGATGTCACAGAATGAAAACATACCATGAAAGTAAAGCATGTTTACCAGGATAATGTCTTCACAGAATGAAAACATACCATGAAAGTAAAGCATGTTTACCAGGATAGTGTGATGTCACAGAATCCTCCACATCACAGGTTGATTGTTTTCATTCAAAACGTCCCCAGATAGAACGTTCTGTGCAACCCTTGACCCCAACAAAAGGGAACTCTTAAAGTGACAGTGCCACACAGAGGGCTTACAAAGAACTGCAGGCATATTTGCTCCTAGCCTAAAGTGACAGTGCCACATAGTGGAGCTTATGTAAAACTGCAGGCAGCCATTCGAAACTGGTAAAAACAAATATAGCCCAGCCCTACCCTCCCCTGACCCCTCTTTGTATTTACCTACTGTATGTTTTTTTTATTATTATTATTTTCCCCTTTTTTTCCTGACTATATCTACTGCATAGTACTGTGTTCTATCTGTCTGTCATTCAATGTTATATGAGATACTTCAATGGTTTCCTATAGAAATAAGCTTAGTCTTTTCAAGGATATCCTTTTAGTAGACCTTGTACCAGTGAACTGTACCGTCATGAATAAATAAATACCCTAAGAAGTATAAGTATAATGGTTTAATCAGCTTTTCATCAATGTTTTAGGTTGCATTGTGGTAAACAGGTAAAGCATAACATGTCCACCCTGTTCCTCTTATAACTATAGAGGAATTGATACATTTTAACAATTCAAAAAGATGGAACAAACCTGTAACAGAGGGGACATTTGTCCCATTCATGTGCACTTGGTCAAACATTTGTCCCATTCATGTGCACTTGGTCAAACATTTGTCCCATTCATGTGCACTCGGTCAAACATTTGTCCCATTCATGTGCACTTGGTCAAACATCTTAGGAAATAATTAGGCTGGACAGATTATCTTTCTGGTTGTGACAGCTGACAGCCTCTTTTGGATTTTAGAAATTTTCTCTCTTTTTCTTATTTTTTTTTAAGAGATGTTTTTTGGCTTTTATGCCTTTATTGACAGGACAGTATGACAGGAAATGGAGAGAGATGTGGGAGTGACATGCAGCAAAGGTAGTCGGGATCGGGAATCGAACCAGCGACACCGACATGCTGTCAGGCTACACTGAGCCTACTGTATGTGGTATGAGCCTGGACCGCTAGGCCAGTGGGCACCCCAGAAAAAAAGAGTTAAAATCGTGTAAAAAAGTAAAAGTACAAAATGTTTCAAAATAGCAGATCTACAAGCTTTCTAGATTGTCTATTTTCAAATAGCCATGGTGTAAAATAGGGCTTAAGACTAAATTAAGTGTCTTATAATAAATGTAGTGGAGTAAAAGTACAATATTTGGATCTGAGATGTAGTGGAGTAGGCCTAGAAGTAAAAGTAATGGAAATTGGAAATACTGAAGTAAAGTACAAATGCCTCATAATTGTACTTAAGTGCATTACTTAAGTAAATATATTTATAGTTACTTTACACCACTGGTTAACACAAACTAAAAGCCCATTAATAGGTCTTGCAGATCTCGTTTACGGTTCTTCTCTCATCTGCAGTAAACTGCTGTTTTCTCTCTCATCTGCAGTAAACTGTTGTTTTCTCTCTCATCTACAGTAAACTGCTGTTTTCTCTCTCATCTGCAGTAAACTGCTGTTTTCTCTCTCATCTGCAGTAAACTGCTGTTTTCTCTCTCATCTGCAGTAAACTGTTGTTTTCTCTCTCATCTGCAGTAAACTGCTGTTTTCTCTCTCATCTGCAGTAAACTGCTGGTTTCTCTACACATTCCAGAAGCAGAAGAAGTAAATGTAACAGCAAATAGAAGTGAACATTCAGTGATAATGTGTTGTTAACTCTTGTACAGTCTTTGTTATCTCTCCTTAACGGCTGTCCTGTATTCAAATGTTGGCGTACTTTGACCAGGCAGACAAACTGTATTATCATCAAGAAGTGAGATAATAAAGAAATGTAACTGAAACATTCTCAGAGCTCCTTTGTTCAGTTCCTCCAAAGGAAGGCTATTTGAATTCATATGAGCGATAAGGGAGACATTCAGTTACCCATGGAAGTACAGCAGTACAAACTATATGTAGCAAAAGTATTGTTGGGACTTGTTCAGCTAAAGTTGTGCTAGAATTCTGATGTAATGTTAAAGCAAAAAAAAAAAATAACATGATAAAACATACAGCTAAATAATAGGTCAATATAATACATATAGGCCTATACAGTGAGAAACAAATATAGGTCCTTCTCTTAGACATGGTACAAATACTCGATTAGCAGCAGTTGCAAAGAATTGCTGTTAAAAGTAGCTGCAAAAATCTACTGATGTTATGTTATGAGCTACTTTCTGTGAATAAATTCAGTGCAGTTCTAAGCGTATCACAGGACCAGAAAGGAACACATGAAATGCATTTGGGTCCCCATCCGGAAACAATGGGGGTACATTTACTAAAATATATATATATTTTTTGTCTTAGGAATGCGACAAATTCAAAAAAATATTATTGAACTCAAGTCTCCATGGCCTGAGTAATCAATAGAAAATAAAGTCATTTTGGGGGTGAAATTAGACACTCCTGTCACTCATGTGACAACATGCGTTTTGAATTGTTGAATTGGAACGCTGACTTCTTTGAATTGAAAAGTATTTTTCTTATTTAATTTCAAATGCACTTAGTTCTACTTATTGGACATAAAAAATGGACAATACAATCTTAATACTAGTCATTGAACGACTAAATTAAGTAATTAAAACCGGTCGTGTTTGCATGTTTGGAATTTTTGCTGAAATCACTAATATGTCAGTATTCTGATTGCGACCGTCAGGTCGCAGTTACTATCAAAACCTCGACCAGTTGTCCGTCAGTCTGTCTGTCACACGTCACACGTCACACTTTTGGGTCCAGTTCATATCTCCCCAACCGTTGCCCCGATCCATGCCAAATTTTGCATACACACTCCTTGCCTGCCAAACCACTGGTATTAAACTGCAGGCCACATTAAGGCATGTGGCCTATATACACTATATCTACTGCATAGTACTGTGTTCTATCCGTCTGTCATTCAATGTTATATGAGATACTACCATGGTTTCCTGTGCAAATAAGCCAAGTGCTTTTCTAGGATCTCCTTTTAGTTGACCTTGTGCCAGTGAACTGTACCATCTTCTTATGCAAACTTCTAATAAAGTCTTCAATCAATCAATCAATCAATCAATCATCCAGGAAGAAGCCCAACAAAACCCACAGTGATGCCTTTAGGAGGGCCATTCAGGAACACAGCCCCGGCTGGGTCACCTGGATGATGCTGCGAGACCCGAAACCCCGATGAGTTCCGACTGGGTCTGCATCAGTGTGCCGACGGGCCGGTATTACGACAAACTAACCCTAACTCTAACCCTAACCCAGGGGTCAGCAACCCAAAATGTTGAAAGAGCCATTATTGGACGAAAGAAACTAAAAACAAATATGTCTGGAGCCGCAAAACATTATAAAAGCCTTGTACTGTATATCGTCGTTGTCGGGTAGAAACCTTGTAAGTCCAAAACTTCGTTTTGTATTTATCATTTACTAAATGAACTAAACTAGTGAAAACAGCCGATCTACAAGCACACAACACCTCGCATCGCGAGGCGTTGTGTGCTTGTAGAGCTGCTGTTTTCACTACTTTTGTGTGTCAGTCTTGTATGATGAAGCAGGGCTTTACTTTGCGAGAAAAAAAAACATAGAGACGTGATAAGATTGACGAGCATATTTCTGCTGGCATGTGACTTATTTTGAATTATTTTATATTTTGCTTCATGCACACACCAAATGTACATTCTCAATTTAATGCTGAAAAAAATAATAACTCAAGTTACTCAAGTTACTTTTTCTATGTAACTTGAAACTGTATAAGTTACATTTCTCCAGGGTATAACTTTAACTTGATCAAGTTATACTGCCATGGTGAGTTACTTGTAACTGTACAAGTTACGCTATCAAAGTAACTTCCCCAACACTGTGACCAGGTAACAGAAATGATTTGCTGTTCATTCTTGGACTCATTCAGATCATAATGCGGGCCTTGAGAAAGTAAATCCATAGTAAGTGAAACATTTGACTATCTTCCTGACGATGAGAAGAGGCCTGTTCTTCACTTCCACATTTGAATGTCAGATTAGGACTCAACCAGTGACTTCATCCCTCCTCAGCACTGTGCACTGTGTCTCTTCTGGATTGGTAGAATACTACTGATAGGGTTTGCATTAGAGATAAAACACAGCTTAAATACTAGTGGTGCAGCCAGCCAGCCAGCCAGCCAGCCAGCTCAGAGCTCCTTTGTTCAGTTCCTCCAAAGGAAGGCTATTTGAATTCATATGAGCGATAAGGGAGACATTCAGTTACCCATGGAAGTACAGCAGTACAAACTATATGTAGCAAAAGTATTGTTGGGACTTGTTCAGCTAAAGTTGTGCTAGAATTCTGATGTAATGTTAAAGCAAAAAAAAAAAATAACATGATAAAACATACAGCTAAATAATAGGTCAATATAATACATATAGGCCTATACAGTGAGAAACAAATATAGGTCCTTCTCTTAGACATGGTACAAATACTCGATTAGCAGCAGTTGCAAAGAATTGCTGTTAAAAGTAGCTGCAAAAATCTACTGATGTTATGTTATGAGCTACTTTCTGTGAATAAATTCAGTGCAGTTCTAAGCGTATCACAGGACCAGAAAGGAACACATGAAATGCATTTGGGTCCCCATCCGGAAACAATGGGGGTACATTTACTAAAATATATATATTTTTTTTGTCTTAGGAATGCGACAAATTCAAAAAAATATTATTGAACTCAAGTCTCCATGGCCTGAGTAATCAATAGAAAATAAAGTCATTTTGGGGGTGAAATTAGACACTCCTGTCACTCATGTGACAACATGCGTTTTGAATTGTTGAATTGGAACGCTGACTTCTTTGAATTGAAAAGTATTTTTCTTATTTAATTTCAAATGCACTTAGTTCTACTTATTGGACATAAAAAATGGACAATACAATCTTAATACTAGTCATTGAACGACTAAATTAAGTAATTAAAACCGGTCGTGTTTGCATGTTTGGAATTTTTGCTGAAATCACTAATATGTCAGTATTCTGATTGCGACCGTCAGGTCGCAGTTACTATCAAAACCTCGACCAGTTGTCCGTCAGTCTGTCTGTCACACGTCACACGTCACACTTTTGGGTCCAGTTCATATCTCCCCAACCGTTGCCCCGATCCATGCCAAATTTTGCATACACACTCCTTGCCTGCCAAACCACTGGTATTAAACTGCAGGCCACATTAAGGCATGTGGCCTATATACACTATATCTACTGCATAGTACTGTGTTCTATCCGTCTGTCATTCAATGTTATATGAGATACTACCATGGTTTCCTGTGCAAATAAGCCAAGTGCTTTTCTAGGATCTCCTTTTAGTTGACCTTGTGCCAGTGAACTGTACCATCTTCTTATGCAAACTTCTAATACAGTCTTCAATCAATCAATCAATCAATCAATCATCCAGGAAGAAGCCCAACAAAACCCACAGTGATGCCTTTAGGAGGGCCATTCAGGAACACAGCCCCGGCTGGGTCACCTGGATGATGCTGCGAGACCCGAAACCCCGATGAGTTCCGACTGGGTCTGCATCAGTGTGCCGACGGGCCGGTATTACGACAAACTAACCCTAACTCTAACCCTAACCCAGGGGTCAGCAACCCAAAATGTTGAAAGAGCCATTATTGGACGAAAGAAACTAAAAACAAATATGTCTGGAGCCGCAAAACATTATAAAAGCCTTGTACTGTATATCGTCGTTGTCGGGTAGAAACCTTGTAAGTCCAAAACTTCGTTTTGTATTTATCATTTACTAAATGAACTAAACTAGTGAAAACAGCCGATCTACAAGCACACAACACCTCGCATCGCGAGGCGTTGTGTGCTTGTAGAGCTGCTGTTTTCACTACTTTTGTGTGTCAGTCTTGTATGATGAAGCAGGGCTTTACTTTGCGAGAAAAAAAAACATAGAGACGTGATAAGATTGACGAGCATATTTCTGCTGGCATGTGACTTATTTTGAATTATTTTATATTTTGCTTCATGCACACACCAAATCTACATTCTCAATTTAATGCTGAAAAAAATAATAACTCAAGTTACTCAAGTTACTTTTTCTATGTAACTTGAAACTTTATAAGTTACATTTCTCCAGGGTATAACTTTAACTTGATCAAGTTATACTGCCATGGTGAGTTACTTGTAACTGTACAAGTTACGCTATCAAAGTAACTTCCCCAACACTGTGACCAGGTAACAGCAATGATTTGCTGTTCATTCTTGGACTCATTCAGATCATAATGCGGGCCTTGAGAAAGTAAATCCATAGTAAGTGAAACATTTGACTATCTTCCTGACGATGAGAAGAGGCCTGTTCTTCACTTCCACATTTGAATGTCAGATTAGGACTCAACCAGTGACTTCATCCCTCCTCAGCACTGTGCACTGTGTCTCTTCTGGATTGGTAGAATACTACTGATAGGGTTTGCATTAGAGATAAAACACAGCTTAAATACTAGTGGTGCAGCCAGCCAGCCAGCCAGCCAGCCAGCCAGCCAGCCAGCCAGCCAGCCAGTCAGTCAGTCAGTCAGTCAGTCAGCCAGCCAGTCAGTCAGTCAGTCAGTCAGTCAGTCAGTCAGTCAGTCAGTCAGTCAGTCAGTCAGTCAGTCAGTCAGTCAGTCAGTCAGTCAGTCAGTCAGTCAGTCAGTCAGTCAGCCAGCCAGTCAGTCAGTCAGTCAGTCAGTCAGTCAGTCAGTCAGTCAGTCAGTCAGTCAGTCACCCAGAGAAGCCATCATGAGGGCTCAGGCTGTCCTCCTTCTCTTCATGCTGGCAGGTACGTCTCCTAAAATGCGTCTAACGTGCATCTTTACGCTTCAGCAGGTTGTCTTTGCAGAGTAATGTTCTGTATAGAGTTTGCGTTATTATTGCAAAAACTATTTTAGTTGACCTTGTACCAGTGAACTCTACCGTCATGAAACTGTACTTTTTTCTATGCAAACTTCTAATAAAGTCTTCAATAAATCAATCAATCAAACTCAACGTGAGAAAGGTATTTCTTTGAGAGAAAGATTTTGAAATTAACGATTGCATAAAATACCATATAACATAATGGTAAAACAGCTAATTTATGCCATATTAATAATTAAGACGGTGTTGTTCACATCAAATAACTGATATTCAACTAAAGATGTGACGTGTCGTACAATTAAAGTATGAACTAGTCTTTTAGTCTAAAGTGCACACACAATCTAGGAAGGATTGGTGATGTGTGTACAGGAAATGTGTGAAAGTTTTAAAGAGATGGGTGTTGATGTTTTCATTTCAGCTGCAGCAGCGGGGAGCTTGCAGAAGAGGATCATTGGAGGCCAACCCTGTCCTGAAGGTGAAAGGCAGTACTATGTGGACGTGGAGAGGCCGGGCGGAGGTTACTGTGGAGGGTCACTCATCCACCCAGACTGGGTGTTGACAGCTGCCCACTGTGCTGATCCTTATAGAGGGTAAGGAGAGTGTGTGTGTGTGACAGACAGACAGACAGACAGACAGACAGACAGACAGACAGACAGACAGACAGACAGACAGACAGACAGACAGACAGACAGAGACAAATCACAAGTGCTAACCATTTTGGTACTTCAAATAGTGTTGTAATCATTTCACATGTCTGAGCTTTATTAATATCACTTTAATCTCACAGTTGTATTAATATTAATTTAATCTGACCGAGCTTTATTAATATTAATTTAATCTGTCAGAGATGTATTAATATCTCACAGTTTTATTAGTAATAATTTAATTTTGAACTCACAGAGATTATTATTGTTATTATTATTATTACCCATATATTTTTTTCTTCTAAATGAAACGACCACAAAAGCTAGAAGAGCTCCATTAGCCCCAAATGAATTGAAACTAAATGAAAAGTCACTTTAGGTTGAACGTCTACGATCATCTTTCTTTACCCTAAATGTACATTGATAAAGTAAGAAAGTAATTTATAATCCAGAGACGATAACATTGTCTCACTGACATTCATATCCTCTCACTCAGGATGCTCAGGGTAACATTCATATCCTCTCACTCAGGACGCTCAGGGTAACATTCATATCCTCTCACTCAGGACGCTCAGGGTAACACTTGGTGTGCACGTCCCAAACCAGCTACCGACGAAGGTGAAGGTTACTCGGGACAGCCAGTTTGTTTACCACGATGGCCAACATTGCCATGACATCATGCTTCTGAAGCTTCCTCCTTATAAAGCCCCACTTCAACTCCCCGTCATCAAACTGCCACCACTTCGTTGCAAGAGGCCTAGCGTGCTGGGGGGAAACGTTAGAGTTGGAGGGTTTGGGCAAATGTTGGTCCAAAATGATCCTCCTGGCTCTGACCCTCCTCGGTGGATTAAAGGTGAGCTGTGTTCAGAGTTCACTTCAGGTAATCTGAGACAGGGGCGTCACACCAAATTCTGGGCCCTGGGTACAAGGATTCACTGCGGGCCCCCCATGAATGTTAACTATTGAAAAATTGCAGATATACAAGCTCACACTGCAAGCTTGTAGATCTGCTATTTTTCAAAAATTGAGAAAATGTGTGCAAGAAACCCATGTTTCTATGTCAGTGATGCTCAAACTTTTTCATGTGAAGGACCCCCAAAATTGAATGAATGAATTTGGCCACGGACCCCCATCTCAAAATATTTAGTTCCAGGATCTTCCCCCCGGAAGCAAAATTTGAGTTACAAATGTTCGCTTAAAAAATACATAGGCTATATTCAAACATTTGCGCATATTTTCATGACTTTTCAAAAATAGCAGATCTACAAGCTCGCAGCGCGGCACTCGGTGCCGCGCTGTGAGCTTGTATATCTGCTATTTTTCAATAGCTAAAGTATAAAATAATTAAGGCCCCTCCTGCACCACCTCGGGCCCCTGGTAACTCAGTCCCACTTTCCTACCCCTTGTGACGCCCCTGATCTGAGATCTAGACCGGAAAAGCAGGCAAATGATTCACAATGTAATATTTCCTTCCCAAAGTGGGACCAAGGCCTTGGGAGCTGCAGTGTGCCACCATGACGCTCCTTCCATCATGCCCCCAGGGCTTTCTGTGCATGCAGAAACCTCCTCTAGGGCCAGATGTGGATACCTGTCCCGTGAGTTTGTTGAATTTGAATAGTAAACAATTAATATAATAATTGTCTGCAATAGTCACCCCTGACTCCACACCACGCACGCACGCACGCACGCACACACACACTCACACTCACACTCACTCACACATCCCTCTGTCACCACAGGGAGACTCTGGTACAGCAGTGGAATTCAGTGGCAAGATCTTAGGAGTCAGTATACGGGCCACTGATGAGGTGTGTGGAGGACCAGCTGAGGCCGCAGACGTGTGTTCCTACAGAGAGTGGATCCATGACAGGACAGGACTCTGATCCTCAGCAACCAGTGGGCCACGACTGATGAAGAATATGATGATATGTGATCAATCTTTCATCATAATCCTTGACCTTATTTGGTAATAAATTGAGATCCCAGATCTCCTTACTTGGCATTAAGAGTCTCCGAGTGGCATGTATGTCTCAGAGGGTGTTTGTATTCACTTTGCTGTTCAGTCCTCCATGCACTAAACACCTTCAGTTATAGTCAGGGGCGTCACAAGGGGGGTAAAAGTGGGACTGAGTTACCAGGGCCCAAGGTGGAGGAGGGGCCTTAATTATTATATACTTTAGCTTTTGAAAAATAGCAGATCTAAAAGCTCACAGTGCAGCACCGAGTGCCGCGCTGCGAGCTTGTAGATCTGCTATTTTTATAAAAGTCGTGAAAATGTGTGCAAATCTTTGAATAATGTATTTTTTAAGCCAACATTTGTAACTCAACTTTTGCTCCTGGGGGTTCCCTGGAACTCAATATTTTGAGATGGGGGTCCGTGGCTGAATACATATCATTTTGGGGGGTCCTTCACATGAAAAGGTTTGAGCACCACTGAAAAAATAACCTTTTGAAATATTCAATTGCATGATTTTTCAAAAATAGCAGATCTACAAGCTTGTAGTGCGGCACTCGGTGCAACGCTGTGAGCTTGTATATCTGCTATTTGTCAATATAGTTAAACCCACACTGAATCCTTGTACCCAAGGTCCAGACACCCCTGGTTATAGTGTAACAGAGTGATATTGGTATTGCTGTTTAGTCCTCCATGCAGCCTACTAACACTACTGTTTAGTCCTCCATGCAGCCTACTAACACTACTGTTTAGTCCTCCATGCAGCCTACTAACACTACTGTTTAGTCCTCCATGCAGCCTACTAACACTACTGTTTAGTCCTCCATGCAGCCTACTAACACTACTGTTTAGTCCTCCATGCAGCCTACTAACACTACTGTTTAGTCCTCAATGCAGCCTACTAACACTACTGTTTAGTCCTCCATGCAGCCTACTAACATAGCATTCAGTTAGATTCTAACAGAACACATGGGCAAGAGTCATGATGTCACACATTCAGGAGACATTTGACTGGATGTGAGAAAACAGAGGTCTCTTTAGAAACACTGTTATTTTTTGTCTTGTTCCCAGTTCCATCCCGGCTTCCCCAGAGGTAGGGGCCAAGTGTCCTTGAGTAAGAGTCAACTCATGCATGGTTTCCTCCTCCATTGGTGTATTAGTGTGGTACGATGTGTACTTCCGTAGGATTTTTGTGCCAAAATCTTTTTGCAGATCCTGGTTCTATAGAGTCCAAACTATGAGAAAATGATGGGTGCCAACTTTTCCGGACCCCCGCCCCCTTTCTGGGGGTCATCTAGTTTGGGACCTCCCAGAACAGTACGCCAGCCAGTTAATGTCCAATTTTCTTAATATTAAGATTGTTTTGTAGGTTTTAAAACATTCTGAGTTCATTTATTACACTTTTGAAGCAGACAGAATAACCTTTCTGACTTTTGGTTGGGGTCTTTCCTCACCTGGGACCCCCCAGATGGACCCCTGTGCCTATCTCAGTAATCGCTCTGCTCCTGCTCCAGAAAAATGTCATATTAGATCAAAATTGAATAAATGTTTTTTTGTAGCTGGGCTCTAAAAACAAAAATGAGTAGTAGGCAAATACCAGGGGTCTTCCACAGGGGCTTCGGGACCCCTAGGGGGTCCTCAGAGTTACTACATAGTGTACTTCTAATTATTTTTTTGGCTGAACTTTAATTTTTTACTGATTTGGCTTTTATAGGGACCAAACTGTGAGAAAATGATGAGTGTCAGATTTTGACCCCTGCCCTTTTTCTGGGGGGTCTTCTATTTTAGGACCTCACAGAACAGTATGCCAGCCAGTTAATGTCCAATTAATAATATTAGAGCTGTTTTGAAGGTTTTAAAACATTCTAAGCTCATATATTGCACTTTTGAAGCAGCCAGAATAACCTTTCTGACTTTTAATGGGGGTCTTTCCTCACCCGGGACCTGGGATATTACAGTCCTTGCTGGGCTCCATTTGCAAACCTATACATTTTTGGAAAGGTTATTGTCTAAGGAATCAGAAAATCAATGTTCCCATTTGCCCAGATGTGTTTATGGCAGCCATATTGGAATTTACAAAATGGCCTCCATAAAATTACGTTTTGTAATATATCGGCCTCTAAATAAGCTGGAACATTGATTTTAACTGCTAAACCTACATTTTCAGGGTCAAGGAATCCAATGGTGGTAGTTGTAAAACTCAAATAATTTCAACATTAACCCTTAGATGCATATCTGGGTCCAAAACCGCCTGGTGTGGTTGTTTTCTTGCAATATTAGTTTCACCATGTCATTTTGTTGGATTTCTTTGGGGATTTTGAGGAACTATACATTTTTGGAAAGGATATTGTCTAAGTAATCAGAAAGGAAATGTTCCCATTTGCCCAGATGTCTGTGGTGGCCATATTGGAATTGACAAAATGGCTGCCGTAAAATGTTTTGTAATATCTTGACTTCTAAATAATTGGAACATTGATTTCAGTGGCTAAACCTACATTTTCAGGGTCAAGAAATCCATTGGTTCATGTTATCATTTCATTTTTTGTATCATCCCATTGAAATACACAATCCACCATATGGGTTAAGAAAATACAGCCCAGGCAATCAGTCAGATACCAACTCAGAGTTATTTTATATTTAACTGTGGACTTTAATTGTTTGTGTAACCATCTTAACCATCATCTTTATCATAATCATTATCCTCACTTTCGTGCATCAGTAGCTTGGGAATCATCGTCATCTTGGAACTGGCTGCTGCACTGGCACATGTCAATACAGGCTTAGCTTTGCAGGAACATCTGCCAGAAGAACAGTCCGATCTACACTTGCATTGGACCACCTCAAGGATAGCCTTTGGGGCTGGGAGGACCTTTGTGGTTGTTGGTTTCAGAATGGCAATCAAGTGTTTGAAGTACCCATTTGGCAGGGGATCCAGATGTGGATCCTTCAGAGCAATGGCTGCTTGTGTCCATGCCCTTGTTTGGACATGGACTCTCAAGATGTGCTGCTTCAGAACTCCAGGTGTTGGAGGGAGCTTGTCACTTTCTGCCCTATGTTTGCAGAACAGATGCAGGTCAGGAATGGTCACGATGTTGTTACCCTTGGGTGAGAAAGCTGCACATACAAAGGACTCCAGTGTTGACAGCATTCCTACTGTCACTTCTGCTTCATCCAAAAGCATCTACAGAGCATTGATAACGTCTTCATCTGTTTTGAGGTAGATCTGCAGCCAGGTTGCCTTGCCTATACAGGAGAACCTCCCTGTGTTGTCGACCCCAGTGAATGCATGGAAGGATGGCAAAGCCTTTGCTCTTTCTTTACCTAGAGCTTGCCACAGTGGTTCAATCTGCACAACACCAGAGGCCATAGAAATGGATGTGTTCTTCAGCAAGAGGCCACGGTTTGCTTTGACCTGCACTAAAATGTCCTTATCTGGGTAGGGAAATACAAACTGTGCATTAGGTGGGGTTTGTTGTGAAGCCAGCACAGCCTGGTGGATCAGCAGTGTGTCTGCTTCTTCGTGGTTATTTTCTTCAAAGACCAGGCTCTAAATGTATCTAGAAGCAGATGTGATGATCAGCTTGGAATATCCCCTGTTGTACTCCACCAACATACACAACATCAGACACATACTGTAACACATTATGTGTTTGATGTTGGTGTCATCTCTGACTTGATACTTAATAGAAGCTTCTCCTTGTCTTCGTTTATCTCTGGTTGCACTCTTCAGAGAATCTTTCATCATAATCTTGTGTTAGTTGCATCAGTCTGTCATTGAAGAAGCCACTTGACTGACACTATAGTCACTACTACTCGCTGTTTTGCTCTGCTTCTGCGCAAGCACCATGCCATCCACTAGTGCTGTCTAATGACTGTAAATCCTGTATCTATTGCATCTTGGTGGGTAGAATTTCCAGCTTGAGGTGGCTACTGGTCTTCATGGGGCATACTGTATCTTCTCTTGTCATACAGGGAGGTTCTCCTGTATAGGCAAGGCAACCTAGCTACAGGGTCTACCTCAAAACAGATGAAGATGTTGACAATGCTCTGCAGATTGGATGAAGCTGAAATTATGGAAGAAATGCTGTCAACACTGGAGTCCTTTGTATGTGCATCAACATCAAGACAATCCCTGAAATGCCATGGCATCTGTTCTGCAAACATAGGGCAGTAAGTGACAAGCTCCCTCCAACACCTGGAGCTCTGAAGCAGAACATCTTGAGAATCGATGTCCAAACAAGGGCACGGGCACAAGCAGCCATTGCTCTGAACGATCCACAGCTGGATCCCCTGCAAAATGGGTACTTCAAACACTTGGATGGCATGCTGAAACCAACAACCAGAGAGGTCCTCCCAGCCCCAAAGGCCATCCTTAAGATGGTCCAATACTAGTGTAAATCTGACTGTTCTTCTGGCAGATGTTCCTGCTGACGTGTCAGTGCAGCAGCCAGTTCCAGAATGATGACGATCCCCAAGCTGTGATGCATGAAAGTGATGACGATGATGATGATGCATAGAGACTGTATATGATTAGACTTGTCATGATGCTTAAAATGGTTACACAAACATCCAAAGTTCACAGCTAAAATACATCTCAATAAAAACGTTAGTATCTGACTGACTGCCTGAGCTGTGCCCTTTTTACCCATATGGTGGATATTGTGGATTCAATGGGATGATACAAAAATATGAAATGATAACATGAACCATTGGATTCCTTGACCCTGAAAATGTAGGTTTAGCCATTGAAATCAATGTTCCAATTATTTAGAAGTCAAGATATTACAAAACATTTTACGGCAGCCATTTTGTCAATTCCAATATGGCCACCACAGACATCTGGGCAAATGGGAACATTTCTTTTCTGATTACTTAGACAATATCCTTTCCAAAAATGTATAGTTCCTCAAAATCCAACAAAATGACATAATGAAACTAATATTGCAAGAAAACAACCACACCAGGCGGTTTTGGACCCATATATGCATCTAAGGGTTAATGTTGAAATTATTTGAGTTTTATAACTACCACCATTGGATTCCTTGACCCTGAACATGTAGGTTTAGCAGTTAAAATCAATGTTCCAGCTTATTTAGAGGCCGAGATATTACAAAACATAATTTTATGGTGGACATTTTATAAATTCCAATATGGCTGCCATAAACACATCTGGGCAAATGGGAACATTGATTTTCTGATTCCTTAGACAATAACCTTTCCAAAAATGTATAGGTTTGCAAATCCTCACAAAAATCCAACAAAAGTATAAATTAAAGCATAAGGGACCTGACTATTAGTTTAATCGTTACTCTTCACGGAGCAGCAGAAGAGACAACATGGCGGGTCGCTCTGTCTCTCATTGTTTCTTCCAAGTCACTCTGTGGACTCTGAAGTCCTGGATTGTGATTTATCTCTACATGTCATGGAGCGACTGTTACACTGCTTCTGTTACAGGTTGGTAAAGTTGAACTTTGAGCGTTTTAATCTCATAAATCGTCTCCCAGACTGTTTAGAAAATGAAATGTATAATTATGTTTTTGCCATTTTACAATGTTGTAATTATAGTCTCAACATTTCACTAAGTTTCTGTGGAAGAACTGATGAAGTTATAGTGTATAATAATTTATGCATTCATGGAGGAAAAGTTGAAATAACAAGATATGAGGTTTCTGCCAAACGTGCCGCTACAGACAACACCTGGATAAAAATAAAAATAAATCCTTTGTTCCTCTGTTCCTCATACTGTATTACATGTCACACACCCAGAAAATGGCGTCAGTAACATTACAGTGAAAAAAACAACAACAAAGAGTTTGTGGGGTTGGTTGGATGTGGGATGGGTGGTGTAGACGGGGGAAGGGGGGGGGGGGGGGTGGTGTGGGGTGGTTAGATGTGGGGGTGGTGTGTAGGAATGTTTGAGTGGGGGGTGGATGTTAAGGTGGAGGTGGGATGTATGGAGAAGCATCAGCTGCAGCCTCACAGACGCTGCTTCCAGATGACAATGGATTGTGACAATGATGACAATGGATTGTCGCCAGGCTTACTCATCATGGAGGAGAAAAGCCTGCTTTGACCATAGGCTGAAACTTACGACCATAGGCTGAAACTTACGACCATAGGCTGAAACGGCATCATGAAACGCTGCTACTTCCCCTGGGAGAATTTCACCAGAAGACTGCAACGCATGACGTAACTTCTGTTAACCGCAGCACTTCTGGTGTCTGCAGCTTCATGCTGTTTACATGACCTGTTGTGACCAGGGTGGATGACACCTCACTACATCTGGAGGCCACGCCCCTTGAACCTGAGCAGGCCCTGCAGGCTCGTCTTGAGTGACAGCTCTGTGTACCAACACGCCCCGTGCAGCACACCGTCCTCAGTGTTTGCTAGGAGAACAAACGTAACCTCGTTTGAGAAAGCCTGGTATTAGTTTACAACGGGGCGTTTAATCCTGTCTAGGGCGGAAACCACAAGCAGAAGAGGCGTTGTTGCTTTGTTTTGGTTTCCCCCGTTTGTTTTCCCAGTCAAATTAAAATGTTCCAGTAGCCTAGTGCAGGGGTTCCCAAACTTTTTTGTTTCAGGGCACCCCATAAATATATATATTTTTTAATCCGAGGCACCCCTACATTCTAATTTTCACTCCCAGCACCTTATATTTATAGCATATTGTCGTTGTCGAGTGGAAACCTTGTATGTCCAAAACCGTTTGTTTTGTATTTATCATTTTAAAAATGATTTAAACTAGTGACAACAGCCGATCTACAAGCACACAACGCCTCCCACCGTGAGGCAGTGTGTGCTTGTAGATCTGCTGTTTTCACCACTTTTGTGCGACGGCCTTGTATGATGAACCAGGGCTTTGGTTTGCGAAAAAAATTGTAAATTTGAAACTTGGAGATACAAGGTTTCTGCCCGACAGTGACGATTTACTTTGTTGGCCGCCCAGCCCCCAAAATGGAACGAAGGGTTCGACATTTTATTTTTAATTTTTTCCTAATGGCCGGCCTGGACCAGCCGGGAATGAACCGGCCGTTCGGGAGTTGTACCGCTTTTCCCAATGGCCAGCACGTCCCTGACGGCATGAAACGCTGCTACTTCCCCTGAGAGAATTTCACCAGAAGACTGCAACGCATGACGTAACTTCTGTTAACCTCAGCACTTCTGGTGTCTGCAGCATCATGCCGTTTACATGGCCTGTTGTGACCAGGGTGGATGACACCTCACTAGATCTGGAGGCCACGCCCCTTGAACCTGAGCAGGCCCTGCAGGCTCGTCTTGAGTGACAGCTCTGTGTCCCAACACGCCCCGCACAGCACACCGTCCTCAGTGTTTACTATGAGAACAAACTCACTTATAGACCGTTTTCCCCTGTCCACCATTTATGCTGTTTAAACAGGAGCCACTAGAGGAGTAGAAGTAAAATGATTGAAAATGGTAAATACTCAAGTAAAGTATAAATACTCAAAATTGTACTTAAGTACTATTATGTAAATGTAGGCTACAAGTTACTTTACTCTACTGTTTACACCGCAGAAATGGCGCTGCACCCTCTATAGGGTGTTGCTCAGGAAATCAGTCTATATTAGCACAACACCTCAGTGTTTCATGGTTTTTTAACTCAGTGTTTCATGTTGTTTTAACTCAGTGTTTCATGTTGTTTTAACTCAGTGTTTCATGTTGTTTTAACTCAGTGTTTCATGGTGTTTTAACTCAGTGTTTCATGTTGTTTTTAACTCAGTGTTTCATGTTGTTTTAACTCAGTGTTTCATGTTGTTTTAACTCAGTGTTTGATGTTGTTTTAACTCAGTGTTTCATGTTGTTTTAACTCAGTGTTTCATGTAGTTTTAACACAGTGTTTCATGTTGTTTTAACTCAGTGTTTCATGTTGTTTTTGTTTTAACTCAGTGTTTCATGTTGAAACTCAGTGTTTCATGTTGTTTTAACTCAGTGTTTCATGTTGTTTTTGTTTTAACTCAGTGTTTCATGTTGTTTTAACTCAGTGTTTCATGTTGTTTTAACTCAGTGCTTCATGTTGTTTTAACTCAGTGTTTCATGTTGTTTTAACTCAGTGCTTCATGTTGTTTTAACTCAGTGCTTCATGTGCTTTTGTTTTAAGGACAACATCAGGTGATCGGCTCTTCTCGGGACATCCTGGTCACAGTGGGGGGTGAGGTGGTCCTTCCATGTCGTGTTGAACCACCAGTCCACATGGGGAAGAAGACAGTGGAGTGGTCCAGACTTGACCTGAAGCCCAACTTCATTTATCTCCTCCAAGATGGACATTACACACATAAGGAACCCCTGAACCCGCTGTACAAAGGCAGGGCGTCTCTGTTTCCTGAAGAGCTTCATGATGGTAACATGTCTCTGAAACTGTCCAACGTGAGTCTCTCAGACGAGGGGAAGTACAGGTGTTTTGCTCCACAACTGTACAGCTACACTTTGATCCAGCTCCGTGTTGGTAAGTTGTATTGTCCTGGTGATGCTGTGACCAAAGAGTCACACTTCAACACAACATTGTACAAAGACAACATTTAATAAACATTGAATTCATAAACCCCTCCCTCTCACAACACTGTAACCTGTGTGGTGTTGTCAGGACCCAAGGATTGGTACCTTCCTTCCTGCCTGTTAAGAAAGCCCTTAAATATCTGTATCACAGTACAGTATGTACTATTGATACAGGTATACAGATATCAATAGGTAGACATCAATATGTCCGTACACAGACAGAGGTGTCCGTGGCAAATTCTGCTTTTACACACCATTACAAATGTTCTTATTTTGATCACCCAATTACTGAATGTCAGTCTCCAGGTTTTCTTCAGTATATGTATGAGACAGATTTACTATGACACTATTATATTATAATATATCATTGCACAGCTTGTTTGAATGCTTGATTCTGACAGCTGAAATCAGAGGACTGATATTTCTGGATAACAGACCGCTCTGCTTGATAACTGCTGCTGTCTAATCAAAGACTCAGAACACCTGCTGCACTCAGGCTGCACATGACATCACTGATCACATGACATCACTGATCACATGACGTCACTGATGACATGACCTCACTGATCACATGACTTCACTGATCACATGACCTCACTGATCACATGACATCACTGATCACATGACATCACTGATCACATGACATCACTGATCACATGACCTCACTGATCACATGACTCCATAAGATCCACTCTCGTCAGACAGACAGAAGTCATGTTGAACAATGTTTATTGTTTATGGTGTTTGTGTGTTTTTCAGGCGCTGTGTCTCAGCCAGAGATCTCTTCAAATGGACCAACAGACGGTGGCGTATCGTTGAGCTGTGATTCTGGTTGCTGGTATCCTGAACCTGAGATGTCTTGGCTGGACGCTGATGGAAACAACATCACTGCTGAACCCTCGGTGACCTCCAGACCTTCTCAACGCTGTTATGAAGTCCAGAACAACCTGACAGTGAGAACAGCAGGTCATGTGACCTGTAGAGTCCACTTACCACGCTTCAACCACACTGCTGACTCACCACGCCATGACGTCAAAGGTAATCTATGTTTACATCACTGTCTAGCACCTTCTAGAACCCCTGTAAACACCTCTACTCTACTGTAACACTGTTAAACAATACTATAAATACTGTAGAGTTCACCTAGCACCTTCTAGAACCTCTGTAAACACCTCTACTCTACTGTAACACTGTTAAACAATACTATAAATACTGTAGAGTTCACCTAGCACCTTCTAGAACCTCTGTAAACACCTCTACTCTACTGTAACACTGTTAAACAATACTATAAATACTGTAGAGTTCACCTAGCACCTTCTAGAACCTCTGTAAACACCTCTACTCTACTGTAACACTGTTAAACAATACTATAAAAACTGTAGAGTTAATCTAGCACCTTCTAGAACCTCTGTAAACACCTCTACTCTAATGTAACACTGTTAAACAATACTATAAATACTGTAGAGTTCACCTGCCACGCTTCAACCACACTGCTGACTCACCACGCCATGACGTCAAAGGTAATGAAGGTTTACACTAGAAAGATACCTCAGGGCGACATGCGAATTCTTGGCCATCTGGCCATCTGGCCAGTGAAGTATATCGGACCAGTTACCCATACTGTATATGGAGATCCATGTACTGTATTAGTACATCCCTTTTATGCCCATATATGGAGATCCCTGTCTGAACCAGCCACACAGTTATGGGCTGTCTTCCTCCATATATGGGCATTCCCATATGAAGTCCTGTTAGATATGGGTTTAATATTGATGACATCAGGGATCTCCAAATATTGGCATAAAGATTCTTTTAGAGTGGTTCCCATGACATCACAACATACTTTAACCCTCTAAGGCCCGCATTAAGAAATACTTGAAATAAAAAATTGAAAAAAATCAGATGGTGTTGTAGGAGTCCTATTAACTCATTTAGTGCCACCCCTTTCACCACTAGAGGGCGCCCAGTGGCCAGAGAAAATCCCATAGAGATATGCTGGTATATGCAGAAGCCCTGCAGCCATGACTTGCCTGAACACTTTCCTTTGTGCATGACTGCATGTACAGGAAGAGGATGAAGTTAGCTTGAAGTTAGCTATTGGCTACCAAGCATTTTAGAAGCCTTATTTTCGTCAACTTAGCCATGATTAAACCTTGCACACCTCATGCATGGGAAAAAAACAGAGAAGAATGAGCTCTGAAAAATCCAATGCAATCCAGAGTGGATTTGTGCAGTTTGTTCACAGCTTTCAAACAAAAAAATCCGATTGGAAATCCGTTCAGGCATTCTTGAGATAATCGCCCTTATGTTTTACATGTAATGTAAACAAAAATGGCTGCCCTGTATGTTAGATGGGGTTGTATGGGGGTGGAACATGCAAAATCGCGATTGAAATCATGTTCACCAGATTTGATGGGGTCAAAAAAAAAAAAAAAAAAAATTCAAAAAAAAAATTTTCAAAAAAAAAAAATTTTTTTTTTTTTTTTTTTTTATATCCTGAACTTGTTCGGGATAGGCACCCTGTGATACGATCATATATCCCGAACTAATTCGGGATAGGCACTCAATGAGTTAAGAGGAAAATGTAATGTTTTTTAAAAAAAAATGTTTTTGTAAGATTTTATAGCCATAAATCAAAAATCATAAATCATGCTCTAATTTACATATGGGGGATATTTTTCACAATAATAACATATGTACATGTTCTAGACATTCTAATGATCACCAAAAAAATAGTACAGGCATTTTACTTATGTTTTTGTGAGGTATAGCTTCCATGAAAAAGTGAGATGTTGTTCGTCAAAACTCTGGAATTTCAGCGGGTGTGGCGGGTGTGAATGTCAGCCCCTGTGGGGGGTATTTATATGCAAATATTGTGGCCAATGGCATTGTAATACTAAACAATAGAATCCAATGGTGGTGTTTAGGTGGTAGGGGGAGCTAAAATAAAATGATTTAAACCTTTTTTTGGATAAAATACAAACGTTGTAATATTACAACCGTGGGCCTTAGAGGGTTAATGCCCATACATGGAGATCCCTATCTGAACCAGCCACAAAGATATGGCCCATGCCTTGGCCATCTGGCCAGTGATGTATATCGATGACATCAGAGATCTTCATATATGGGCATAAAAGGGATTCTGGGGAATACCCATATATGGACTTTTACATAGGTGATGTCACCTGTGATGTGTCAAGGGAACCACAGTGTCAGGCGTGACATCAGAGATACACGGATACGTGGACAAGATGTGCCGGACATCACAGTGACATCAGAGCATGATGTCAGAGCAGCAAACCCATAGACCGTAAAAATGTGTACACACACGGAGACAAGCTGTGACATTTCTCATGGTAACCATTAAACATGGTAAATCACCCTTTTAGTTAAACAGCTCTATATTGTGATAGTAATTACTCATTGCTATAGACTGTTTGTTCAGTAACAGTGACTATATTCACATAGCTCTATATTGTGACAGTAATCATTGCTATAGAGTGTTCAGTAACAGTGTTAAATAGCTCTATATTGTGACAGTAATCATTGCTAGAGAGTGTTTGTTCAGTAACAGTGTTAAGTAGCTCTATATTGTGATAGTAATCATTGCTATAGTGTTCAGTAACAGTGTTAAATAGCTCTATATTGTGACAGTAATCATTGCTATAGAGTGTTCAGTAACAGTGTTAAATAGCTCTATATTGTGATAGTAATCATTGCTATAGAGTGTTCAGTAACAGTGTTAAATAGCTCTATATTGTGATAGTAATCATTGCTATAGAGTGTTTGTTCAGTAACAGTGTTAAATAGCTCTATATTGTGATAGTAATCATTGCTATAGAGTGTTTGTTCAGTAACTGTGTTAAATAGCTCTATATTGTGATAGTAATCATTGCTATAGAGTGTTTGTTCAGAAACTGTGCGACATGCGACCTCGCCATAAAGGGCGAGGTTGCGCCAATTCTTGGCCATCTGGCCATCTGGCCAGTGAAGTATATCGGACCTGTCTGTTCAGTAACATCACATCACATCACAGCACAGCACATCGCATCGCATCGCATCGCAGTGCATCGCAGCGCAGCGCAGCGCACAGCACAGCACAGCACTGCACTGCACTGCACTGCACTGCACAGCAGAGAGGACACCGTCTGAAGGGCTAAAATAGCTCTATATTGTAATCATTACTATAGAGTGTTTGTTCAGTAACAGTGTTGAATACTGACTGGCAAATCTTATGCCTTTCAATAGGCTACACACCTACCGTGACACGAATATGTGTATAAAATATGTCAAATTGAATGTTGAATATTGAAGTTCTCTGTGGTGTGAATTGTTTGGCGCTGGCGTCACACAACCCATCACATCACATCACAGCACAGCACATCACATCACATCGTATCGTATCGTATCGCATCGCATCGCATCGCAGTGCATCGCATCGCATCGCATCGCAGCGCAGCGCAGCGCAGCGCACAGCACAGCACAGCACAGCACAGCACAGCACAGCACTGCACTGCACTGCACTGCACTGCACAGCAGAGAGGACACCGTCTGAAGGTTTCCCCAGCAGCAGACAGTGGTGTAAAGTAACTTAGAACATGTACTTGTATGAAGGGAGCTCGGTCTCACACTGAGCTACCGAGGGCACTTGAACTGTTAGTCTGTTAGATCTAATATCATACCGTTACCTCAACTTCGCTGTGTGTCAATGTTCAATTCCGATATTGACATGTGGGCTGCATTGAGTGAAGGTGGGGGGGCAGTGTCCCAGTGTTGTAAAATGAGTGTATGTGCCCTTTAAGGGCACGTTCTCACCCAAAGTCCGCTTAAAAGGTCCGGATCAGGGACCAAATGTTTACATTGTTGCATTTTGAATTTGGTCCGGTTAGCGTTCACACAGGACTTTTGTTAAAAGAACCAAATATGTAACAAATGACACGTGGTTGGTTGTTGATCTATTGACAGAATAGGCGATTCCTATGGAAAATTACTCCACTGCCAAACTGCAGCATAAGTGTTGGTTTAATTAGGCTATTAATTAAAATAACTGTGAAAACACTATGAGCACACATTCCAAATTCCAGTTATTAATCACAGCCGCTTCCTAGCCTATATTTTTGTTTTTTAAAGAAGCGAAACTCACGCATTTCAGGCAGCAATTAGCGATGGATGGACGGAGGAATCTCTCTCTCTCTCGCAAAAAAAAAAACTAAAAAAAAAACATATAGGCTATTAAGCCTAGGCTACTTCATTCATGTAATAATAAATAGCCCAAGAACGCGTGACCAAATAACTTTAAGCGTCACCGTTTCCACGTCAAATAATCTTTCTCTGTCTGTCTGTCTCTCTCTTTCTTTCTTTACAAGCAACGGGCCCATACGGCTATTTCCTATCCTTATCAGGTTGGAAATGTGAAGCTAAATTAATAAAATAACCTCAATGAAAACAATAAAATAATGCATACTCCATAACTTTATATGCGGTGGCGCATGCTTAAAAAGAACAGATCTAACAGGATGCAAGCTTCCAGATCTGTTCTTTTTAACCACAGAATTTAGCCCTGAAACATAACGGCAAATCAGTGATTTTTGCGCACCACACACGATGACTATGGACATCTTACTGCCGTTCCAACAACAATGTGAAGAGTTTGACTCATGCTGCACCTTGGGGTAACAGTGAGAGAGCGAAAAGAGAGCGAAAATCCTAATGCCTCAAAGAAAAGCCAAGTTTGACATTTCTGTGTCGTTTGGATTGAAGTTATGCGAGCAGCGCGCCTCCTTCTACTCCCGTGTTACACACAAGATGATGACCTTACTTTTATTTGTGACAGTATTTGTGTCAAAACAAACAATGATCACCGTGTTCGGAGAGCGACCCCTGGAGTCACCGCACACGATGGGTCACCAGTTTCCATGTAGACAACGCAGCGCCGGCTCACAGGGAGAGGAGACGATACAATTATGTGTAGCCTACTGCAGGCAGCTCATCAAGAAATATCAGCGGTCGGGTCATATCAATCAACAGTTATTCCCGTAAGAAATACATGCTTTTAGAACTAATTATTAATCCAGCTTCACAAATGCAAAACATAAAGATTGATGAGTAGTCTCTTGTAGCCGAAGTTACAATTGCTTCACGAGTAGCCTAGTCGTTTATTCTTTTTTCCATATTGTTTTTCAATGAACAACACACAATGCAGAATGTACTGTAGGCTGATCAGACATACGTTTGGTCCTCTATAAAGTCCGTCTCCGTTCACACCAGCAGAGGACCGGACCATGGTCCTTTTGGAAGGGGACCGAGTCCTGCCTTTTCAAGAGGACCATGGTCCGGACCAAACAAAGGGACCATGGTCCCTTTGCACGTTCACACCAGCGGACCAAAGGAGAAAGAGGACCATGGTCCCTTTTAAGCGGACCAAATAACCCTGGTGTGAACATGCCCTAAGAGGAATGCTGGGAGACGCGGGAGGTGTGGATAGTGGAGGGAGGAAGTAGTTGATCTCTGACCTGTGTAGTGTTTGATGTGGGGAGAGAAGTGTTTTGATATTCACGATACTGAAGAAGTTATAATAAACACATTTTGCCTTATTAAAAGTGACTGTTAATTCACCACTGTGCAACGGGGAAATAGTTACACGTTGGGTTGTACCCCGAAGTTAATAACGGATTACGAATTAAGTGTTATAGTGTTAACTTCGGCCGTGGAATTGAATGGAATTCAGTTCCCCTGTGTCTACCGGTTTTGAGGAGTCCGGAGGCAAAGACAGGAAAGGTTACACCATGTATACCCATGTCCCTCCTAAAGGTGACCCCAGCCACAGCCTCTTGACAGAAGCTCTCACCTCCCTGCATACTGACCCAGCAGCCAACTGGCCACGGCCAGGCAAGGAGATCAATATCACCTCCCTGCATCCTGACCCAGCAGCCAACTGAAGCTCTCTTCTCCCTGCATCCTGACCCAGCAGCCAACTGAAGCTCTCTTCTCCCTGCATCCTGACCCAGCAGCCATCTGAAGCTCTCTTCTCCCTGCATCCTGACCCAGCATCCAACTGGACACGGCCAGGCAAGGAGGTCAATATCATATGATACACAATAAGCAGCTTCCACCAGGCTACCATCACACTTCAACAAGACATGACCACCTCCTGTCTGAAGCTCATCTACAAGACATGACCACCTCCTGTCTATAGCTCATCTACAAGACATGACCACTTCCTGTCTAAAGCTCATAAGACATGACCACCTCATGTCTAAAGCTCATCTACAAGACATGACCACCTCCTGTCTAAAGCTCATAAGACATGACCACCTCCTGTCTAAAGCTCATCTACAAGACATGACCACCTCCTGTCTAAAGCTCATAAGACATGACCACCTCCTGTCTAAAGCTCATCTACAAGACATGACCACCTCCTGTCTAAAGCTCATCTACAAGACATGACCACCTCCTGTCTGAAGCTCATCTACAAGACATGACCACCTCCTGTCTAAAGCTCATCTACAAGACATGACCACCTCCTGTCTAAAGCTCATCTACAAGACATGACCTCCTGTCTAAAGCTCATCTACAAGACATGACGACCTCCTGTCTAAAGCTCATCTACAAGACATGACCACCTCCTGTCTAAAGCTCATCTACAAGACATGACCTCCTGTCTAAAGCTCATCTACAAGACATGACCACCTCCTGTCTAAAGCTCATAAGACATGACCACCTCCTGTCTAAAGCTCATAAGACACGATCACCTCCTGTCTAAAGCTCATGACATGATCACCTCCTGTCTAAAGCTCATATTCATGTCTTTCAGAGAGTGACATTCCTACCAGAGGCAGAGGAAGGCATGTGATTGTTATTCCAGTGATCATCAGCATCTTGGTGGCAGCAGTACTGCTGTATTTACACTGGAACCACAAGATAACTAGTAAGTCTAGAACTGTATTTATACTGGAACCACAACATAACTAGTAAGACTAGAACTGTATTTACACTGGAACCACAAGATAACTAGTAAGACTAGAACTGTATTTACACTGGAACCACAAGATAACTAGTAAGACTAGAACTGTATTTACACTGGAAACAGATATCTAGAATTAGAACTCATTAGTTTTTCAAAGCTCTATAAGATGATCATCCATCTCTGTATCATAATAACATTGAGCTTCATTCATCAACCGTTGTTAAGAAGAAATTCATTCTTAGGACCCACGCAGTTTTCAATACGATTCTGACATTCACCAATGCTCTCTTAGCTGTGATTGGTTCTTAGAATCTATGCACACTAAGAGCACTCTTAGGAACATTTGAGTGCCTAAATGTTTGCACAAAATAAAGTTTTCTTCACGAAGGGCATTCACGAATAGTGATTTTTTGAATTCGAATTATTCGACCTCAGTATTCGAATAGTCGGAATTCGACGGGAATTATATATATATTTTTTCATCCAATAAAAACGAGCCATTCTCGGCCTCTCATTGATGCGCTGTTTCAAGTCTTGAACACAACATACAAGTGAGGGTTAACCACTGGAGGCGGGACAGACCTGAAGGTTAGTGAAATACGATTGGCTATTTACTGTGGCATTTACAAATGAGCCACGACCTGATTGGACTAAGCGACCAGCAAGTATGGATGCGCTCAGTGCTTCCCCTGGAACAGTACATTTGACAGCTGTATAGTTTGCCTGCATCACAGCGCAACAGTTTCTAATCACTTTCTCTTTCATGCTCTAAAATAAAAAGACTTTAACCCAGCGGTTCACATTCCCAAACAGTTTAGCCCGTGACCCAAAATAGAAATTAGACAATCGCCCAGGACCCAAACTAGTGAAAACAGCAGATCTACAAGCTCACAACACCGCGGCTTGCACCGTGAGCTGGTGGAAATAATAATACAAAATGACTGTTCAAACAAATCTATAATCAGCAACAGGCAGTTATGCGTCATGTCCAACTTCGGCCATTATGCTATGATGCACTGATTACGTGCGACAGATTATTAACGTAATCATCTCACAAGCGACAGATTATTAACGTAATCATCTCACAAAAAATATGAATTTCCACAGTTTGCATAATAATACCAATATTGTTTTATTGTAAAACAAATATAAAACAGTAGAACACGTATCTTTGAGTGCTGGCATTCTTTTGCAAATGAACATAACGCCACTTCTTGACATTTGCACTTCCATATAACATTTACCTAAATAGGCTATTGTTTTATTGTAAAGCTAATACAATAGCCTAACACTTCGTTGAGTGCTGGCATTCTTTTTCAAATTAACATAAGGCTAAGCGCCACTTATTGACATTTTCACAGGCATAGGCTTATAGCCTACAAGAAGGCAATACTGTGATCTGCAAACTATGCGAAGCATTTAACTAAATGTATTGGTTTATTGTAGGCCTAAAACAAATAGGCTACAAAACAGGAGAACAGAACACTAATTTGTGTGCTGGCATTCTTTTGCAAACAAACATAAATAAAAAAAAAATCTTCTAGGCCATATTCAGCAAGAACCGTGGACTCTCTGCGTCCACGTCTGAAGACGCGTCTTATGACGCGTCTGATGACGCGTCCGTGCTTAAATAGCGGTCAAGACGCAGCTTTGCGTCCAGGACGGAGCTCCCGCGGCTCAAGACGCGAAACCGCGGCTCAAGACGCGATTCGAGAAAAAAGACGGGGCTTTGCCACTACAATCGCGTCTTTTCGGGTCTTTTCGCCAAAAGACGCGGCTTGGATCGCGTCTTTGAGCCCAAAGACGGAGCTGGTACACTACAATCGCGTCTTCCGTCTCATGACGCGTCCGTGCTTAAATAGTGGTCAAGACCCAGCTTTGCGTCCCTGCACGGAGCTTGCGTCTTCTAGACGGCTCAAGACGCGATTCGAGCCGAAAGACGGGGCTTGGACACTACAATCGCGTCTTTGATCCCAAAGACGTGGCTTGGAGGCTACCGCGTCTGGCTGGAACTCGGAGCGGAGTCAAGTTCATTGAAAATAACGGGGCCGTATGTTTTGACGCGGCGCCTCCGTGAGGCCGATGTGTCTAGTGTGTGTTCCCCTTCAGACGTCTGCTGTCTGCTCTCCGTGAAAAAAAAAAAAAAAAGGGTGTCTATTGTATGTATTTTTTGATGGAGAATTCAAATATGACCTTCTTTTTTGCATAGGACAACTCTAACCTGCATCAATTGGTATTTTATAATTGCCAATTGTACCCTATCCATCTAAAAAAACAAATTGGATCTCTATTGTATGTATTTTTTGATGGAAAATTCAAATATTACCTTCTTTTTTAGATAGGACAACTCTAACCTGCATCAATTGGTATTTTATAATTGCCAATAGTACCCTATCAATCTAAAAAAACAAATTGGATCTCTATTGTATGTATTCTTTGATGGAAAATTCAAATATTACCTTCTTTTTTAGATAGGACAACTCTAACCTGCATCAATTGGTATTTTATAATTGCCAATAGTACCCTATCAATCTAAAAAAAACAAATTGGATCTCTATTGTATGTATTTTTTGATGGAAAATTCAAATATTACCTTCTTTTTTAGATAGGACAACTCTAACCTGCATCAATTGGTGCATCAACCTTCTCTCTATCTATCTATCTATCTATCTATCTATCTATCTATCTATCTATCTATCTATCTATATATCTATCTATCTATCTATCTATCTATCTATTTATACTTCACCTTTAGTCAAGAAGAGAGTTCAGCCTCAGGAACTTGCACACCTGGAACTGTGTCATGACTGTGTCATGGAGCTAAGCAGAACTATGTGAAATACTCACAATGAGTCTGATGGACCAATCAGAGTGGTGGTGGGGGGAGGGATCAACAATAGACAGAAACTGGATAATGCTTTGTTAACTGTCCCACCTAAGTCCCTGCTAGTCTGAACAAATCACCTTCCCTCTCATAACACTACTACTACTACTACTACTACTACTACTACTACTACTACTACTACTACATTTATATAAAGCTGCTCTTGCATTTGAATTCAAGTCTGACACAAGTTAAGGTTAACTTAGGTAGTAGTTCATTTTGCTGGCTTTTGTGTGTGAGTGTGTAGGCCCACAAATTATTATAATTGTCTGTCATTAAGTGACTCAAAGGGAGACGTCTAATGGGTGTTTATTATTTTAATATTAACTGTGGGAAGATTATATATATTTTATTTTGCACTTAAAGTGTTGTGATATTATTCCTGAAGGAAGAGGGGTATTTTCACAGCCCAGGCTTTGAACCTAAATGCTGTTTACATGCTCTATAAATATTTATTTCTATATAAAACTCAGTTGTGTGGAGTTATTGTGTGCCTTTTCTTGTAGCTAAAGAGTCCATTTGTTCACTAGACATTAAGTCAAGGTTACTATTTTGAGTTGAAGCCAAGTGTTTTATTACTTTGTGGTTTAACATTATTTAAAAGGCAAATTCATTGTTATGGTTACTTTAGAAGACTGCTTTTGCATTCATGAGTTATAAAGAGAGCCAAGCTAATTCAAAGAGTTAAGTTAAAGGAACACAAAACGTGACTTAACTCACAGCTGCCATTGGACAGACAGTTATAACATACTCTTATCTTTCACAGAACAGACAATTATCATTTAGTTTATCTATTTGAGACATGTAGCTGCTCTAGGGGAAATAGAGCATTAATTTGGGATCAGCCTATTCAATTGATAATGACCAATGGGTGCCAGTTTCTAAGTAGTTAAGCATATTACCATAACAATATATGTGGCCTAGACATGGATATTGCCCACTCAACTCGTAATCTACAGAAATGTCCACCACATCACACAGTATAAAACCTAGTAGAGAAATCTGCCTTCTCCTGTATTGTATTAGTGACATTCATTAATAAATAGTAAAATAACAGGACAGAGCAGAACAGGCCTCTGCTGTGTCTTTATTATGGGTGCATTCCAATGCAAATGGATACTCTGGAACAATCTGAAACAATGTATCTTTCCTGTGGCTGTTATAATGAACACAAACAGATCAGAACGTAATTTAACATTAACCAGTTACATTTATCATACAACAATGTAAGGGATGGATTCCTTTCTATTGTGTGAGTTACTTAAATGCTGATCAATATGTGAATCTGGCTCTTATCAGGTGGGTGTTTTCTCTCCCTGGCCTGTGCTGTCCTCAGTTAAACCAAGACAGTGCTGTTGTCACCAATGTGGAAAAAGCTTCAGCTCAATTTATTATCTCAAAGTAGACCAGAAAATACACACAGGAGAGAAGCCATTCAGCTGTGAACATTGTGGGAAGTATTTTGCTAAAAGATCACAAGCGTTCACATACTGGAGAGAAACCTTATTGTTGTGACCAGTGTGGGAAAAGATTTGTTCAAAAGGGGATTTTAAAAGAACACAAGAGAATTCACACTAGAGAGAAGCCCTATTGCTGTGACCAGTGTGGGAAAAGCTTTATTCGATTGTCTTATCTCAAAATACATGAACGAATTCACACAGGAGAGAAACCATACGGCTGTGTCCAATGTGGTGAGAAGATAGTCCGAAAGTGCACCAGAGATTTCACACCGAAGATGATGCATATCACTGAACATTTTCGCACACTGGAGACAGCAGTATATGGCTTCTCACCAGTGTGGATTTTCAGGTGTCTTTTCAGAGCCGTCTTCAGAGTGAACCTTTTCCCACATTGGTGACAGCAGTAAGGTCTCTCTCCAGTGTGAATCTTCTTGTGTTGTACGAGGCTAGATTTTACAGTGAAATGTTTGCCACAGTGTTCACAGCAGTAAGGCTTTTCTTCGGTGTGAAATCTCTGGTGCACTTTCGGAGCAGCCATTAAACTGAACTTTTCCCCACATTGGACACAGCCGTATGGTTTCTCTCCTGTGTGTATTTTCTGGTCTACTTTGAGATAATAAATTGAGCTGAAGCTTTTTCCACATTGGTGACAACAGCACTGTCTTGGTTTAACTGAGGACAGCACAGGCCAGGGAGAGAAAACACCCACCTGATAAGAGCCAGATTCACATATTGATCAGCATTTAAGTAACTCACACAATAGAAAGGAATCCATCCCTTACATTGTTGTATGATAAATGTAACTGGTTAATGTTAAATTACGTTCTGATCTGTTTGTGTTCATTATAACAGCCACAGGAAAGATACATTGTTTCAGATTGTTCCAGAGTATCCATTTGCATTGGAATGCACCCATAATAAAGACACAGCAGAGGCCTGTTCTGCTCTGTCCTGTTATTTTACTATTTATTAATGAATGTCACTAATACAATACAGGAGAAGGCAGATTTCTCTACTAGGTTTTATACTGTGTGATGTGGTGGACATTTCTGTAGATTACGAGTTGAGTGGGCAATATCCATGTCTAGGCCACATATATTGTTATGGTAATATGCTTAACTACTTAGAAACTGGCACCCATTGGTCATTATCAATTGAATAGGCTGATCCCAAATTAATGCTCTATTTCCCCTAGAGCAGCTACATGTCTCAAATAGATAAACTAAATGATAATTGTCTGTTCTGTGAAAGATAAGAGTATGTTATAACTGTCTGTCCAATGGCAGCTGTGAGTTAAGTCACGTTTTGTGTTCCTTTAACTTAACTCTTTGAATTAGCTTGGCTCTCTTTATAACTCATGAATGCAAAAGCAGTCTTCTAAAGTAACCATAACAATGAATTTGCCTTTTAAATAATGTTAAACCACAAAGTAATAAAACACTTGGCTTCAACTCAAAATAGTAACCTTGACTTAATGTCTAGTGAACAAATGGACTCTTTAGCTACAAGAAAAGGCACACAATAACTCCACACAACTGAGTTTTATATAGAAATAAATATTTATAGAGCATGTAAACAGCATTTAGGTTCAAAGCCTGGGCTGTGAAAATACCCCTCTTCCTTCAGGAATAATATCACAACACTTTAAGTGCAAAATAAAATATATATAATCTTCCCACAGTTAATATTAAAATAATAAACACCCATTAGACGTCTCCCTTTGAGTCACTTAATGACAGACAATTATAATAATTTGTGGGCCTACACACTCACACACAAAAGCCAGCAAAATGAACTACTACCTAAGTTAACCTTAACTTGTGTCAGACTTGAATTCAAATGCAAGAGCAGCTTTATATAAATGTAGTAGTAGTAGTAGTAGTAGTAGTAGTAGTAGTAGTAGTAGTAGTGTTATGAGAGGGAAGGTGATTTGTTCAGACTAGCAGGGACTTAGGTGGGACAGTTAACAAAGCATTATCCAGTTTCTGTCTATTGTTGATCCCTCCCCCCACCACCACTCTGATTGGTCCATCAGACTCATTGTGAGTATTTCACATAGTTCTGCTTAGCTCCATGACACAGTCATGACACAGTTCCAGGTGTCCAAGTTCCTGAGGCTGAACTCTCTTCTTGACTAAAGGTGAAGTATAAATAGATAGATAGATAGATAGATAGATAGATAGATAGATAGATAGATAGATAGATAGATAGATAGATAGATAGATAGATAGAGAGAAGGTTGATGCACCAATTGATGCAGGTTAGAGTTGTCCTATCTAAAAAAGAAGGTAATATTTGAATTTTCCATCAAAAAATACATACAATAGAGATCCAATTTGTTTTTTTAGATTGATAGGGTACTATTGGCAATTATAAAATACCAATTGATGCAGGTTAGAGTTGTCCTATCTAAAAAAGAAGGTAATATTTGAATTTTCCATCAAAGAATACATACAATAGAGATCCAATTTGTTTTTTTAGATTGATAGGGTACTATTGGCAATTATAAAATACCAATTGATGCAGGTTAGAGTTGTCCTATCTAAAAAAGAAGGTAATATTTGAATTTTCCATCAAAAAATACATATAATAGAGATCCAATTTGTTTTTTTAGATGGATAGGGTACAGTATAAATGTAGTAGTAGTAGTAGTAGTAGTAGTAGTAGTAGTAGTAGTAGTAGTAGTAGTAGTAGTAGTAGTAGTGTTATGAGAGGGAAGGTGATTTGTTCAGACTAGCAGGGACTTAGGTGGGACAGTTAACAAAGCATTATCCAGTTTCTGTCTATTGTTGATCCCTCCCCCCACCACCACTCTGATTGGTCCATCAGACTCATTGTGAGTATTTCACATAGTTCTGCTTAGCTCCATGACACAGTCATGACACAGTTCCAGGTGTGCAAGTTCCTGAGGCTGAACTCTCTTCTTGACTAAAGGTGAAGTATAAATAGATAGATAGATAGATAGATAGATAGATAGATAGATAGATAGATAGATAGAGAGAAGGTTGATGCACCAATTGATGCAGGTTAGAGTTGTCCTATCTAAAAAAGAAGGTAATATTTGAATTTTCCATCAAAAAATACATACAATTAGAGATCCAATTTGTTTTTTTAGATTGATAGGGTACTATTGGCAATTATAAAATACCAATTGATGCAGGTTAGAGTTGTCCTATCTAAAAAAGAAGGTAATATTTGAATTTTCCATCAAAGAATACATACAATAGAGATCCAATTTGTTTTTTTTAGATTGATAGGGTACTATTGGCAATTATAAAATACCAATTGATGCAGGTTAGAGTTGTCCTATCTAAAAAAGAAGGTAATATTTGAATTTTCCATCAAAAAATACATACAATAGAGATCCAATTTGTTTTTTTAGATGGATAGGGTACAATTGGCAATTATAAAATACCAATTGATGCAGGTTAGAGTTGTCCTATGCAAAAAAGAAGGTCATATTTGAATTCTCCATCAAAAAATACATACAATAGACACCCTTTTTTTTTTTTTTTTCACGGATAGCAGACAGCAGACGTCTGAAGGGGAACACACACTAGACACATCGGCCTCACGGAGGCGCCGCGTCAAAACATACGGCCCCGTTATTTTCAATGAACTTGACTCCGCTCCGAGTTCCAGCCAGACGCGGTAGCCTCCAAGCCACGTCTTTGGGATCAAAGACGCGATTGTAGTGTCCAAGCCCCGTCTTTCGGCTCGAATCGCGTCTTGAGCCGTCTAGAAGACGCAAGCTCCGTGCAGGGACGCAAGCTGCGTCTTGACCACTATTTAAGCACGGACGCGTCATGAGACGGAAGACGCGATTGTAGTGTCCCAGCTCCGTCTTTGGGCTCAAAGACGCGATGCAAGCCGCGTCTTTTGGCGAAAAGACGCGAAAAGACGCGATTGTAGTGTCAAAGCCCCGTCCTTTGACTCGAATCGCGTCTTGAGCCGCGGTTTCGCGTCTTGAGCCGCGGGAGCTCCGTCCTGGACGCAAAGCTGCGTCTTGACCGCTATTTAAGCACGGACGCGTCATAAGACGTCTTCAGACGTGGACGCAGAGAGTCCACGGCTGTCTCTCGCCATATTTGGCTAGTGCAAATAATGTAAGAAAACGAAATGTAAACGTAGGCTAGTTTAACTCACCATGACGACACAAACGGGCCACCTCAAAGTGCACAGTTGCAATTGCAAACGTAGGTCTAATTATTCCACCTTATGTCAAGCCTATATGGCAATAAAATAAAGATCCGCTGGCAAACTAAATGTAGGCATATGTGGCCTATTTGACAACTAGACTACTCGCTCTCCTCAGACGAGAAGTCCTCCTCATTTATTATTTTAGTATTGCGCTCCCGGCTGTTTTCATTCAAGAAGACAAGGTTATCCACGTGTGCTGGGTGTAAACTTGATCGCTGCCTGGAAATCGTGTTCCCAGCGAGTGAAAACACCCTTTCACTGGGGGTAATAGTGGCTGGCACCGCCAGGTAGGTTTTGGCCAGATTGGCCAAACGAGGCAACTGCTTCTCATTACTCGCCCACCACTTCAGAGGGCAGCTCGTTGTTGGAATACAGGGCATCTTGAGATATTCCTCTACCTCCTCTGTGCAGGTGTTTTTTGGACTAGGTGCATTTGTGCTGGCATAGTGAGGCCCAAACAGCTCGTCGTAATCACGTTCAAGTCGCGTTTTCCTCCCGCTTGGCTCCTGTGTGTCGCTGTCCACGGCGGCACCGTCAGGGACGTCTGTGGGGTCTGGAGTGGAATACATATAAAATAAAAATAAAAGTCAGAATACCTATTGCATGTAAGCATTGCTGTTTGCGTCGCATAACACCTACTCTGCAGGAGCTAACGGGTGACAATGGTGTGCTGATATGCATTTTCCCTTTGTTAATTAAAATCACCCATTTGTGACACTATAGCAGTTGTAAACGTTGTCGAAGTGTGAACTTGGGGGTTGTTGCCTGACCTGGATATATATACTACATGTATTCATAATGAATAGATACAAGTTAAATGAATGTATAGCATACCTGTAGCAGCTGCCTGGTCCGTGTCTGGCTCCTCCTCGTCTCGCAGTAGCAGAATCAGGCGACGTTTAACCTGCAGTCGGTCGTCCTCTGTAGGCCGTATTGCGTTATAAGGAAAAGTGCTTAGAAAATGAATTTCGTTCCCACGTCTGGGCACTACTCATTCAATGCATTTTTGCATAGACAATACCCCTGTGGACTTTGGGTTAAAAGTTCTCCGCACGAAACCTGCACGACTTTTGTCACCAGCCAGAATTGTATATAAAAGTGAATAACAAAAAAACGAAAATCTTGTGCTGCTGTTTTTGCTTGTAAAATGTACTATATTGATTTTGGCAACACAAAATCTTTCTCAAATGTCATAAATACATCTACTTAACATCTGAAACAAGTATTGGTGCCTTTGTATTCTCATATGTGAATTTAGATTGTGAAATATAGCAAATTTGTTGAAGAAAACGCCTCAATGTACAGTATGTGATTGGCACCCAGCAAAATGAAACATACACATAGTAAATTTAGCTAAAAGCGTATGTCTCATACATAACACATCTCACAGCCAACTGTGTAATGAAAGGTACCTTGGCTAGAAATGGATGAAAATCAATTAAACTGCTATCACACCCCCCTAAATTGGAAAGAAATCCCAAAATGGACAAGACTATAATAAATGCACAAAAGGTCATGTCAGGTATAAAATATGTATTTAGGTACCACAGAGTCTCCCAGCATCTGTCATTTGTAGGCTACATCAAGACACCCCCCAACAAGTCTCGCAAGGCCAGGCTGTTGCCTCCGCGATTTGGGCAAATTCTCCCGGCATACAGTCTGGCAAACGGAAATAGAAACGATGAGTGCGAGATAAAGCGGATGTGATGCAACCGCTCCCTTGGTGCAGTAGAAATAACATGCCCTACTGGAAGCGTTATGTCTCCTTTCAATATTTCTGGGGGCGTTATTTCGTCTTTCTCTGGTGTTGTTGGTGTTATACCTCCATGATGTTTTCAAACGTTTTCTTAAACTATACACCCATAACAAGAGTAGGCCGCTCGAATGACTTTGTCTGAGCTCTTGTGTTTCTGTTATGTTTCCAATGGGACTACAGTTCAGTGCAGCACTGGCTACTTCCGATACTCGCCGTTCGGGAGCTGCCGTTCCAGACTCTATATAGCATTCGGAGAATTGTGGAATAGTTGTCTGGCTACGCGAGACTACTCCCCAACCAAAACAAAAACGCATACAAATGTTGGCAGCATAAGTAAACGTAAGGCTGTGCTGTGACAAAATACAGCAAATGTTAAGCTTTTTCCTCCCACATGCATAAGCAAATCTTGAAATAAAACAATTATTTAGCTAATTTTACATGCTGACATGGTGCGTATATTACTTATCCCTATCACGTTCATCCAGGGGTCATCAATATGTCTGTACTACGGACAAAATGTGTCAGTGGCTGATTTTATATCTTATAATGTCTTGTTTTTGATCATAAGACCCAATGAATGAATTCGAAGTCGACAGGTTTTCTTCAGAATATCTATGACATTGTGACATTTTGGCATATTAGGAGTCCAACCAGTACTAGTACGCCCTTAACTCTGAGATTGTACAAATGGAACCAAATGGTTCTCAGAGTTACACACATGTTATGGTAATTCAGGGCTTGCTCTTCTATGTGTTTCTGGTAGATATTATTGTCCACTCATTTAGTATGTCCGTGGCAAAAAAGATATTTCAACATAAATCTCCACCAAAAGCCAGCATGGTGATGAATGTCCCTTGCTTAATCAGAGTCATCATCCCTTAAAGCTTGTTTCTTTTGAAACATTCTCACAGTTCTGGCACTCCGTTTCCAACCTGTTCTGGCACTGAAATAAATCAGTACAAGACAGTCTTGCAGACATACTGTACAGGTTTGCTTGTCTTCAACTATAGTGAACAACATGCAAAACACTTGACTGTGGAATTAGCACACTGTCCTGTAGATATGTTGAGCAAGGATGATGTGGTCACTGTAGATGGGTGAGTGTCCACTGCTGACATGGTGTGGGTTGGAGGGGTGGAGGTGGAGCATAGACTTGAGCTCTGCAGAGACACGGCTGAGTGTAATGCCATCCAGAACGCTTGCTTCCTTGGCATCAGCATTATATGTCTGTTCCAGTAGCATGTCAAAAGAAACACTACTGTTGTGGCTGCCATCTGCTCGTCAGCCAACAAATACAAATCAGTACTTCATGTACCTCTGAAGCTGTTTCCGGTCATTTCTTCATCTAAGGCAAATACAAAGGTAAAGATTGCTGCCCGTACTTGTAGTGGCCTACTAAAGTGAGGTAGGGTAGCATTCTTGCTGATTCACAGAGATGTCCTGTCCAGTCACCTTCCCGCTCGTAGTAGATAAACCTTTGGAGAATATCTGACACTCCAGGAAGTTTGCCCAGAGGACTACAGTTGATTGCCCATTGAACGATTCCTGAAAAGCAGCAGCTGATCTCCTAAAGGCTCTAACAGAGTCCAGGGTGAAGAGCTATTCACTTCACCTCGTTGTAGTTTCCGAGCTATCACCTAGGCTTTGTTATGTATTTTTAGGTGATAGCTAGAAAACTACACTGCGGTGAAGTGAATAGCTCTTCACCCTGGACTCTGATAGAGGCTTAAGACTGCCATCTCTGGATGCCTCGTCATTTCTAACTTCTGCCAGTTATCTCTTTTTCAAACAGGACTTTGAGGGCATGTTAAGTTTGGTAGTATTATGTCTTTTCAACAAACATCTTCTTGACAGCTGCAACAAGCAGATCATCTGCCCCTGCATCCCTGATAATCTTGCAAATAGCCTTCATGTTCAGTAGTTGTGAGCTTGGTGGAAGCCTCCCAGCAACAGGACTACATTGCCAAACTCATTTTGGTGATAATGGTGTACTTATGTAGTGCAGAGTCGTTTCATCTCTTTTCTGAGGACAGAAGGATCAGTTGGCGATGCTGGGATGAGTAGCCAATAATGCTAGCCTGTGGGTGAAAGTTTACACAGAATGCTGAAAAGCCAGGTAAACCAGCTTCTGTATCTGGAGGAGAATTTGGCAACTGTGATGTTGGAAGCTATTCTACCTACAGGTACCACACAAGTAAAAGGTCTTCAGCCAGGCCATCTGATGACGTCTCTAGAATCTCCAACTTCCCAGTGCTCAGGAGACCTGGACTTCTGTCTGTCTTTGCTTGCTGACAAGAAACACTTGGGAATAGGTGGTTCAGCAATGTGATGAATTAAAAATGTCATCTTTAAGATACATTTAGCTGTATGTACGTTTTCTCTGATTTTTTTCCACAATCATCCCCACAGCTCTTGATAGAATCTGAGGTAAAACTGACGAAAATGTGTTCATATTGCTTTCGTCATAACAGGCAGCTGTCATTGTAAAAGTCATAGTAAAGCTCATTTTCGGGTGGCGTCCATCTTGGAAATATGTAAATTAAAGATCCAGACACACCCAATCATGAAGATAAGTATTCCATTGTGTTTCTCTTGATGTGAAACCATGAAATAGACACCACGTTACTTGTCATTATAACAAAATTACAGTCACTGACAATCACTTACATTGAAGTGTTTCCTTCAACAAATTTGCTACATTACATGATCTAAATTTGCATATGAGTATACTAAGGCACCAATATTTGTTTCAGATGTTAGGTAGATGTATTTATGACATTTGAGAAATATTTTGTGTTGCCAGAATCAATATAGTACATTTTACAAGCAAAAACAGCAGCACAAGATTTTCTTTTTTTTGTTATTCACTTGTATATACAATTCTGGCTGGTGACAAAAGTCGTGCAGGTTTCGTGCGGAGAACTTTTAACCCAAAGTCCACAGGGGTATTGTCTATGCAAAAATGCATTGAATGAGTAGTGCCCAGACGTGGGAACGAAACCGAACAATACCAGCCACGCAATACAGCCTACTGCGAGGAAATAGAGATCTTTAAACCTCGGATCCAGTATGCAGGTGTAGCCCCCAGAGTTAGTACCAGCCATGAACCAGCGACAACAGCCCTGCTAATCGGGCTCAGCCCTATTAGCACGACTGGTTGTGCGTTGGTCTGGCGAGTGGGAGTCCCGGGTTCAATCCCCGCTTCCGCGTATCACTACAATCTGGCGTTGTTGGCAGGATGAGGAGCGTGGTATCCTCGTGTGAGGGACAGGTCCACGTCGTGTGCGGCGGTCCACGGCGTGAAGTGTGAAGCGCGAGGGCGCGCTCCAAAGATCAGGGGGGTGATTGCAGCCCCCAGAGTTAGTACCAGCCATGAACCAGCGACAACAGCCCTGCTAATCGGGCTCAGCCCTATCACTGCGCAAAAAGACCAAGAATCCCTAGATATCGTTGCCCGAATATTACCAGATACAAGTCATGTATGATGATATCCGGATTGGATACTCTCCGAACAGCAAGTGAAATACATTTCATGTTCGGAGCATATCGAACCCCCAATATGGGACCACTTTATTCTTGCTAGAATATGGAGTTAATCTTTATCCCGGATACTGTATACGACCACATGCCATATTCGGAAAATAACTCTAATCCCTGTCTAAAATATCTCATCAGAAATGGACAGCTGTCATTTCTGGAAATGATTCTTAACTCATATCCAATGTCAAGATATTGTACATATATGACCACTATCCATATTTCAAGTCCAAACACCAGAAGTATCTTAAATCCATATATTGTATTGATATGACCTGTAACTATATATGTGCTGATATCCAGATTGGATACTCTCCGAACAGCAAGTGAAATACATTTCATGTTCGGAGCATATCGAACCCCCAATATGGGACCACTTTATTCTTACTAGAATATGGAGTTAATCTTTTCCCAGATACTGTATACGACCACATGCCATATTCTGAAAATAACTCCAGGCAGTGTCTAAAATATCTCATCAGAAATGGACAGTTGTCATTTCTGGAGATGAGTCATAACTCATATCCAATGTATTGATACAACCTCTAACCATATTTCAAGTCCAAACGCCAGGTGTATTTTAGCTCAGGATACTGTATTGATAAGACCTGTGACCATGTTTCAAGTCCAAACACTGGGTGTATTTTAGCTCAGGATACTGTATTGATATAACCTGTGACCATATTTCAAGTGCCAATACCGGGTGTACATTGGCTCAGGATACTGTATTGATATGGCCTGTGACCATATTTCAAATCCAAACACTTGGTGTATTTTAGCTCAGGATACTGTATTGATATGACCTGTGACCATATTTCAAATCCAAACACTTGGTGTATTTTAGCTCAGGATTCTGTATTGATACGGCCTGTAACCATATATGAAGTCCAAACACGGGGCGTATTTTAGCTCAGGATTCTGTACTGATACGACCTGTAACCATATATGAAGTCCAAACACGGGGTGTATTTTAGCTCAGGATTCTGTACTGATACGACCTATAACCATATATGAAGTCCAAACACGGGGCGTATTTTAGCTCAGGATTCTGTATTGATACGGCCTGTAACCATATATGAAGTCCAAACACGGGGCGTATTTTAGCTCAGGATTCTGTACTGATACGACCTATAACCATATATGAAGTCCAAACACGGGGTGTATTTTAGCTCAGGATTCTGTACTGATACGACCTATAACCATATATGAAGTCCAAACACGGGGTGTATTTTAGCTCAGGATTCTGTACTGATACGACCTGTGACCATATATGAAGTCCAAACACGGGTTGTATTTTAGCTCAGGATACTGTATAGATATGACCTGTGACCATGTTTCAAGTCCAAACACCGGGTGTATTTTAGCTCAGGATTCTGTATGGATACGACCTGTGACCATATATTAAGTCCTAACACAGGGTGTATTTTAGCTCAGGATACTGTATAGATATGACCTGTGACCATATTTCAAGTCCAAACACCAGGTGTATTTTAGCTCAGGATACTATATTGATACGACCTGTGACCATATTTCAAGTGCCAATCCCAGGTGTATTTTAGCTCAGGATACTGTATAGATACGACCTGTGACCATATATTAAGTCCTAACACGGGGTGTATTTTAGCTCAGGATACTGTATAGATACGACCTATGACCATGTTTCAAGTCCAAACACAGGGTGTATTTTAGCTCAGGATACTGTATTGATATGACCCGTAAACATATGTCAAGTCCAAACACTAGGTGTATTTTTATGTCAGGATACATTCTTGATTGATATGACCTATAACCATATTTTAAGTCCTAACCATCAGGATTCACCATACCAGGATACAGTTCAGTGTCCCCTTAAGCCTATACTAGGCCAGCTCCTTTCTCTCTACACCAAATGATAGGTACACATTTCAACACAAGAAAATGACTTAATGCAATTAAGCAAATATTTATTTTTAGAGCAAATTCTTTTAAATGTTCTTTTAAAACGGGCTAAAACCTAAGAACAGCATTTTAAGAACACACACACACACACACACACACACACACACACAGTTGATTGTTGAATATACTGTAAAATGAATAGAACACATCCAATTCTTACTTAACACACTCCAGGTAGGTAAGAACACTATTTGAAACAGGTCAGTGTTGGACAGAATAAACAAATCAGAACCAAAAGCATGAACAGAACACCACCATTAATTGGCACGGTGCAAACTATAATCCCATGTTTCCAGAAGATGGCATGAATGGTTCCCATTCTTCCATAGCTTGTTCTGGTTATTCTGGTTCAAATCTGCTGCTGAGCCAATGAAACAAAGCCATGGGAATCTGAACAGGAAACATTTATGCCCCTTCAAAAAACCCAAGAGTACAGTTGTACACAGAGCCTATAACAAGCCTTACTAAGTCCCAGAGGTGTCCTCCTCACTCTGCTGCAGGTAGATATGCTTGCCCTCTGCAGGAGGGGGGGCTCTTCTTGTAAACTGTCCACGATAGGTGTGAACATGGGTGGACCTGGGCTACACAACCTTCTTCCCATTGTCATCCAGGACCTTCTGACAGTCCGCCATTTTTGGACAGCCGTGATGAGCGCCACTTTGGTGATTTGATTTTGAAAACAGTTTTGTCCTCGTCACTGACGGAATTGGCGACTGCACCGCTGAGGTATAGCTGGTCCTCTTTGGACAGTATCTTCTGTCCAACACCGACCTGTTTCTTGAAGAGCTGTGTAACAGATGGGAAGAGGAGGTTAGACTCAACATGTTCTATTCATCCATTCTGGTCAAAAGGAAAACCTTTGATATGGGGCCCCCAGTTTTGCCTTGTCTGCTTATGATAAGCAATTTTAGGCTTGTTGTCTCCACCAGGCCGAAGGCATAGGGAGACAATGTTTTTGCTACTGGCTGTCCGTTTTCGCTATAACTCCACTGAATAAACATTGTTCAAACATACTACCTAGAGGCCAAGGAAAAACCCTTGCCCTGGATTGTGTAAAATATTTGCCATTGATTTCTGTCTAGACCAGAGCTCCATTCTAAAGTTAGTTGGTGTTACAAAAACCATTGTGCAGCAGGTTGTACATGTAAAGACAAAACAGACCTACAATGGCAATAATTTAACTTGGCAAAAACAATATATATATTTTTAATTTGCATACTGTGTGTGTTTGCGCCATCGTGTGCCCTTCATGCGTGACAGCATATTGGGCTGTGCATATATTTTACAGTAGTCTCTGAACATCAAAACCACTGAGGAAATCCCTAAAGCCCCTTTTCCCACCGAACAGATTTTGCAACGCAGCGTTGGAACAAGTGGAAAAGCGCCAAAAAGCTGCCTTTGGGAGCCTTTCAGCAATGAGGAAGTAGATACTCTAGTTCTGTGGACCTCTAGTCTGCAACAGAAACAAGCCTAAATAAGCCAGGGACATTTTCCCATTGCACATTTGAACCAATACCATATTACTGTATCTATTTCAACATAAATCGATCAATTCCTAAGCAAAGCTTGAATAATAAAATGTGGGTTTGATTGTTTGGTGTTGCCACATATATTCTGTGAGTGAAACATGGGGAACAGGTCTATGTACTTAAAAGCAAGCCCAAATAGGCAACCACACTTACGAAAACAAGTCCAAACTAAAGCAACCCGCAACTATGAATATTTACAAGCGACTATACAGGAAAACAAGTCCAAAGTCTCTTATAATGAGCAGACCTGGCAACACACATCAGTACAAAAACATGTTCTTTCAGACGACTAAAGTTTGTGCTTAGTCTGTGCCAACTAAAGCGACAGACTGCCAGTCTGAAGGAGCTGCAAAGAGTCTCTTGTAGTCTCTTTGGTGGAAAGTTACCATAATGATGTGACTTGGTCTACATCATTGAGCACCATGTCGGCCAGATAAAGAGGGGAATGCTGCCTTTCCATCCTCATTTGTTATAATCAACTTAATATCAAACAGCTAACCATATTTTGAGCACACTCTGAGCAACAGCTGTGGGCCAGCATGGATAGGAGGAGACGTGATCAGGTTAACTGCACACATAGATGGTTAACAAACCTTATAGATCTGCCATTTTTAAATAGCCGGTGTACTTTAGAGTGGTCAAACTTAGCCTAGTTCTTTTGTGCTTGTTTTACTTATACCTAGTCCCTTGTTTCTCTTGTCAAACCTGGCAATAAAGCGATTACCTGCATTACACTTGCTGCCCACTAAGGAAGAAGTTGAATGAAACAGATAAGGGCAATAATCAATGCTGGCGACTAGAGAAGGACCAGGAACAAGTTAATGTCAACCCTTTCCAAACTCCAAACCAACTAGGATCTTAAAGAATAGGGATTATTCTGGTCCAGATGAAACACTTATTCAAGGTCACAAAATGAATCTGACCCTGTTCTTGGCAACACAATGTAACAATGAAATAGGCATTAAAGCTCTGGAAAACCAGAGATTACTTTCATCCAATATGAACTGTATGACAATACTCTACATGTTACAGATGGGAAGAAAAAGTAATGTTATTAGTTACTACTTCAGTTGGTTTACAGATGCATTAACTTCAGCTCAACAGCTTGTCACAGGCATCATCCAACTCACTGCTACCAGCAGCCCTTGCTGCCAGCTTCCATCCAAAATGACTGTATGGGGGCTATATTATGTCTAGAAGAAAAAAAATAACAATCATACTTGAACTGGGGATGCCCACCCTGACAAGGACTTGGACTTGCAGGAGTTGATTTATTACATTTAGTTGACTGTTCCACTGATAACTATTGTTAAAATCTACAAGCTCACAATTAAAGCAGTGAAAAAAATATGCTGTATGTTGATATGTTTACAGTTGGATGAGAAAACAATGTTGCATTAGTTACTCATCAGTGGACCACCATTTGGGAATCATCAACACTTGAGTAAACAGTTTGATATTTACTGACTCAAAGGCAGTTTCATGATACCATCATGAAAGCTTATGGTAGGAAGCCTCTCAGAACCCCACCTTTTGGGTAAAATCCACCTTTGGCCAGGAAATAGAATATGCCCACCAGACAGAATTTTTGATTCACTCAAGTGTGCCACCTATCTGGACTGGACAACAATGCTATTGCCCAGACCTGTAGAATAAACTTAAGATCATAAACCTGCCTTTGTTTTTGTGAGTAGTGAAACCATTTCTCAGCAATGACCACCTCACTGTTATATCCCTTACATAAGGTAATTGATAAGCTACATGATCAAACAAATGCAACCGTAATACAACAGGGCAATACCTCACCCGAAGTTAACACATACATAGAATGCAGAGAGACAGTGTAGTAACTCAGTAAACTAGGATCACAGGTATGCCAGGACAGCCTATAGTTAAAATTACAACCAATGTAAGGGCATATGTCCCCAAATTAACGCAATATCATACTTACTTCTGATGAGGCAGGTGGACCATTGGGAGTCGTCGTCTATGGCCTGCACCTCAGCCTGCGTCACGGACTCATTGTGTGCGGTACGGAATCTATGGTGGGAAAAAAACACTTTTAAGATAGCACTCATTCAGCATAGCATTATACAAATTGACATCTCACAAAGCAAGGCATTTTCAGAAGGAAAAATAATAAAAATGTAAAAATGCCATCTAAGATCCTCTCCAAGGCCTCTGTAGATTTGCTTGACTGAGGACTGCAGGGACATTAAAACAGTGGTGTCAAATCATGTGCCATGGAGAAGTCAGAGTGCCAGAACACACAGCTGTGGAGACTCCACCACATGCAGCTCAGCTGGTCCAGTGAAATTACTGATAGCAGAAAGGATAGAGTTGAATGCGTATTGGGGATGCAGTGATACTTATTGTGTCCTTTATTAAACATATGTGTCAGGGACGCAGGATGCAGGGCTAGCAGCATCATTGGGAGTTATCACTTTGCACAGAATGCAGCAGACGAGATTTGACTACTTACCTGTTTCAACACTAGAGGGCACTGTTTACCAATATATGGAGTCAACATCTATGCAACTTTAACACAATTGTATACACTATATGTAATGGGGGGTTCCTGCTTGATATTTCTCAGATAAGGGGTCCTTGGCCTGAACAATGTTAAAGTACTTACAGACAACTCTGATGGGATTTTGGATGAGGAAGTCCTTGTGTCCACCCCATCAATATTCTCCATGATGGCATCCCATTTTGAATGTAGGTTTTCTGCCAGGTCACCAACCCGTTATTGAGCAATTATAGTTCTCTAAAAATGTGGGAGAAAATAATATATAGTTATGAATTTAGAATTACTGTCTTACTTGTTGGTGAACTCACTAAGTAGCCTAATACTAGTAAATTTTCTGTTGAAATGATTTTGACTGGGCAGAAGCATAATTGCCTTGATGCAGATTCAAACTAGTGTCAGCTGGTGGCTGGACAAACACACCTGCCCTCTGCAGTGGTCTAATTTGAATGTATCTTTCTCAAAAGCCCTTGAATATGATGGAATATTATTAAGGATTACTGGGATTATGGTAAAATCACATTTCATGACACACACACACACACACACACACACACACACACACACACACACACACACACACACACACACACACACACACACACACTGCAGTATGAACTCCTGTAAATCAGCTCCCACTCCCACTTTGAGAACCATGGCAAAAAAATCAGTGTTTGTCAACCTTTTTGATATCAATTATTTATGCATTTGAGCCATGGACCACCATTTAGTGAGATTTAGCCTCTCAGTCTCATACCCAATACTTAAGGAATACAGATCATGTGTAACAATAATTTAGCTTGTCCATTTGGTTTGATTTTACAATAATTAAAAGATCTATAGGGGTCCATTTGGTTATCAACTCCCCATCATTTAGCTGGGGACCACCTGGAAGGCTGGAACCACCTCACGGACCACTTGTGCAGTGGTTCTCAACCTAACATGTTACTAAACAAATACTCTATAGCAATGATTACTGTCACAATAACGCTATTTAACTGCTGAATAAATAATGGACCTTGGAAACATTATATAATGGAAACATTTTAACAGGAATGAGGGTTCCTGTCACATATTAAAAGGGGTCTGCAGCCATAGTCTACATTTTGGATTGTGGGGTCCTTGACATGAAAAGGGCTGAAAACACTGGAGTATGAATTCTAAATAGTGAAGTTGTAAAAAATACTGGAAGCAAAAGCAATCAATTGAAATAGCTTTACATACCTGTGTCATCTCCCTGCTCCAAAACTCCTTCTCTGTGTGCCAAAAGTCTCCATAATGTAGATTTTATCCCACAAATAGATTGGCAGCAACCTATCTTCCTGTTCAACAATCAACAGTGATTTTATTTAGTTTAGCTTTATCCTAAATCACTTTTACACAAGCAGCTCTCATGCTTGCTGTTGGTGACAAATGTAACTGCTGCTGGCTGTTTGGATTTCAAAGTGGGGGTGTGCTCTCAGCAGAGCCAATGGTAGCTGGCCACGTCACAGTCACATGACACACAGCCAATCAGGCATTTGCAATTGCATTGTGGGCAGTGTAGTTGATTTTCAAACTGCTTTCCATAAACACACATATATATCATGTTCCTCTCTGTTCCTCCCTTCATATTTCATATGTTTCCTCCAAACTATAATATCCCAAAAGATAGGCATTAAAATGTGTTTTAATCAGATTTAATTACAGATGATAATTTGCTTATATAACCTTGTATGTCGTGTCTGTTGTATGATGATGTTTTTATTGTATTGTACTCATTTCAAGCAGGATAGTTAAGCTTCTGAAGCATTGAGGAATACAGTATGGTAGTGGATCTGAAACATTTCAAAGAAGAAACATTTCCATTAGAGAAGATTTTGATGAGTCTAGCAGTGATTCTCAACTATTTTAATTGCAAGAACCCCAGTTTGACATGCATTAGTCTAAGTACGGACCCCCATTTTATGGCATTCTATCTGAGACCCCAATTTATTGTAAAATCAATGTTAATGGGTCCATTTTGGTTCCATTTGTACACTCTGAGTTACCCATAAGGGTCCATTTCATTCCTAACTATCATTTAGCCGGGGACTCCCTGGAACTCCCTCAAGGACCCCACTTCGATAAATAATGCAGTTAATATCAGGTTGCCATTCCATATATCTTTACTGTTTTTTTAAACCCATTAAGACCTAAGGTCGATACCTTCTAAAGCCTGACCTAAGTTTTCAGAAAAACAACACAAAAATGTTTTCCCCACCTGAGGGATAAAACAGGGGTTCCCGTCCATAATGGGTTGTGTATGTTGGGCTGAGTTGTACACTTTGTAACAAGTTCTATGTCACATCTATAATGTTTTACATTGATAAACCTCATAGTTAATAGTATGCAGTATTAAACTGTGGATATACCCCAGGCAGGGTTCATCGTCATGCTGGCTTGCGGTGGACATTTTTGTCTGAACGATATTTTTGCCATGGAGTGAACAATAATGTTACCAGAAGCACACAAAGTGCCAGTCTCAAATGTATACTAGCACAGTGGTTCTCAAAGCGGGTTGAGAGGGACCTCAAAGTTCCTTGAATGTGGTCCAAATCGAACATTACAGGTATGTATTATGTAACTCTGAGAGTGTATGGAACCAAATGGACCCATAACACTCTCAGAGTTATGGGTCCTTAACAATAATAATAATACAAATAAATTGAGAACCACTGTACTAGTGGACTATAGTGTCATACATATCCTGAAGAAACCCTGGAGACTGGGACAGAAATTTAATCTCATGATCAAATTTTCAACATTGTTATGTAAAAACAAAATCTAAAATCTACCATGGACAAAGACAAGTCTCGCCACATATGTCAATGTACAGACATTGATGATCCCTGTGCCAGGAGATATGATGGGATATGTTGTTTTTGTGTGAGTTTTTGTTTTTGTTTTTATCTTTAAATGGGTATACCCCATTTGATGGTGTCCCATAGATGTTCAACAATGACCTATGACAGCTGAGGTCAAGACCTTTCCATTAACAGTTAGCCATTTCTAGCCTATGTAAGCCCTTCTGTGGCTGAATGATATGCCTTTAATCATGGACTCTAGGGTTCAAGATTCAGAGGTCATTATCAAAGCAGTGCTGCTGTGTACTGTTAGATAAGCATCATGGTGTGCCTGTCTGTCTGTCTGTCTGTCTGTCTGTCTGTCTGTCTGTCTGTCTGTCTGTCTGTCTGTCTGTCTGTCTGTCTGTCTGTTTGTCTGTCTGTCTTTCTCTCTCTCTTTATCGCCCGAGTTCAGGCCACAATGCATTTTGTTATACCCCCTCTGAAGAAATATAGGCCTACTTGTCCTCTAAGTTCCTGTCATTTCAGATGAGATAGACTAGCTCTTATTTAGGATTCAAAACATTGAAATTGAAATGGTCTTGGACTTTAAGGACAACCCACATTCGTTTATAATCGGCATTGTTGCGGCCTATCTTTAGTTTTTTGTTGAGTCAATGTAATGGTACGCTGGACCAATGAAGTGGCTAGTGTCCTCAGGGGTTGCTTATCAAGGAACTTTGACATTCTTGCTAGATACCTTGTTCACTATGTCAATGCCAATAAACTCCCCAGTTATACTCGTCTTGTTAACTTCCAAGATTAACGTAATGCTCATGCTTACCTGTAACTACCATTACATTCAAGAGAGACGCTGATAGTCCAATGAATGCTATGATCCTAATTAATTTAATTTCATAAACATTCAGATGTCCCTAACTGTAATGACACCGTACTGTCCCTTCAACTGCATACTTTATGTGGTCTTTAACCAGAGATGTTCTGTTTTTATCCCCAGCAAAGCATAATCCTTTGCAATGCATACAGAAATAAGGACATTTACAAGCTGACTCAATTTGTTTATTAAAGGTATAAAAACAGACTGATTATGCTTAGCTTCTCTGGTAAGGTCTTTGGAATCTATAGGTCCAATCCCATTTTGACCTGTGAGACAGTCTGTATCCACTTAAAGCTCTTGAGCTCGACCCATTTCTTTTGTAACTTGCATCAGTTAGATATTTTACATAATATGAACCCAAGATAGACTGTAATTGTGACACACAAAGATATGCCATAGATGTAATCGGTATTATACAATACTGATACATATGAGCACTCTTTGGGTTATGCACTCACTGTGTGCACAGTATATGCTTAGTTAAACTTCAGTAGTGGAGGCTGATCATTTGATCATGGCTGTGTGTAACTCAGTCATTTACCTGATGTTGAGTAAGTCGTTACCACAACCATGAATAGTGCATGATTTTGCTCTATAAATTCACAGTTCAGAATGAAAGAGAGGAGCAGAGAAATCAGTTTGGGAAATATATAATAGTTTATCAATTGCTTGTACTAGACAAAGTTTAAAATCTATTTAGCATGAACACCTGCAGATCATGTCTGTCTATCTGTCCGTCTGTGCGTGTGTCAGTTATGCCTTATATCAATCTCCATATATTGCCAAGATCCCTGTTGTCATAAATATTGTGTCAGTCTCATGATAACCAGTGTGGTCGATCCCTGAGTGATCAATATTAAGCCCATATCTGGGAATGCCAATATGGACATGAACATGAAAGGTGATCATATGCTACATACAGTATAGGCCCTATTGTCATCTTCTCAAAATAGGTTATCAACATTCCAGACAGTATACTGCATGCATTAAGCCATATTCATACTTCATCCATATTTGATTAGTTATGCCAAGAAAATCGAACCATCGAAAATGGGACACCTTCAGATATGCCATAGATTTGATCTGTATTCTAGAAAAGGATAGTGCTCATCAGAATGTCCAGATAGGACATACGGTCATATTTGAAATACGCATGACAAAAATAAGATATAAAGTGATATTTAGAACACACACGACAAAGATTCCGTATATAATATCCTCATGATGTATATTGGGTTCATATTTGACCAAATATGAAATACCAATGACACTGGTCTGGTCTGTTTTGCCCAGTATAAATCACCCAATTCTGTGAATTTCCATGACCTATTAATATCATTTAAATGCCTCACCCAAAACAGGCCCAATGGCAAAATCTGTAGTAGGCCTAAGTATATTGTATAAGTTACGGTGACGATATATGCTACAGATATTGCCATTATTCTACTCAATATAGGGTGTCAATATATTCCTACACTGCAATACCTCATATTCATATACTTCTTATATGAGAAGGAAATGAATACTTCCATATTCCATATTTGATTAGATATGGGTTGGGCCAAGTGAATATTGAATATCGGAATCCAGAGTAAATATATGACTTTAAGTGATATATGAATGTAATATAGACTGTATTTGTGACACATTCATATACATACCATAGATTTGATCCGTATTCTAGAAAAGTTGTTGAGCTCAGATATGTCCAGGTGATATTTGGAACATACACATGACAGAAAAAAGATGTAACTGTATCCTTCTATAAAATATGTCCTCATGATGTATATTGGGTTCATATTTGACCAGATATGACATATCAATGAAATGTAGGATATATATCAGAAATGTTCTGTTTCGTGACCTATCAATATCAGTTAAAAATCTCACCCAAAACAGGCCCAATGGCAAAATATGTAGTTAGTATATTTTATATGAGAATATTTGATGATATATGCTACAGATATTACCATTATTCTACCCAAAATAGGTGTCAGTATATTCCTATATACTGCAATAGGTCATATTTATATGTTGTAAATGACAAGGAGATGAATACTTCATCCATATTTTATAAGATATGGTTGATGTCAACAAAACCTTAAATATGCATTAGAAATGGTCTGTATTTGGAAGTGGTTATGCTGTAAATATATGACTTTAAGTGATATATGAAGTCAAAGTCTGATACATCAAGATTTACCAGAGACTTAAAGGTATTCTAGACAAAATAATGTGATCAGATATTTTCAGATATGACCAAAGGTCATTTACGGAACACATACATGACTAAATTAAACAGCTGCTTGTATTCATGAACATTCATGATGTATATTGGTTTCACATTTGGCAATATATGGTGCATATCAACAAAACTCAGGATATTTATCAGAAATGTCCGTATTCCAGAGAGAATCCAAAATCAGATATTTGGGGATTCTGGAAATTTTAGCCCAAAGGTAATTTACGGACCACGTACATGACACATTTTAAATTATGCTTGTATCCTAGTATGATATATGGTTTTCATGATGTATATTGGGTTCATGTTTGACCAGATATGTTGCATATCAACAAAACTCAGGATATGCATCAGAAATGTCCGTATCTATAGGGAATCCAAAATCAGATATTTGGGGATTCTAGATCTTTTCGCACATTGAATATGCCTCAGAAATGGTCAATATTCTCTAGCAGATCCACTGTAAAGATATGACTTGAGGTCATATATGAACTCACTATCTGACATATGAAGTATTCTAACTAAATATTGTGATCAGATATTTCCAGATATGACCTAAGGCCATTTACAGAACATATACATGACAAAAATAAAATGTTGCTTGTATCCTAGTACAACATATTGTCTTTATGATGTATATTGGGTTCATATTTGACCAGATCTAGCATTTCCATGGAACTCAGGATATGCATAAAAATGTACTGTTTCATGACCTATCAATATCAGTTAAATATGTCGTCCAAAACAGGCATAATGGTAAAATCTGTAGTACGTATATTTGATGTGTAAATCGTTGATGATATATGCTACAGATTATTTTAATCAAAATAGGGTGTCAGTATATTCATATATACTGCATTACGTATATTCATACTTTGTATATGGCAAGGAGATGTATACTTTGTCCATATTTGATAAGATATGGTTGATGTCAACAAAACCTTAAATATGCCTCAGAAATGGTCAGTATTCTCTAGCAGATCCACTGTAAAGATATGACTTGAGGTCATATATGAACTCACTAGTTGACACAACAAATATTTTAGACAAAATATTATGATCAGATATTTCCAGATATGACCTGAGGTAATTTATGGAACATATTCTTGACAAAATTAAAATTACGCCTGTATCCTAGTACAACATTTGTCTCCATGATATATATTTGGTTCATATTTGACCAGATATGGCATTTCCATGAAAGTCAGGATATGCATCAGAAATGTTCTGTTTCATGACCTATCAATATCAGTTAAATATCTCACCCAAAAAATGCCAAATGGCAAAATCTGTAGTAAGTATATTTGATATGAAAATCGTTGATGATATATGCTACAGATATTGCCATTATTCTTAACAAAATAGGCTGTCAGTATATTCATATATACTGCATTACGTATATTCATACTTTGTAAATGACAACGAGATGTATAATTTGTCCATATTTGATAAGATATGGTTGATGTCAACAAAACCTTAAACATGCCCCAGAAATGGTCATTATTCTCTAGCAGATCCACTGTAAAGATATGACTTTAGGTCATATATGAACTCACTATTTGACACATCAAGTATTCTAGAAAAAATATTATGATCAGATATTTCCAGATATGACCTGAGGTAATTTATGGAACATATACTTGACAAAATTAAAATTACGGCTGTATCCTAGTACAACATTTGTCTCCATGATATATATTGGGTTCATATTTGACCAGATCTAGCATTTCCATGAAAGTCAGGATATGCATCAGAAATGTTCTGTTTCATGACCTATCAATATCAGTTAAATATCTCACCCAAAAAATGCCAAATGGCAAAATCTGTAGTAAGTATATTTGATATGAAAATCGTTGATGATATATGCTACAGATATTGCCATTATTCTTATCAAAATATGCTGTCAGTATATTCATATATACTGCATTGCGTATATTCATACTTTGTATATGGCAAGGAGATGTATACTTCATCCATATTTGATAAGATATGGTTGATGTCAACAAATACTTAAATATGCCTCGGAAATGGTCAGTATTCTCTAGCAGATCCACTGTAAAGATATGACTTTAGGTCATATATGAACTCACTATTTGACACATCAAGTATTCTAGAAAAAATATTATGATCAGATATTTCTAGATATGACCTGAGGTAATTTACAGGACATATACTTGACAAAATTAAACTTACGCCTGTATCTTAGTACAACATTTGTCTCCATGATATATATTTGGTTCATATTTGACCAGATATGGCATTTTTATGGAACTCATATATGCATCAGAAATGTTCTGTTTCATGACCTATCAATATCAGTTAAATATCTCACCCAAAACATGCCAAATGGCAAAATCTGTAGTAAGTATATTTGATATGAAAATCGTTGATGATATATGCTACAGATATTGCCATTATTCTTGTCAAAATATGCTTTCAGTATATTCATATTTTACTTCATTACGTATATGCATACTTTGTATATGACAAGGAGATGTATACTTTGTCCATATTTGATAAGATATGGTTGATGTCAACAAAACCTTAAATATGCCTCAGAAATGGTCAGTATTCTCTAGCAAATCCACTGTAAGGATATGACTTTAGGTCATATATGAATCAATATTTGACACATCAAGTATTCTAGAAAGAATATTGTGATCAGATATTTACAGATATGACCTAAGGTCATTTACGGAACATATATATGACAAAAATAAAATATTTGCTTGTATCCTAGTACACCATATTGTCTTCATGATGTATATTTGGTTCATATTTGACCAGATATGGTGCATATCAAAAAAAGTCAGGATATGTGACGGAAATGTCCGTATTCCAGAAAGAATCAAAATTCGATATTTTGGGATTCTTGCTCTTTTCGCCCAGTGTATTAGCACGACTGGTTGTGCGTTGGACTGGCGAGTGGGAGTCCCGGGTTCAATCCCCGCTTCCGCGTATCACTACACAGGCAATGATGGGAACCGAGCTCACCAAGACATGGTCTTCGGTGTCCAGTTTGAACCTGGTTCTCAGCTGTGACCGCATAGTGCTCTTAAAGCTGCGGGCTGCTGCTGTATCCGACTCGTCATCTCTCAACACCCCGTCGGGCCCCAGTAGGTTAAGGATCACAGGGTAAATAAATGAGAGTGAAACATGCAATTCTGCACACATGATGGTAGTTGCCTTTGCAAGTGGCCTGAGCACAGGCAGTAGCTGCTCGATCAGCTCCCACTGTGAGGCTCTCATTTGAAGGGTTTTTTTCACGGCGGGTTTGGTGACAGCCTCGTCTTCCAGTACGGCTTGGACTGGTATGCGCTGCTGGTTGAGTCGCTCCAGCATTGTAAACGTCGAATTCCAACGAGTGGCACAGTCATTCTGGAGCCTGTTGTCTTTTACCTTAGATAGATAGATAGATAGATAGAATTCAGTTGTCCAGTTGTAGCACAGCAGTATTATTTACAAAGTTACAGAGAAGTAAGAAAAAAGATATACGAGGAAAAAAACAAGAGCAGTACAGTACCAATAAAGAGAAGGTGCATCAATAGAGGGGGCGAATAATATATAAATACCTTGAGCGCGTCTTGTCGTTTCTTCAGTGCACATGTTGCTACAGAAGAGTGTCTGAAATGACGAACAACTCGCCTCGCCGCATCAATGGTTTTGGCCACGTCGGGCAAATCCAGACCCTTTTTAATTGCCAACTGTAACGTGTGGCCAGTGCAGCCAAGGTCTTCCTGGATATCCTCACACAAACCCATGGCTAGGTTCATGCTGCTGGCATTGTCGTGTACAACGCAGAACACCTGCAGGCCCCACTCTTTAATGGTATCGGTCAGCCTCTGGGCTATGTTGGTAGCTGTGTGGCGCTCTGCCATTAAGATGGTGCAGAGGACTTTGGCCTGCATCTCCCAGGCATCGTTGAGATAGTGCGCTGTCACGGTGATGTATGGCATCATGGTGGAAGATGTCCAGAGGTCTGTGGTGAGTGACACACACCGATCTTTCATTTCACCTTTTAATTCGGCTCTCATTTCGAGATACTGGCGTTTGATGTAGTTCCATAGTGTAGCATGCGAGGGGATAACGTAGTCAAGTTCAAAGAATTTCATGAGCGCCTTAAAGCCACGTCCCTTCACGACGGCCAGTGGTCTTGTATCCTTAACAATGAAGTTGACAAGCAGAGTTGTAATTTTGTGTTTTCGGCCGTCTGTCAAGCGACGGTTGGCGTATTCGCCGAGCTTTGTCTGTCTCGGTTTACAGCTTGCATTGCTGCTGCTGCTGCGGGCTGGGCCTGCAGGGCGGGCTGGCTCGCTTGGCAACGGGTGACGAGTTTTCAAGTGGGTCTGCATACAGGTGGTACTGTTGTGGTATTGTAGCTTGACATCGCATAGTTTGCAGATCACAGTATTGCCTTCTTGTTTAAAGAATTTCCACACCTTGGAAGTTTTCGGTCTTGTTGTAGGGCCAGTTGCATTTTCTGTCTCTTCCTCCATCATGAAATCAGTTTGCGACTGGCAGTGGCAGCTGTTTTTTCCCATTGGCAATTGGGTCAATATCAAATTGCGGGAGTTTTTGGGTTTGAAGATTTCTGGAAAAAAAGTAGTTTTTTTTCCAATATATTATTATTTATCCATACAAAGTATTCCTTAAAGATTATGTTTTCATTCATTGGCAAGCTCAGGCATAACTGATTTCAGATATTTATTTACAAAACTGAGTTGTCGACTCATTATTTGGTCAACTATGTTACGGACAAAAACTGTAAAATTTTAGCTTTGGATAAATGTAAAGTATTCAAACAAATCATTGTTCTTGGAAGAATATCTGTCCGCTTACCTACATTTTCAATTATAATCCCCAATTAATAAAGACATTTTCCTTTTTTTTGTATGTAAACCCCCCAATTCACAGAATGCAGTTCACGGTCAAGATATTTTCTCCCCAAACTCCTGAAATTCATGAATATTTTCTCGATTCAATTATACTGAGCTACATATTTCACAGCGATTAATTGTTTTAGTTTTTTACTTTGTTTTGGGAACATTTAAAAATATATATATTTTTAAAAAACATGATGGTAACTTAGTTGACAGCAAGGTATCATAGTTGACAAAGGTAACATAGTTGACTGGACATGAAAAGGTATAATGATGTATTGACATAAATAACACAATCATTAACTAAATTAATTCTTAATTACTATTTTATGTTAGCAAACTGCATATTCCATCTCTTAGTGCATTTAATTAAGAACATTGACATAGAGAATCGCAGTGGGCGTGGTTTACTGGTCTCACTAAAACATATCCTGTTCATTTTCCTCAGACATTCACAAAAATATTTATAACAATTATATGTTAAAGCTGTACTGTGGAAGCTGCTCAACTAGTGGTCAGTAGCGGTATTGCTTTTTTCGGCCGGAGTCGCCGCCGCGAGCACCTCCACCTCGCCGATACGCATCCGTAAAGCCGTCTCCCGTCATTTTTAGACCAGGATTGAGGGAGTAGCCTGCAAGATTCCTTCACCAATGTAAACACAGTTGCTGAGGGAAGCTACTTCCTTTAGAGACAGCAAGACTCGCTGTGATTGGCCGGTAGTGTATCATGTGGGAGATGACATCATTTTGCCGGGAAATTCTCCCCCCCTCACAACTCATAGAAAACATATAAAGAGAAGGCTTCAGAAGCTGAAAATAACAGAGTGGGTGTTCTAAAACTATAGCGATTTAACAGTTAGGACCATTTTAAGATTTGTTTTATAAAAAAAGTTACATGGTATAACTTTAAGCCTAGAACCAAGCCATCCAGGATTGCAGTGATTCATGACCATAAAACCTTTGTTTCTATAAAAAGACAATTTTGAAATTCGCTAAACAAAAGAGCAATTTAATATTAAAATATGTTTTCAGTAGGATCAAAGGTTGTATGGTTATGATTCACTGCAATCCTGGATGGCTTGGTTATAGGCTTACCATAATTGTTATAAATATTTTTGTAAAAGTCTATGGGGAAAATGAATGGGAGATTTTTTGGTGGGACCAGTAAACCACTTCCGCCGCGACGCTCTGTAATTGTGACAAAAACAAATGATACAGATTCAGAACAGTTTAAATGGATCACTAGCAAGTTTATTAACTATTAAACAATTTGTTTTGAATCCATGGAAATGTGTGTGTGTGTGTGTGTGTGTGTGTGTGTGTGTGTGTGTGTGTGTGTGTGTGTGTGTGTGCGCGTGCGTGCGTGCGTGCGTGCGTGCGTGCGTGCGTGCGTCTTTAAGCACGAAGATATGACACAGTTCAGTGCACTCGGAGGGAGCTCGCGAGCAGGCCCGGTCCTCTCCACGTGAGCCTCGCACCCCCCCGGTGAGCCTCGCACTAGAGTCGGGTGTCAAAAAGATGAGATGTAGTAACAGCGACACGCTCCCGGGTACACCACCGGCTCGCCTCGCCTGCCACGCCGGGGAGGTGGAGCATGAGCGTGCGCAATAGGATCCGAAAGATGGTGAACTACTGGGCATGGCGAAGCCAGAGTAAACTTTGGTGGAGGCCCGCAGCGGTCCTGATGTGAACTGTGATATGACACAGTTCAACTGTCTGACAATTCAGACACAGTCTTAACTTTTCCTTCTTCTCTCATCTTTCGCCAATTCTGCCGGCCTTTTCCAGGGTTGGCATCTCACTGTGCACGGTAACAGTGCTGCTTTTCTGCAACAGATAACCGTGGCATTCTCCTGAAAAACAAGTCTACCTTTAATAATATTTATGGAAAACAGTGCTTTTATTTACTGTACAATTTAATTCTCTTGAAAACTATAAGAATAGGTCATGAGTGTCAACTATGTTACTCTTTGTCCACTAAGTTACCTTTACAGGGTAACATAGTTGACAGTAACATAGTTGACATTTTTACTGTTTTCAGGTCTAAAATCAACATGGCTGCCTATCACCATACATCAGATGGCATTTTTACAGAAAGTTTCTTCAAAGTATTAGATATACAATCGATTTTTAATTTATTTAAAAGTTATTTATAACAAAATTGTAGTAACACTGTTGACATGTGATAAATACACCCTTGACTCACACACTACTTTATATTAAATAACTAAGAAAGAGGAGAAAGAACATACCTTGTGGTCTTGCCAAACTTTTCATCAGTAGTAAATGACATCAGGTGGAGAAGGTCATGTGATTTGGAAATAACACACCTCCTTGGGAGGGGTTTTTGTAATGGGTAACTTAGTTGACAGTGAGGTCTCGGACACAGACAAAATGTGTTATTTTCCATATTATATTTGATATATTCCAAAAAGAATCAAACAAGAAAAGGAATATCTTAACTTAATAAAAATAAAATGATCAAAACAAATTTAGATTTAAGAAATGTTATTGTTGTTTAACTAATTAGAAGGTGGTGGTTGTTAAATTCGGACGGTTATTTAGTTGACATTTTAGGGATATTCAGCCATTTTGTATTAATAAGTGACTGTTTCCACAGTAAATGATTAGGTTATTTGGAAAGACAAGATCATAATGAACTTAACAAGCTTTTGTTGTTTTACTTTTAATGCAAACACAAGCTAGATATATCCTTGGACTGGAAAACTCCCGCAATTTGATATTGACCCAATTAGTTCCGGGAGAAGAAACATGTGACGCATCATGACATCAGTATATAGACTGTTAACCACCAGGGGCATTGACAAATCATCTTTTATGACTTCCTATCTAGCCAAGCTGTATGAACCATGAATAAACAATAATAATGATAATAATTTAAAAAAATAAAAATAAAAATAAGATAATAATAATAAAAATAAATAAAAAAAAGATAAGCGATTTTCGAATTCCGTTTACCAAGTCGAATAGTGACGTTAGTATTCGAATATTCGAATATTCAAATATTCGGTGAATGCCCTAGTATGATTTAAATTACCCTAACCCATCCCTACAATATACTATTTTATATCCTATCTTTAGAGCAGTGGTTCCCTCAAAGTGTGGTCTGGGGACCCACAGAGGTCGTTGAGCACAACGACCACAGCAAAACAAAGAACAGTCTAACCACTTCAACCCTATTTTATACTTTGATCTACAAGATACAACACATCAAATTGCTGCCCGTTTTGAGCTTGTAGATCGTCTATTTTCGAAACATTTTGATAAATCTTGAAACATTTAAAAAATGTACAAATCTTCTCTCATGTAATAAAATCAGATGAACGAGGCCCAAAGCCTCCTCATGTAGAAAGTATGTCTTTACCTGTGTTTTTGAGCCACGCACGGAGGCGGACCCAATGTGAACATGTGACTCTACTCTGACCAATCACTGTCTCCCATCTCAGCTCTGACAGGAGAAGCGGCAAGACGAGTCCAAGCCGCTTTGACACAAGAGAAAGATAACAAACTGAGAGGTAATGTAGGTGTGTGTGTGTGTGTGTGTGTGTGTGTGTGTGTGTGTGTGTGTGTGTGTGTGTGTGTGTGTGTGTGTGTGTGTGTGTGTGTGTGTGTGCGCGCGCGCGCGCGCGCGCGCGTGTGCATGCAGGGCTGCCGATAGTGGGGGGTACACTTTTCCCCTACACTTTCTCTGGCTGTTAAACATGGAACTGCTTTGTTCACTACAGCTCTGTTGGAGAGAACACCAGGGTATCGTCATATTACTGACTATGAAGACCAGCTTCAACACAACATGAAGGATACTTATCTGACTGTGAAATTGGGCTCACAGCCTGAGGTCATGTTTAAAGACATCTACACCCTGCTCTACAATGTAGACATCAATGTCACAGACATCCACAGGCATCATGAGGTCAGACAGATGGAGAGGAAGCGGGCAGGAGAGGGAAAAGAAATCCAACTCAGTGAAATCTTCAAAGATCCTTCTGGAAGAAACAAAAGAACATTGCTGACCGTTGGCTGTGCAGGAATTGGCAAAACTTTCCTTGTTCACAAATTTATCTTTGACTGGGCCAAGAAATGTTTTCCCCAAGATCCACACCTTGTGTTCCCGCTCAAGTTCCGCCAGTTAAATCTGCTTAAGGGACACAACTTTACTTTAGCACAGCTAATTCACCATTGCATCAAGGAAACCAGATTTATTGAGGAAGACGTTCTGAATCACATCTTCAATGAATTGCAGAAGTCAGTAGACTACACCAACAGCCCCTTCAAAGTCATGTTTGTTATGGATGGATATGATGAAAAAAAAGATCTGCTTGATTTTGAAACAGATTCTGGCCCCATGAATGTGACCGATTCTTACCCAGTGGAAAAACGTCTAGCAAACCTCATCAAGGGACAGCTGCTCCCCTCTGCTAACATCTGGATGACCTCACGACCTGTAGCAGCCAATCAGATCCCTGAGGACTTAGTTAACAAGATGACAGAAGTGCGAGGGTTCATCAGAGATGAACAGAAGGAGGAGTTCTTCATGAAGAACATGAATGATGAGAACCAGGCCAGCTCCATCTACTCACTCATCAAGGAGTCAAAGGTCATCCATTCCATGTGTGAAATCCCAGTCTTCTGTTGGATCCTTGCTACCGTCGTGAAGAACATGGGGACGATAGTCAAGCTGCCCAAAACCCTGACTGAGCTGTACTGCCACTTCCTGATGGGTGAGATGCTGCGGGAGAAGATGAAGAACCTTGCACTAAAGAAGGCAGACAAAAAGCAGCTCATAAAGGATGCAGGAGAAGTTCTTCTGAAGCTGGGCAGGCTGGCCTTTGAACAACTGGACAAAGGCAAAATCGTGTTCTACGAGGAAGACCTGGAAGAGAGTGGTCTTGATGTGAACAACATCTTGCAGTACTCAATTTTTTGCACAACGTTCTTCAAAGAAGACGATGTGTTTTTCCACCAAACGGTCTACTGCTTTGTTCATCTGAGCATCCAGGAGTTTCTGGCTGCAGTCTACCTGTTCCACTGTTTCACACAGAGGAACATGGAGGTCCTGGAGACATTCATGAAAGATTCACATCGTGACAGTTTAGTTGAACATGGAATTATCAAGCCTTTCACCAGTGACAGTTCCCTGTCTGACTTCCTGGAGGCTGTTATGAAAAAAAAATGTGCAGAGTCAGAGTGGTCACCTGGACCTGTTTGTCCGTTTCCTTCATGGTCTCTCACTGCAGTCCAACCAGAGTCTTTTAGGAGGTCTACTGGATCAGACAGACAGTCCACAGGAGTTCCAGAAAGCCATCAACAACCTGAAGGAGATGAATGATCCTCGTGCCTCTCCTGACAGATGTATCAACATCTTCCACTGTCTGATGGAGATGCAGGACCCCTCATTAAGTCAGGGGATCCAACAGTACCTGGAGTCAGAGAGCAGATCAAGGGAGGGACTCTCTGTGCCTCAGTGTTCAGCTCTGGCCTCCATGCTGCAGATGTTAGACGTTCTGGAGGAGTTGGACCTGGACAAATACAACACAGGCCAGGATGGGCGACTGAGACTGATCCCAGCTGTGAGGAACTGCACAACAGCCAGGTTAGTAGTCATGTGAATGTCAACATGTTTGAGCACCATTCACTCATACTACATTCATTCATTATAAAATGTGTCCCAATCTCACTGAGAGCCAGTAATTTTCATTTCATTTGAAAGCTGGGGATCGTAGCTACAACATGATATATTGGTTGTGGAGATTGACCCAAAAGTTTTGAAGATATGGCTTATAGAATGATGCCATGCTGAAATAGGACTTTTGAGATATTCAAGTTTTAAATAAATTTCTAACCTGCAATGACCTGACTCCGCCACATGGGGAGCAATCTTCAATTCAATCTTCAATTCAAAGAAGCTTTATTGGCATGAGAACACAAACGTTTACACAGTGGTGGAAAAAGTACCAACATTTTATAATTAAGTAAAAGTATCAATTCTGCAATGTAGAATCACTCTGTTACAAGTAAAAGTCCAGAATTAAAAATGTACTTGAGTAAAAGTACGAAAGTATTGGTATCCAAATGTACTTAAAGTACCAAAAGTAAAAGTACAAAATGTTTGAAAATAGCAGATCTACAAGCTCACAACGCGTCGCACCGCAATGCGTTGTGAGCTTGTAGATCGGCTATTTTCAAATAGCCTTGGTATAACATAGGGCTAAAGTGGTTTATGTATGTTTTAAAATTTAGTTATTGCTTTGTAGATTAGCATTATTGGGCTAAATGTAAAGACGCTACGCTGCGCCAACCGTGAATTCAACACAATCTGCTGTTGAGCAGTTTAACCAATTTGCTACGTACGTCTACACAAACGGTCAGATTACAAAGATAAATTGCTTTAGTGAAGGCTCACGGATGTCACCATAGGGTACGCTCCAGCATCGTATTATTTAACGAGGAGCATTTTAATCCGATCGGTCGTCGTTTCCTTAAAAAGGTATTAATGTATCTAAGTGCAGTACACCTCGCAACCGATGGGGTCGCATGGCTGAAAAACAACAGAAAATGGCGTCTGATCGGATTAAAATGCTGTTTATTAAACAATACGAAAGATACGGGTCATTCTGCTTGAGCGTACCATACTGTGACATCTGTGAGACTTCAGTAAGCACTTTATCTTTGAAATATGAACGTTTTTGTAGACGTACGTAGCAAATAGGTTTAACTTTTCAACACCAGGTTGAAGTGAATTTATTACGTGCGCAACACCTGCGTTAGCCTGCAGCTAGCGCTAGCTAACGCTAGCTAGCGTTAGCCGTTAGCCACTCATAGCCAGTCAACCAGAATAGTATACTCTAAAGTCAACTTTCCGACGGCGAGTGAACAATTGCATTCCATCCATGTTTTCTTGGCTGTCAATTTATTGTCCAAAAAAACAAACGCTATGAACGTTAAAACTAGATAGTTTACGACGACACTGTACTATTCAATGCTGAGCTAACTCAGTGACTTCACGGAAGACAAACGCATATGTTACAGACGCCTCCAGGCAGGAACGGATCATTTTCACCAGCGTAGAAGAAGAAACAGCGGAAGAACGGCGGAAGAATAATAAATAAAATAATACACTAAATCATACATTACGTGGTTAATAATCGTTCATTTGGAACACACATGGCATTAAATTAATGGGATAAATACTGTGGTTTGCATCGCTAAGTAATGGAGTCCCGATATTACCGCATTTGGCTACAAACGGCTAACAAAGGCTGGCTAGTTAGCATTTTAGCTAATATCAACTGGGAGGACTAACAGAATTATGTACCGAACTCTCACATTAATTAAAAAAAGTCTTATTTACATGCAGAGTTAAGCTCTGGCGTTTAAGTGAAATGTAGCCTGAAATTTATGAAATGCTTTAGTGGCTTTATCACATTTTAGTGAGAAAAAAAAAAGGTATTTTCAGTCCCTGTCTAAAGCTGTAATTTCCGAAATGACTGGCTCTCAATGAGATCGGGACACAAATAAACATGCATGCCGCGAGCGCACACACACACACACACACACACACACACCGGCCCAGATCGACTTCCGACCATTCATCATTAAAATGCGTCCGACTCTTATGTTTCCGACCACTTTTTCCCCTCCTGATTGCGACCGTAGGTTGCAGTTAACTATGAAAACCAGCACATCTTGTCCGCGTATCTCTGTCTCTATGTAGGTCACACCTGACACTGTGGTTCCCCTGACACATCACTGTGACATCACAGGTGATATCACAGGTGACATCACTGTGATGTCAGGGGAACCACTCTACAGAATGGGTTTACCGTTCTGACATCACACATTGGCTTCACTGTGATGGCACACTAACAGAATCCCTTTTATGCCCATATATGGAGTTCCCACATGTCATCAATATTAAGCCCATATTTAACAGGACTTCATATGGGAATGCCCATATATGGAGGCCACATCGGCCACATACCACACTAACAGAATCCATATATGGCCAAGACAGATGGCAACAACGACAGAGTTATGTCTCTGTGCCTGCAGCATTAGTGTGAGCAGCATACACAAACACACCGTGCCACACACAGGGGGAGGGGGATATCTCGCTCTTTCGAACGACCATCATTTCGACAACGGAACGTCGGGAAGGTTAGCGACTCACGCCACGGAGGTTAGGGTTAGGGTAAGGTTTAGAGAGAGTGCATGATGTCCGACCCGAATAGACGACCGAAAATTAATTATGAAAATGCGTCGCACGCACACGCGCGCGCGCACGCGCGCACGCACGCACGCACGCACGCACGCACGCACGCACGCACGCACGCACACACACACACACACACACACACACACACACACACACACACACACACACACACACACACACACAGCTGATGTATACAGGATAAAACACACCCTCTCACATATTAGGAGGACAGTGCAGGCCACTTTTCCACCAGGGTTGAACCAGTTCAGGTCTTGTTTCCCTCCTAATATTGAACCAGTTCAGAGGAGATCCCAAATAAATTCTCCAGATGTTTAGCTTAATTTGCAACATTGTTTTCTCACTCAACATACAGTATAAGTGTATACAGTAGAGGTGTGGATCTCTATCACTGTGGCGATACGATATATTTGTGTTACATTGAAATCCTGCCGATACATTACGATTCACCCCTGTTCCTGATAGCTTGTATGTTCTACAGGACGGCATGAGGCAGATCGCCCCCCGCTACCCCCGCCTCCCCGTTTTTCACTCCCAGACCACGCCCCCGAACGTCGCGATTGGCCAGCTATACTCGGCTGTATTTCCTGGCCGTGTCCTGTGTGTTTTGCCGTAATACTTGCTGGCGACAATGCTATAGGCTAGTACTAAAAAGGATGTATGAATACGCGGAGACTTTTGTCAAAATGAAAATGCGCGTGATTTACAACGCGGCCGACCGACCGATGAAAATGTTGTTGGACCGTCGCTAAATACCATTTAATGATGTATAATTCGATTACTGTACCACATGAATAGCGTGGCATTACTGCCCACAGAAAAGCATGATATCGATGTTGCAGTATGCAGTTTATAGCTTCATGTTTGGGGTTTATTTTCAGACAACACAGCGTGACTGCAGGGCCAATCTTGGGAAGAGAGAGAGAAGGAGGGAAAAAAACGTCTGGAGACTCAAGTAGCCTGCGTGGGAAAAGTAGTCTCCTAAATGTATTTCTAAAAAGTAAAAGTAGGCTACCAATAGCAGTTCATTCATAAGTCTGTACTAGTCTAATCTGGGTTCCCAGAAGCTTCTCATTTTCGCCACTAGGGGGCGCGGGTGGAGTACTAGTCCAACTCGGCTGGTCCAAATAGATCCAGGCTATTTCTAGTTTATTTTATTATTTTCATTCAAAGGACCAACTGTGGGAAGCGCAGTATGTTTTATAATTTACATCTGCAAAGTAACTAGTTTTCAAATGCATATAGTGGAGTAAAAATACAATATTTGGATCTTTACTTTACACCACTGATTTTACCAAATATATGTATTTATTTATATTGATTATAAATATGCAAAGATTGCAGAGAGAGAACGGCAGCAGCAGTGTTGTGAAACAGTGGCAATTATTTTGTTTTAAACCCAGCAACGAGGAGCTTTCTTTAACAAAATGATCTCGGAGACTCGACAAGAAGAAGATGGGAATGTCCATATATGGGCATTCCCATATGACGTCCTGTTAGATACAGGCTTACTATTGATGACATCAGGTAACTCCATATATGGGTATAAAAGGGATTCTGTTAGTGTGACATCACAGTGATGTCAGAGCGGCAAACTCATAGACCGTAAAAAAAAGAGAGAGAGAGAGAGAGAGAGAGAGAGAGAGAGAGAGAGAGAGAGAGAGAGAGAGAGAGAGAGAGAGAGAGGAGGGTCGATTTTGTACCCATGTTTAAAGATGTAATATGGGTTCCTTATCGATCCCACTAATAAATCCTTTTCTGTTACTGGTAGTTGTTATTGGCATTTGGCAAAGATTTGTATTCAAATTTACATTTTGGTCCAATATTAAACTTTGACATGTGTGTGCTGTCATTTCAAAAGCCTAGTGTATACTTCATCTTACAGTGGTATAGCAATAATGATGATTAAAAACATCAGAACATAGGGAGAAATAATGACCCATGTTCTTTTCTTCAGAGAAGGACGGAGACACGCACATACAGTAACTAACAAACATGCAACGTACTCACAAGCCCACAACATGTAACGTTCCATGCACACACAAAGTGTGTAATGATAATCCCGAAAAAAACAGGAGGAAAGCAGGAGAATTGCTGGTGTAGGAGTGAGACTCGTTTTCATTTGACGACAAAATAGCAGTGCTGCACACACACACACACACGCACACGCACACGCACACGCACACACACACACACACACACACACACACACACACACACACCCTGGAAGAGTAGTGTTCCCTGTGGTGAAGACTAATGAGGATCCATAATCAATAAACAGTGAACTTGGTCTGATCTGTTTTGATCATCTCTGATTTTTCATTTAATCTGTCATTACAGAATTGTTGGCTTTGGCAACCTCCGGAAGGAACACATAGAAGTTGTGTCTTCAGCTCTCTGTTCTAATCCATCCCATCTGAGACACCTGGACTTAAGTTCCAACCACCTGGACCTGGATCTACTCTGTGCTGCACTGAAAAGTCCTCATTGTAGACTGGAGACTCTACGGTCAGACTATTAATCATTCTCATACTTTATTTATTATGTGATTAAACTATTAATATTGTGGAAATGCTTTGTTTTAAGAGTGTGAATAAGGTTGATATCATAGTAACACACTTTGACTAGAATAATGATAAGGTACAGTGACTACAGCATGTGTTTATTTTTCTGTACATCTTTTGTGCATTTTATTTATTGATAGAGTAAGTGTAAACAGGGAGAGAGAGGTGAGGTCCAGGGATCCAGCAAACAGAGCAGTCACAGAGAAGCTGAGTTGAGACAGGAGTGTGTTGTGAGCTCTGCTGTGTGTTGCAGACACACAGAGAACATTTATACCACCGTCTCCGTAGAATGCGTAGATAATAGTGACTTTAAGCTTGATGATTTTCAGGACGGCAACGCCAGACGGACTACGGCTGCTATGACGTAATCGCCGTAGCGGTCAAAATGGTTAAGCAAAGCCTCGGCGGCGACGGGTTCCCACCCCTTTCACTGAACGCTTTGGTTCCCATGGCGACGCGTACATGCAGCAGACGGAGTAGGCGTTACGTGGGAAGGGACCTTCTGCCGTAGTAGAGGCGGCTGCGGCGACGGCAGGTTTATCTATCGAGTGCGGATCATTTCCGGTTACCGTTGTCATCTGCCGTTGCCATATCGTTGTTTAAGGTCACTAATAACCATTAACATGCTCCACAAAGATGATGTTCCAACTTGTATCTTCCTTGTAGGGCTGTCACGATTAGGATTTTCTCCAGACGATTAATTGTCATACAAATAATTGGCGATTGACGAATATATTGTCTTTTTCCCCCCCTTCATTTTATGCCACTATGATAATAGGCTTTGAGCTCATACTCATACTGTACCTTAATGAAGAGCAATTTCATTGCTTTTTAAACATCAGTTCAGTGGTGTAAACTGTAAAGTAACTATTAAGTACATTTACTTGCTAACTTTATCCCTATTTTATACCGTAGCTATTTGAAAATAGCCGATCTACAAGCTCACAACGCGTCGCGGTGCGTTGTGAAAATAGCCGATCTACAAGCTCACAGCGCGTCGCGGTGCGTTGTGAAAATAGCCGATCTACAAGCTCACAACGCGTCGCGGTGCGTTGTGAAAATAGCCGATCTACAAGCTCACAACGCGTCGCGGTGCGTTGTGAAAATAGCCGATCTACAAGCTCACAACGCGTCGCGGTGCGTTGTGAAAATAGCCGATCTACATGCTCACAAGGCGTTGTGAAAATAGCAGACAACTGCAAAAATAGCCGACATTGAAAATAGCGACAGTAGCCTATAATGTTTATCATGACACGATCCAACATCTATAGCTCGTTGCCGTCTGTGTGTAATCATCATCATCATCATCATCCCTTCCATAGCAGAGCAGCAGTGCTAAGCTAAGCTGCAGTAAAGGCATTGACTCCAGTCATCTGTGTTGAAACGAAAGTGAAGTGAACGCCTTTTTCTGTATTGTATCAAAAGGAATAAATATAGTCCCGGGATGTGTATGGTACATGTGTCTGTTCCGACCTGTGTGTATGGTACACAGCCTGCCTGTGCTGTGTGACGGTGCTGCCTGTGCTGTGATAGGGATCCTGCATGGAGTTCATCTGGTTAATGTAAAAAACTAAGAAAATGTTTTGGTGGGCCTCGTATAATAACTCTGAGGACCCCCTAGGGGTCCCGGACCCCCTGTTGAAGACCCCTGCTTTAAAGCATTGGTTCTCATACATTATCATGGCAAGGACCCCCATACTGACATGTATGTTACTGCAGACTGTGGAACTGTGGAACGCCCCTCCACAATCCTTAAAGGAGAGCAAATCCCTAGCCTCCTTCAAAATTGGTATGAAAAGTCACCTTCAGACAGCTGCTACCTGTGACTTGTAAATAGACTATACCCCCATGCTCCCCCCCCCCTTTTTTCTTTTTTTTCTGCCTTTGTATTTGATTTGTATTTGATCTCCTTTTAGTTGACCTTGTACCAGTGATTTGTACTGTCATGAAACTGTACTTTTTTCTATTGCAAACTTCTAATAAATTAGAAGTTTGCATCTGGTTAATGTAAAAAACTAAGAAAATGTTTTGGTGGGCCTCGTATAATAACTCTGACTAGACTATGTGACAACCAGGAATAGTTTGGTGACCACCGGAGACTCGGTTGACGGCCGGAATTTAGACGGCACCTGGGAGCAGGTTGGGTTAGCGCCCCAGCCTGTGTCTTCCGTGAGGAAGAAGCCCAACAAATCCACGGTGAGGCCTTTAGGAGGGCCATTCAACTGCAGCGGCTGAATGGAATGTTTGGATTGGGGTCTGGTGCAACGCACAGGTTCTGAACCTGGTGAGAGCAGGAGAGGACCTGGTAAGACGTAGGAGGAGCCCGGCCAGGAGTCAACCCATAGAGCCTAGTTCTTCCACGTGCCAGAATGGCTCCCCAATCCTGGCAGAGTAGTTCCGGTGCTGCACATTGAGTGACCCTGTCTTTCCCTAATAGGACTGATCGTGGATAGCTACTGGGACGTAAGTCGGGACTTGATCAACCCCGGCTGGGTCACCTGGGCGAGGGTGTATGATGTTGCGAGACCCGAAACACCCGTCGACCCCAGGCTACATCACTGATGATACGTCCCAGCTGCATCCTTGTGATGTTTTTTTACACTATTAGTTCTATTTATAGTGGCTCATAGGAATAGACTATGTGACAACCAGGAATAGTTTGGTGACCACCGGAGACTCGGTTGACGGCCGGAATTTAGACGGCACCCGGGAGCAGGTTGGGTTAGCGCCCCAGCCTGTGTCTTCCGTGAGGAAGAAGCCCAACAAATCCACGGTGAGGCCTTTAGGAGGGCCATTCAACTGCAGCGGCTGAATGGAATGTTTGGATTGGGGTCTGGTGCAACGCACAGGTTCTGAACCTGGTGAGAGCAGGAGAGGACCTGGTAAGACGTAGGAGGAGCCCGGCCAGGAGTCAACCCATAGATCCTAGTTCTTCCACGCGCCAGAATGGCTCCCCAATCCTGGCAGAGTAGTTCCGGTGCTGCACATTGAGTGACCCTGTCTTTCCCTAATAGGACTGATCGTGGATAGCTACTGGGACGTAAGTCGGGACTTGATCAACCCCGGCTGGGTCACCTGGGCGAGGGTGTATGATGTTGCGAGACCCGAAACACCCGTCGACCCCAGGCTACATCACTGATGATACGTCCCAGCTGCATCCTTGTGATGTTTTTTTACACTATTAGTTCTATTTATAGTGGCTCATAGGAATAGACTATGTGACAACCAGGAATAGTTTGGTGACCACCGGAGACTCGGTTGACGGCCGGAATTTAGACGGCACCCGGGAGCAGGTTGGGTTAGCGCCCCAGCCTGTGTCTTCCGTGAGGAAGAAGCCCAACAAATCCACGGTGAGGCCTTTAGGAGGGCCATTCAACTGCAGCGGCTGAATGGAATGTTTGGATTGGGGTCTGGTGCAACGCACAGGTTCTGAACCTGGTGAGAGCAGGAGAGGACCTGGTAAGACGTAGGAGGAGCCCGGCCAGGAGTCAACCCATAGAGCCTAGTTCTTCCACGCGCCAGAATGGCTCCCCAATCCTGGCAGAGTAGTTCCGGTGCTGCACATTGAGTGACCCTGTCTTTCCCTAATAGGACTGATCGTGGATAGCTACTGGGACGTAAGTCGGGACTTGATCAACCCCGGCTGGGTCACCTGGGCGAGGGTGTATGATGTTGCGAGACCCGAAACACCCGTCGACCCCAGGCTACATCACTGATGATACGTCCCAGCTGCATCCTTGTGATGTTTTTTTACACTATTAGTTCTATTTATAGTGGCTCATAGGAATAGACTATGTGACAACCAGGAATAGTTTGGTGACCACCGGAGACTCGGTTGACGGCCGGAATTTAGACGGCACCCGGGAGCAGGTTGGGTTAGCGCCCCAGCCTGTGTCTTCCGTGAGGAAGAAGCCCAACAAATCCACGGTGAGGCCTTTAGGAGGGCCATTCAACTGCAGCGGCTGAATGGAATGTTTGGATTGGGGTCTGGTGCAACGCACAGGTTCTGAACCTGGTGAGAGCAGGAGAGGACCTGGTAAGACGTAGGAGGAGCCCGGCCAGGAGTCAACCCATAGAGCCTAGTTCTTCCACGCGCCAGAATGGCTCCCCAATCCTGGCAGAGTAGTTCCGGTGCTGCACATTGAGTGACCCTGTCTTTCCCTAATAGGACTGATCGTGGATAGCTACTGGGACGTAAGTCGGGACTTGATCAACCCCGGCTGGGTCACCTGGGCGAGGGTGTATGATGTTGCGAGACCCGAAACACCCGTCGACCCCAGGCTACATCACTGATGATACGTCCCAGCTGCATCCTTGTGATGTTTTTTTACACTATTAGTTCTATTTATAGTGGCTCATAGGAATAGACTATGTGACAACCAGGAATAGTTTGGTGACCACCGGAGACTCGGTTGACGGCCGGAATTTAGACGGCACCCGGGAGCAGGTTGGGTTAGCGCCCCAGCCTGTGTCTTCCGTGAGGAAGAAGCCCAACAAATCCACGGTGAGGCCTTTAGGAGGGCCATTCAACTGCAGCGGCTGAATGGAATGTTTGGATTGGGGTCTGGTGCAACGCACAGGTTCTGAACCTGGTGAGAGCAGGAGAGGACCTGGTAAGACGTAGGAGGAGCCCGGCCAGGAGTCAACCCATAGAGCCTAGTTCTTCCACGCGCCAGAATGGCTCCCCAATCCTGGCAGAGTAGTTCCGGTGCTGCACATTGAGTGACCCTGTCTTTCCCTAATAGGACTGATCGTGGATAGCTACTGGGACGTAAGTCGGGACTTGATCAACCCCGGCTGGGTCACCTGGGCGAGGGTGTATGATGTTGCGAGACCCGAAACACCCGTCGACCCCAGGCTACATCACTGATGATACGTCCCAGCTGCATCCTTGTGATGTTTTTTTACACTATTAGTTCTATTTATAGTGGCTCATAGGAATAGACTATGTGACAACCAGGAATAGTTTGGTGACCACCGGAGACTCGGTTGACGGCCGGAATTTAGACGGCACCCGGGAGCAGGTTGGGTTAGCGCCCCAGCCTGTGTCTTCCGTGAGGAAGAAGCCCAACAAATCCACGGTGAGGCCTTTAGGAGGGCCATTCAACTGCAGCGGCTGAATGGAATGTTTGGATTGGGGTCTGGTGCAACGCACAGGTTCTGAACCTGGTGAGAGCAGGAGAGGACCTGGTAAGACGTAGGAGGAGCCCGGCCAGGAGTCAACCCATAGAGCCTAGTTCTTCCACGCGCCAGAATGGCTCCCCAATCCTGGCAGAGTAGTTCCGGTGCTGCACATTGAGTGACCCTGTCTTTCCCTAATAGGACTGATCGTGGATAGCTACTGGGACGTAAGTCGGGACTTGATCAACCCCGGCTGGATCACCTGGGCGAGGGTGTATGATGTTGCGAGACCCGAAACACCCGTCGACCCCAGGCTACATCACTGATGATACGTCCCAGCTGCATCCTTGTGATGTTTTTTTACACTATTAGTTCTATTTATAGTGGCTCATAGGAATAGACTATGTGACAACCAGGAATAGTTTGGTGACCACCGGAGACTCGGTTGACGGCCGGAATTTAGACGGCACCCGGGAGCAGGTTGGGTTAGCGCCCCAGCCTGTGTCTTCCGTGAGGAAGAAGCCCAACAAATCCACGGTGAGGCCTTTAGGAGGGCCATTCAACTGCAGCGGCTGAATGGAATGTTTGGATTGGGGTCTGGTGCAACGCACAGGTTCTGAACCTGGTGAGAGCAGGAGAGGACCTGGTAAGACGTAGGAGGAGCCCGGCCAGGAGTCAACCCATAGAGCCTAGTTCTTCCACGCGCCAGAATGGCTCCCCAATCCTGGCAGAGTAGTTCCGGTGCTGCACATTGAGTGACCCTGTCTTTCCCTAATAGGACTGATCGTGGATAGCTACTGGGACGTAAGTCGGGACTTGATCAACCCCGGCTGGGTCACCTGGGCGAGGGTGTATGATGTTGCGAGACCCGAAACACCCGTCGACCCCAGGCTACATCACTGATGATACGTCCCAGCTGCATCCTTGTGATGTTTTTTTACACTATTAGTTCTATTTATAGTGGCTCATAGGAATAGACTATGTGACAACCAGGAATAGTTTGGTGACCACCGGAGACTCGGTTGACGGCCGAAATTTAGACGGCACCCGGGAGCAGGTTGGGTTAGCGCCCCAGCCTGTGTCTTCCGTGAGGAAGAAGCCCAACAAATCCACGGTGAGGCCTTTAGGAGGGCCATTCAACTGCAGCGGCTGAATGGAATGTTTGGATTGGGGTCTGGTGCAACGCACAGGTTCTGAACCTGGTGAGAGCAGGAGAGGACCTGGTAAGACGTAGGAGGAGCCCGGCCAGGAGTCAACCCATAGAGCCTAGTTCTTCCACGCGCCAGAATGGCTCCCCAATCCTGGCAGAGTAGTTCCGGTGCTGCACATTGAGTGACCCTGTCTTTCCCTAATAGGACTGATCGTGGATAGCTACTGGGACGTAAGTCGGGACTTGATCAACCCCGGCTGGGTCACCTGGGCGAGGGTGTATGATGTTGCGAGACCCGAAACACCCGTCGACCCCAGGCTACATCACTGATGATACGTCCCAGCTGCATCCTTGTGATGTTTTTTTACACTATTAGTTCTATTTATAGTGGCTCATAGGAATAGACTATGTGACAACCAGGAATAGTTTGGTGACCACCGGAGACTCGGTTGACGGCCGGAATTTAGACGGCACCCGGGAGCAGGTTGGGTTAGCGCCCCAGCCTGTGTCTTCCGTGAGGAAGAAGCCCAACAAATCCACGGTGAGGCCTTTAGGAGGGCCATTCAACTGCAGCGGCTGAATGGAATGTTTGGATTGGGGTCTGGTGCAACGCACAGGTTCTGAACCTGGTGAGAGCAGGAGAGGACCTGGTAAGACGTAGGAGGAGCCCGGCCAGGAGTCAACCCATAGAGCCTAGTTCTTCCACGCGCCAGAATGGCTCCCCAATCCTGGCAGAGTAGTTCCGGTGCTGCACATTGAGTGACCCTGTCTTTCCCTAATAGGACTGATCGTGGATAGCTACTGGGACGTAAGTCGGGACTTGATCAACCCCGGCTGGGTCACCTGGGCGAGGGTGTATGATGTTGCGAGACCCGAAACACCCGTCGACCCCAGGCTACATCACTGATGATACGTCCCAGCTGCATCCTTGTGATGTTTTTTTACACTATTAGTTCTATTTATAGTGGCTCATAGGAATAGACTATGTGACAACCAGGAATAGTTTGGTGACCACCGGAGACTCGGTTGACGGCCGGAATTTAGACGGCACCCGGGAGCAGGTTGGGTTAGCGCCCCAGCCTGTGTCTTCCGTGAGGAAGAAGCCCAACAAATCCACGGTGAGGCCTTTAGGAGGGCCATTCAACTGCAGCGGCTGAATGGAATGTTTGGATTGGGGTCTGGTGCAACGCACAGGTTCTGAACCTGGTGAGAGCAGGAGAGGACCTGGTAAGACGTAGGAGGAGCCCGGCCAGGAGTCAACCCATAGAGCCTAGTTCTTCCACGCGCCAGAATGGCTCCCCAATCCTGGCAGAGTAGTTCCGGTGCTGCACATTGAGTGACCCTGTCTTTCCCTAATAGGACTGATCGTGGATAGCTACTGGGACGTAAGTCGGGACTTGATCAACCCCGGCTGGGTCACCTGGGCGAGGGTGTATGATGTTGCGAGACCCGAAACACCCGTCGACCCCAGGCTACATCACTGATGATACGTCCCAGCTGCATCCTTGTGATGTTTTTTTACACTATTAGTTCTATTTATAGTGGCTCATAGGAATAGACTATGTGACAACCAGGAATAGTTTGGTGACCACCGGAGACTCGGTTGACGGCCGGAATTTAGACGGCACCCGGGAGCAGGTTGGGTTAGCGCCCCAGCCTGTGTCTTCCGTGAGGAAGAAGCCCAACAAATCCACGGTGAGGCCTTTAGGAGGGCCATTCAACTGCAGCGGCTGAATGGAATGTTTGGATTGGGGTCTGGTGCAACGCACAGGTTCTGAACCTGGTGAGAGCAGGAGAGGACCTGGTAAGACGTAGGAGGAGCCCGGCCAGGAGTCAACCCATAGAGCCTAGTTCTTCCACGCGCCAGAATGGCTCCCCAATCCTGGCAGAGTAGTTCCGGTGCTGCACATTGAGTGACCCTGTCTTTCCCTAATAGGACTGATCGTGGATAGCTACTGGGACGTAAGTCGGGACTTGATCAACCCCGGCTGGGTCACCTGGGCGAGGGTGTATGATGTTGCGAGACCCGAAACACCCGTCGACCCCAGGCTACATCACTGATGATACGTCCCAGCTGCATCCTTGTGATGTTTTTTTTACACTATTAGTTCTATTTATAGTGGCTCATAGGAATAGACTATGTGACAACCAGGAATAGTTTGGTGACCACCGGAGACTCGGTTGACGGCCGGAATTTAGACGGCACCCGGGAGCAGGTTGGGTTAGCGCCCCAGCCTGTGTCTTCCGTGAGGAAGAAGCCCAACAAATCCACGGTGAGGCCTTTAGGAGGGCCATTCAACTGCAGCGGCTGAATGGAATGTTTGGATTGGGGTCTGGTGCAACGCACAGGTTCTGAACCTGGTGAGAGCAGGAGAGGACCTGGTAAGACGTAGGAGGAGCCCGGCCAGGAGTCAACCCATAGAGCCTAGTTCTTCCACGCGCCAGAATGGCTCCCCAATCCTGGCAGAGTAGTTCCGGTGCTGCACATTGAGTGACCCTGTCTTTCCCTAATAGGACTGATCGTGGATAGCTACTGGGACGTAAGTCGGGACTTGATCAACCCCGGCTGGGTCACCTGGGCGAGGGTGTATGATGTTGCGAGACCCGAAACACCCGTCGACCCCAGGCTACATCACTGATGATACGTCCCAGCTGCATCCTTGTGATGTTTTTTTACACTATTAGTTCTATTTATAGTGGCTCATAGGAATAGACTATGTGACAACCAGGAATAGTTTGGTGACCACCGGAGACTCGGTTGACGGCCGGAATTTAGACGGCACCCGGGAGCAGGTTGGGTTAGCGCCCCAGCCTGTGTCTTCCGTGAGGAAGAAGCCCAACAAATCCACGGTGAGGCCTTTAGGAGGGCCATTCAACTGCAGCGGCTGAATGGAATGTTTGGATTGGGGTCTGGTGCAACGCACAGGTTCTGAACCTGGTGAGAGCAGGAGAGGACCTGGTAAGACGTAGGAGGAGCCCGGCCAGGAGTCAACCCATAGAGCCTAGTTCTTCCACGCGCCAGAATGGCTCCCCAATCCTGGCAGAGTAGTTCCGGTGCTGCACATTGAGTGACCCTGTCTTTCCCTAATAGGACTGATCGTGGATAGCTACTGGGACGTAAGTCGGGACTTGATCAACCCCGGCTGGGTCACCTGGGCGAGGGTGTATGATGTTGCGAGACCCGAAACACCCGTCGACCCCAGGCTACATCACTGATGATACGTCCCAGCTGCATCCTTGTGATGTTTTTTTTACACTGAGGACCCCCTAGGGGTCCCGGACCCCCTGTTGAAGACCCCTGCTTTAAAGCATTGGTTCTCATACATTATCATGGCAAGGACCCCCATACTGACATGTATGTTACTGCAGACTGTGGAACTGTGGAACGCCCCTCCACAATCCTTAAAGGAGAGCAAATCCCTAGCCTCCTTCAAAATTGGTATGAAAAGTCACCTTCAGACAGCTGCTACCTGTGACTTGTAAATAGACTATACCCCCATGCCCCCCCCCCCCCTTTTTTTCTTTTTTTTCTGCCATTGTATTTGATTTGTATTTGATCTCCTTTTAGTTGACCTTGTACCAGTGATTTGTACTGTCATGAAACTGTACTTTTTTCTATTGCAAACTTCTAATAAATTCTTCAATCAATCAATCAAAAGACCCATTTATCCAAATGTTTCAAAAATAGACAATAATAAAATAAAATATTTAGGCAGAAATAGGATATGTTGTGAAATAATCCTCAAGCTCTTTTGCTAGAGTATAAAACTTTTTTTTCTCTGGTATGTATTCTCCACTTGCAGAATAGGGGCAGGGGGGAGGGGCGGGCGCGCAGAGGCGTTCTGTGTACTTCCGGTTCATCCACAGACACAGTGTTGTGTTGTCATGTCTCCGTTAGATAAAAATGCTTTCTTTTCACTTTTTTCTACTTTTTATCACTTGTCAAAAGACGTTTTATTTGGATGCTTCATCTTTTTACCGTTCATTTTTTTTGTTAGTGTTGTCATCGGTTTTTATTTATAAAGGGAAACGTATGTAGGCTACAGTCTTCACAGCAGAGCAGACAGACAGAGAGAGGTAAGATAACGCTATTATTATCATAAAATACAGCAATCTATCTAATAAAACGTTTGTTAAATGTGCTTAGCAGTAGTGTCTTTTAGGGTTTGGGCCGGGGTCTTTATTTGATGTAAAGAAAGTTTAATATTAACGCTAGCCTCATTAGCATCTTAGCTCCGTCTATTATAGGCTACTGACTGTTGGTTCTCGAAGTGGGGTCCGGGGACCCCCAGGGAGTTCCAGGGGGTCCCCAGCTAAATTATAGTTAGGGACCAAATGGACCCTTAGGGGTATGTAACAGTACAAATCATTTGGTTCCATTTGTACACTCTGAGTTATGCTAACATGATTTTACAATATAAGTTGGGGTCTCAGGGATATAAATGCTATTAAATGAGGGTCAGTAGCCTAATGGATGTCAAACTGGGGGTCCTTGAAATTAAAATGGTTGGGAATCACTGCTAGAGCCGTAAAAATGTTCTCTTATGGGGTCACTGGCCTAAATGGGGGTCAGTGGGAATGTGGAATAATACAAGTCAATTCTTATTACCTCTTATTAATTTGGTGATTATCAAACGAGTATATGGGGACCAAACAATCTGTACAAGTAGAGTAAAAATCCTCAGTGTCAATTTCAATCTGAGTGTAGACTTTTACAGGTCCATTTGGTTAAATGTATTCTTTAATTAAATTAAAATGGAAGATTTTACTAAGTAAAAATAGTCTACAGTACATGTTATAAACAACTTTACTTTTGACCAAGTCCAGTTTCATTAACATTGTAAAATGATACCTATAGTAACAGTAAATATCTGTTCTTACCATACATAAAAATGCATTTAATAATATACATAGTCTTGGGTACATTTATTTTTCTTTCAGGAACTGCGATGACATGGACCACATCAGCCGATCAGGGTTCCGATGGCAGGATGTAGCAGCAATCAGATTTGAGAATTCAACCTCTTGAAAGAGCTCCAAGGTTGACGACTGTTTGGTTCAGGAAAACTCACACCCATGTACTTTAAGACATTGGGAAGGCAACTATTGATTCTATTCACAACACACATTTGGCTTTGCCTATTCTATAGCTACACCTACATTATTCAGAACCTTATTCAATTTAATTTAGGCCTACAATATGCAAACAAAATCCCCCCAAAATACAATACTCTACATTCTATTGTTTTCCTAAATAAAAGGCCAATTGCATGTGAAATGATATTGCTTGTATTGTCTGAATACATTTGAATAAAGCTGATACAAGACTACATTCTATTGTTTTCCTAAATAAAAGGCTAATTACCTGTGAAATGATATTGCCTGTATTGTCTGAATGCATTTGAATAAAGCTGATATAATTCACAAGACGTAAACATGTCATGATTCATGTGTTTTAATCGAAAAAGATGAACATGGTTAGTAGTACAGACTATTATATACTTCTATGGGAATACATTAAAGCTGAAAACAAATATATAGCAGCATAATGAATTACAATTCTTCTTATTGATGGACATTTATTGCAGACCTTGATCAGACCGTGATGACCTGAAAGGGTAAGAAAGAAAGTGTTATTTTTTTCCACTGAACAATTTAGTTATTTAACTTTATACTTTGTTGTGAAATATGACTTAAATGGGTCTTTGAATGAGACATCTGGCTCAATTAGCAGCCTATGGTTTAGCAGCCTATGGTTGTCAGGAAACAAGGTTGTTCATATTTTAGTTAAAAATTAAAGTTCTATAAACAAGTCTATAGGGGGGAACAAACATGATGATGACACCCAGTTTGACATCCATTAGGCTACTGACCCTCATTTAATAGCATTTCTATCCCTGAGACCCCAACTTATATTGTAAAATCATGTTAGCATAACTCAGAGTGTACAAATGGAACCAAATGATGTGTACAGTTACATACCCCTAAGGGTCCATTTGGTCCCTAACTATAATTTAGCTGGGGACCCCCTGGAGGTCCCCGGACCCCACTTAGAGAACCAACAGTCAGTAGCCTATTATAGACGGAGCTAAGATGCTAATGAGGCTAGCGTTAATATTAAACTTTCTTTACATCAAATAAAGACCCCGGCCCAAACCCTAAAAGACACTACTGCTAAGCACATTTAACAAACGTTTTATTAGATAGATTGCTGTATTTTATGATAATAATAGCGTTATCTTACCTCTCTCTGTCTGTCTGTCTGTCTGTCTGTCTGTCTGTCTGTCTGCTCTGCTGTGAAGACTGTAGCCTACATACATTTCCCTTTATAAATAAAAAACAATGACAACACAGGGGTTGACACTAAGGTCTCAGAGGCACTTGCCCATCGGGCAAGTACAGGTCATGTTCTACTTGCCCGAAGGTAATGCCCACTTGCCCGAAAATTAAATCGTCCATTATAAAATGATAGGTACGATTTTAATTACCGCTCAATTTAACACTTATTTCTTTACTTTCTGGGGCTGTGCGATAAAATGTCATACCTCAATACCTCCAAATCCAAATACCAAATACTTTAGCTATGATTGAATATGTGTATGGTTTCACACTTGTTATTTTATATGTTTAAATGTAGCAACAGTAAAAACAGCACATTATAGGTAAATATGCTCTTATTTTACATTCCAAATGTCTCCAAATGTCTATAAACACAACACATTCGTGTTGTGTTTATAGACATTTGTGTCCCCTCTCAAATGAGCACTTGCCCTGTCGGGCAACCTGAAAGCCAACTTCACCTGCCCTGACGTTTTATTTACCTGCCGGGGGCAGGTGGGCAAGCCTTAGTGTCAATGCCTGCAACACTAACAAAAAAAATGAACGGTAAAAAGATGAAGCATCCAAATAAAACGTCTTTTGACAAGTGATAAAAGTAGAAAAAAGTGAAAAGAAAGCATTTTTATCTAACGGAGACATGACAACACAACACTGTGTCTGTGGATGAACCGGAAGTACTGTGACCGCCTCTGCTAAACCTAAACGCGCTAGCGCCCCCTATTCTGCAAGTGGTCTATTGTCTCTTTCTTATCAGCTTCAAGGTTGTACTTTATTGTTACGTCTTTTGTACAGGTACATAAGGGTAAAACTTGTTTATTTCTCATTTAGACTGATGAACTGCTGGTTGTCAGAGAGAAGCTGTGAAGTTCTGGCCTCAGCTCTCAGATGTAATCCTTCTCATTTGAGAGAATTAGACTTGAAGTTCGACGTGTTGACGGTGTCTGGACTGAAGAACTTCTCTGGACTGGAGTCTCTGCAGTGAGTAGACTTGGACTGTGTCCATGTTCAGCAGACTTGGACTGTGGATTCCATGCTGTATTGCAGCGGTTCTCAAACTAAGACGGTGCGACGCTGGTGAGATGTGGTCTGATGACCGCTGGTCACCAGACCACCCGTTGAGAAACACTGGACTAGAGTGTGGAGTGTCATCATAATTATGACATCCATATTTTATTTGTGAATTTATCTGTAATCTTTGACAACCATTCTGACCGACTTCCCACTGTCTGCACAAGTCTACATATTACAATGATTTTATATTTACACTAAAAATGTACAATTGTAGATGTATGGCTTGTTCTTTTAAACCATTTATCTACAAGCTCACATGTTAAAAATAATAAATGTTTCTAATCCTCTCCTCCAAGCCAGTCAGCAGTGAGTTTGTCCGGCTGCCTGGTGAAGATAATGCTAGCAAAAACACTGTAGTGTCAGGTAGTGGAGACGTTGTGTTCAGTGGCGTCAGTTCAGCCAAAGCTAGGGTATGGCAAAGATTGGATTCCTCGTGGAAAATAGGCATTACATTTTGTATAACACAGTTCTATTGTGAAAATAGCAGATCTGCATGTAGACCGGCTATTTTCACAATGTCTGAATTTCTTTTACTTTCTACGGTTTCTTGGGCTGGATATGGCAGCCTGGAACGGTTGTTCAAGTGCAGTTAAACTTAGCATGTTAGTAAACATGCCACGATTAGCAATAATGCATTGCACCTGTGCAGCTGACCTGCAGAACCTGGTAATATACCATTGTGTCAAAACAGGGAGAATACAAGTGTGGAGAATGTAATTATAATACCTTGTTAAAGTGACCATTTTGTTAAATTTAGCATTTGTAGTTATTTTACTGTAATTTAACAACATGATAACCAGCACAGAGAGACAAAGAGACATTCATGGATTTATATTTAAAAGTAACCCCTGGACCCAGGGTATGGCAGCTGCATACCCCTGCCATACCCAATTGACACCCCTGGTTGTGTTAGAGTAGACAGTCAGACATTGATGCATTGTTGTTCTACTTCCTACAGAGTGAAACATGGAGGAGAATTCTGGACTAATCCTCAACTCCTTACAAGATGTGAGTATCTGTCTGTCTGTCTGCCTGTCTGCCTGTCTGTCTGTCTGTCTGTCTGTCTGTCTGTCTGTCTGTCTGTCTGTCTGTATTCTATATACAAATACAAACACTATTTATACTTTTTACCTTTTTTTGTAAATTATACTATATACTACAAGGTCACAACATGTCACTTTGTGACGCGTTGTGAGATTGTGGATCTGCTATGTTTGTTACTTGTGCAACACACAAAGTGTGTGTAAATTGTGGCGTCTCGGTCTCTAACCGCTCTTTTTATTAAGCTGTGTTACACAGGGGAGAAGTGGAGAGGAGACAGAGGCACCCAGAGGAAGCCACACACTCACACTGGGGCGGTGTCACTGTAGGCCTACCAATGAACTGGGCTCGTCAGTGTGATCAGTGGACACCTGTGAGTGCCCTACCCCAAACATATAAGTAGGCTCTCTGGGCTGCTGGGCTTCAGTTCTCCTCTCCTCTCCTCCTCCTGTGCTGCGGGAACACAGCTTTGCGGTAAGAGCCTTTCGCCCCACTATTCCTTCCAGTCATGATTAATTGTTGAAAAGCTTGAATAGTAATATCAGTTTCTTTAATTCCCAGGCCGCAGGGCTGTCCCGCGCCAACCCTCGAGCCTGGCCTGGCATGCTTACTTGAGACAATGATGATGATGATGATGGCATGAGAATGGACTCTTAAATACCCCTGAAGAAGGGAAGAAATTGTGTTGAGTATAAATACTCCCCATACCTGGCCTACCTGCTAAAAGTACTTGATTACTCACCTGATTGATACTTACCTGGCCTACCTGCTAAAAGTACTTGATTACTCACCTGATTGATACTTACCTGGCCTACCTGCTAAAAGTACTTGATTACTCACCTGATTGGATACTTACCTGGCCCACCTGCTAAAAGTACTTGATTACTCACCTGATTGGATACTTACCTGGCCTACCTGCTAAAAGTACTTGATTACTCACCTGATTGGATACTTACCTGGCCTACCTGCTACAAGTACTTGATTACTCACCCGATTGGATACTTACTTGGCCTACCTGCTAAAGTACTAGATTACTCACCTGATTGGATACTTACCTGGCCCTACCTGCCAAAAGTACTTGATTACTCACCTGTTTGGATACTTACCCGAGTCCTACCTGCTAAAGTACCAATACCTACCTGCTGTACTAACCTGCCCCGAAGTATCCGAGTACTCACCTGGTGCAGCTCCTACCGCCCCGCCTGGAGGCCGGGCGACCTGCCTGAAGTAACCAAGTACTCACCTAGGTATCCGAGTAGTCCCACTGCACCGCAGCCTCCTGGCACCGCCCTGGCCCAAAGACTGTTGCCCTTTTGATTTGTGTTATTGAAGGAACATTTAAGTTTGATTTCTGCTGTTCTCCCTTATTTTCTAAATAAACGCCGTCTAGAACGGCTCAAACTGTGAACTTTGACTGGTCTCTTGCCTCCGTACTCTACAAGTGGTGGAGAATACGGGTAAAGGCTCGATTCACGTCAAAACCTCACCATGGAGCACGCACAAGCCTTAACTGCGTTGCTGAAAAGTCAAACCGAACTCCAAACGGCAGTTCGGGAGTTAATTACAAAAATGAATAGGGAGACAGCACAGGGTAGGCCCCCTGCTGAAATTTTGGCCAAACTAACCCCCGAAGACGACTTAGAGTCATACCTAGAATTATTCGAGCGCACCGCAGTCCGTGAACGTTGGCCTGGCGGAGAGTGGGGCTCCATCATCGCTCCGTTCCTCTCTGGCGAGGCCCAACAGGTGTGCAGAGAGCTATCAGCCATAGACGCTAGAGATTACAACAAGTTAAAGACCGCCATCCTCGCCACCCAGGGCTACAGTTTGCCCGCCCGTGCCCAACGATTCCACAATTGGATGTACATGCCAGGCCAGCTGCCCCGCCAACAATTGGCGGGCCTGTTTCGAATCACGCAAAGTTGGCTCAGCAGCCCCGGCGACCCCCCTGCTCTTGAAAGGTTGGTGATCGACCGGTGCATTCGAGCCCTACCCCCCGACGCCCGGCAGTACGCCGCCCGCGTCAGCCCCAGCTCAATGGAGGAGCTGGTGGCCCTCCTAGAAAACCACAAAGTAAGCACAGAGATGATGAAGGGACCCAGCGGTGGCTGGAATCGAGCGCACCTTGAAGAGCGCCCGGGCCGCGAGCGAAGACGGCCCACCAACCCAGGCCACACGCCGCCCCGTCCCCGCAGCCTACCGCCAGGACGGGGACCCCGAAGCCCACCGCCCAGGCGGTGCTACGTCTGTGGACGCACGGACCACCTGTCCTGGACCTGCCCGGAGGCGGAAAAGGACGCCTCCATGGCCACGGCGACGAGCGCGGAGCCCAGCCGCCCCTGCCTCCACTCCGGCACTGATCGGCGCCGCCAAACCCACATCCCGGTTCGAGTGGGGGGCGTCGACACTCAGGCGCTCTTGGACTCCGGCAGCGCCGTCACATTGGTAAGCCCCGACCTGGCCGGCAAGCTGGCGGGCACCACTATCCCCGTGACCTGTGTCCACGGGGACTTAAAGTTTTACCCCACGACGAAAATCACGGTCCAAACACCCCGTGGCGATGCCATCGTGGAAGCCGGCGTCATCCCTAATCTACCGGTCCCCCTCCTCATCGGCTCAGACTGCCTGCTGTTCGCCCGTTATTGGCCCCCCAACCCTCGCCCTCCGGCTCGGAACCATGGACAGCGCCGCGGGCACCGCTCTCCCATCTATGGGCCGCGTATCGCTTGCCCGGCGATGGGCCGCCGCAGCGATGAGCCTCGCACGGACGCCTCCTCGGACGGGCCGGGGACGCCTGAAGACGAAGAACAGGTTGGGGGTGAGCCACAAGCACCGCGCACGGAGCAGCGGCAACACGCTCAGGAGAGCGGCTCCCCGGGCAACAGCGAGGCGAGGCGCAGGGAGCGCCGCCGCAATGCCCGTGAGAGCGCCACCTCGGGAAGCGGGGAGACGAGGCGCACGGCGCGCAGCCGCCGCGCTATGGGAAGCGCAACGCCAGAGAGCGGGGACACCTTCCACGAGTTCCCCGAAGCCAGCGATGAGGCCACGCCGAGACGTGGGGAATTCGCCACGGCACAATGGAACGACCCTAACCTGAAGACGGCCCGTGAGCGGATCGCTGTCATCGATGGGAAAAAGTGTGAAGGGGTGAGTCAGCTCACGCTGCCATACTTTTCCATGACTAATGGTGTGTTATATCGGGTGGTGGACACTAGAGGGGGGGATCACGTAGAGCAATTGTTAATATCTGCCACTCATATCTCTCGTGTGTTATACCTAGCGCACACTCACCAGCTCGGCGCGCACCTTGGTGTCACCAAAACGTATGACCGTATAGTTGCACGCTTCTATTGGCCTGGTGTAAAAAGAGCTGTGGAAGACTTCTGTAGAAGCTGCCCGGAGTGTCAGCGCACAGCTCCGAAGTCGTTCCAACGAAACCCACTCATTCCCCTGCCCATAATTGACGTGCCGTTCGCACGCATAGCCATGGATATAGTGGGCCCCCTCCCCAAGTCCTCACGGGGACACCGCTATATTTTAGTGATATTGGACTATGCCACTCGCTACCCAGAAGCGATCCCTCTGCGTGCTGCGACGGCTAAAGCCATAGCGCACGAGCTACTAATGCTATTCAGCCGAGTGGGCATCCCCAAGGAAATCTTAACGGACCAGGGCACCTGCTTTATGTCCAGCGTGTTAAACAACCTATATCGATGGCTAAAAGTAAAACGTATCCGTACCTCTGTTTACCATGCCCAGTCGGACGGTCTCGTGGAACGTTTTAACAAAAGTTTAAAGCACATGGTGAAGAAATTGATTGATGTTGATGGAAAAGATTGGGATCAATTACTGCCGTATGTGCTATTCGCCATACGCGAAGTGCCCCAAGCCTCCACGGGCTTCTCACCGTTCGAATTGTTGTATGGGCGCAGGCCGAGAGGTCTGCTGGATGTGGCTAAAGAGGCTTGGGAAAGCCAGCCCTCCCCCTATCGATCAGTAATCGATTATGTTGAAAAGTTACAGGAACGTGCTCGGAAAGTGTGGCCACTAGTCCGGGAGCACATGGAACAAGCGCAGAGAGCGCAGGAGCGCACGTACAACCGTGGGGCCCGTGTCCGGGAGTTTAAAGTGGGAGACAAAGTGTTGGTTCTCCTCCCCACAAGTGAGTGCAAATTTCTGGCTAAATGGCATGGCCCCTACGAGGTCGAAGAAAAAGTAGGACCGGTGAATTACAGAGTGAAACAGCCTGGAAGGCGCAAGGGAAAAGAAATCTATCATGTGAATATTCTGAGACGCTGGCATGAGCGTGACGTTGAGACTCTACCTCCCCTTGCCCTACTAACATGTGACTTTCCACAGGGATCCCCGCCTGTTCCAACCGGAGAGGACCTGTCCCCTGCCCAAGTGCAGGATTTAAAAGAACTGCTATCCCGATCCGGTGATATTTTCTCCGAGTTGCCCGGACGCACCCGTGCCATTACGCACGATATCCACACCACCCCGGGGAAAATAGTCAGACAGCGGCCGTATCGCATCCCCGAGGCCCGAAGGGTGGTAATAAAAGACGAAGTCACTAAAATGTTGGCACTCAATGTAATTGAAGAGTCTCACAGCCCCTGGTCAAGTCCCATCGTGATAGTCCCAAAACCAGACGGCACCCTGAGGTTCTGTAATGATTTCAGAAAATTGAATGAAATCTCAGCCTTCGATGCGTATCCCATGCCCCGGGTCGACGAGTTGATAGAACGACTCGGCCCTGCACGCTTTGTAAGCACCCTGGACCTGACCAAAGGCTACTGGCAGGTACCCTTAACAGAGCGAGCCAAAGCCAAAACTGCTTGTATCAGTACACCGTTCTCCCCTTCGGCGTCCACGGCGCACCCGCCACGTTCCAAAGGCTGATGGACAGAGTGCTGCGGCCGCACCGTGAGTATGCCGCAGCCTATTTAGACGATATCGTGATTCACAGCTCCTCCTGGGAGCTCCACTTGGGCCACCTGGAAGCTGTCTTGGGCGCCCTGAGACGGGCCGGGCTGACAGCCAACGCAAAAAAATGTCGGATAGGTCTGAGCGAGACAGACTACCTGGGTTTCACAATTGGCCGCGGCTGCGTTAAACCCCAGCAGGGCAAGGTGGAAAAGATCAAGAATTGGCCCCGACCAGTCACACAAAAGCAGCTTAAGTCGTACCTTGGCCTCATCGCTTACTATCAAAAGTTTATACAAAACTTTGCTACTATTGCAGGTCCCCTGTACGAAATGACGCGGCAGGTGCACCCCCGGCGGCTGACCTGGACGGACGAAACAAACGCCGCCTTCGAGCGCTTGAAGAGCGCGCTGTGTGAGGAGCCTGTCTTGATTTCCCCCGACTTTAACAAACCATTTCTCCTCCAGACAGACGCCTCTAGGGCTAGGAGCCGTGCTCGCCCAGGTTATCGATGGAGACGAACACCCCATACTGTATGTGAGCAGGAAGTTATTGAAACATGAACGCAATTATGCGACCGTAGAGAAGGAATGTCTTGCGGTGAAGTGGGCGATACATCACCTACGGTACTATTTGTGGGGGCGCACTTTCACTCTCATTATGCCCCCCTGAAGTGGATGTCCCGAAACAAGGACACTAATGACAGTGACCCGTTGGTTCCTGGAGTTGCAGGATTACCACTTTACTGTGGAACACCGTCCGGGACGCAAGATTCCCCATGCAGACGCATTGTCCAGATTATATGAAAGAGATGAAAATGAAGCTTCCGGTGGTACCGGCAAGCTTGGGGGGCGGATGTGTGGCGTCTCGGTCTCTAACCGCTCTTTTTATTAAGCTGTGTTACACAGGGGAGAAGTGGAGAGGAGACAGAGGCACCCAGAGGAAGCCACACACTCACACTGGGGCAGTGTCACTGTAGGCCTACCAATGAACTGGGCTCGTCAGTGTGATCAGTGGACACCTGTGAGTGCCCTACCCCAAACATATAAGTAGGCTCTCTGGGCTGCTGGGCTTCAGTTCTCCTCTCCTCTCCTCCTCCTGTGCTGCGGGAACACAGCTTTGCGGTAAGAGCCTTTCGCCCCACTATTCCTTCCAGTCATGATTAATTGTTGAAAAGCTTGAATAGTAATATCAGTTTCTTTAATTCCCAGGCCGCAGGGCTGTCCCGCGCCAACCCTCGAGCCTGGCCTGGCATGCTTACTTGAGACAATGATGATGATGATGATGGCATGAGAATGGACTCTTAAATACCCCTGAAGAAGGGAAGAAATTGTGTTGAGTATAAATACTCCCCATACCTGGCCTACCTGCTAAAAGTACTTGATTACTCACCTGATTGATACTTACCTGGCCTACCTGCTAAAAGTACTTGATTACTCACCTGATTGATACTTACCTGGCCTACCTGCTAAAAGTACTTGATTACTCACCTGATTGATACTTACCTGGCCCACCTGCTAAAAGTACTTGATTACTCACCTGATTGGATACTTACCTGGCCTACCTGCTAAAAGTACTTGATTACTCACCTGATTGGATACTTACCTGGCCTACCTGCTACAAGTACTTGATTACTCACCCGATTGGATACTTACCTGGCCTACCTGCTAAAGTACTAGATTACTCACCTGATTGGATACTTACCTGGCCCTACCTGCCAAAAGTACTTGATTACTCACCTGTTTGGATACTTACCCGAGTCCTACCTGCTAAAGTACCAATACCTACCTGCTGTACTAACCTGCCCCGAAGTATCCGAGTACTCACCTGGTGCAGCTCCTACCGCCCCGCCTGGAGGCCGGGCGACCTGCCTGAAGTAACCAAGTACTCACCTAGGTATCCGAGTAGTCCCACTGCAACCCGTGCCTCCTGGCACCGCCCTGGCCCAAAGACTGTTGCCCTTTTGATTTGTGTTATTGAAGGAACATTTAAGTTTGATTTCTGCTGTTCTCCCTTATTTTCTAAATAAACGCCGTCTAGAACGGCTCAAACTGTGAACTTTGACTGGTCTCTTGCCTCCGTACTCTACAAAATATATAAATATGTTAGTTCTAAATCTAAAGTTGATTTTGTCGACAAATGCATTTTGCCTTGATGGCATCGTAATGGCATATTGTACACACAAATTACGTGTCTTTTATTTCTACTGGATCTCTTCTCCTCTAGTATTAGTTCTACTGGATCTCTTCTCCTCTAGTCCTAGTTCTACTGGATCTCTTCTCCACTAGTCCTAGTTCTACTGGATCTCTTCTCCTCTAGTCCTAGTTCTACTGGATCTCTTCTCCACTAGTCCTAGTTCTACTGGATCTCTTCTCCACTAGTCTTAGTTCTACTGGATCTCTTCTCCACTAGTCTTAGTTCTACTGGATCTCTTCTCCACTAGTCTGGGATCACTTCACTTTTCGGGCTTGTAACCGGTCGGGAGCGGAAACCACAAAACGTCATGTTGTAGTCCTCAAAGGACTACAATTTGGCCGGAACTATCCACCGGAAACAGTTTTAACCCAAAATATATATTGCGCTCAAGGACATACTTTTAGGGCCTACCTAATAACCAGTAAGACTCCCTAATCGGGAGATAAGCGGCCGTTGGTCGCTTATCTCCACAAATAGGCCCAAAAAATTGTTTTACCAATCATCAAGACATACGGGCAGTTGACAGTTTGCCATGGTTACTCATTGAAGTTGAATCTCCATATATGGAGATAACCTACGCATCACACTAAGTCTGACCTCACCAGCCCATATTTGGGCATGAGCAACTTATGTCTCCATATATGGAGATATGATGACATCACACAGTCCTCAGCCGATGATGTGGCGTGATGTCATACAATACACAAACGAGCCCTACAGTATAAAGGGGCAATTCTTGCCAGGAAAGAAGCATTTCTTCGACTCAGACCTTATCGCCAGGGTTGGCTTATAGCAGCTGTCGGTAGGACCATGTATGGATTCTGTTAGTGTGGATCTCCTAACAGGGCATCATCTGGGATACAATCCCTTTTATGCCCATATATGGAGATCCCTAACAGAATCCCTTTCATGCCCATATATGGAGATCCCTAACAGAATCCATTTTATGCCCATATATGGAGATCCCTAACATCATCCCTTTTATGCCCATATATGGAGATCACTAACAGCTAACAGAATCCCTTTTATGCCCATATATGGAGATCCCTAACAGAATCCCTTTTATGCCCATATATGGAGATCCCTAACAGAATCCCTTTTATGCCCATATATGGAGATCCCTAACAGAATCACTTTTATGCCCATATATGGAGATCCCTAACAGAATCCCTTTTATGCCCATATATGGAGATCCCTAACAGAATCCCTTGTATGCCCATATATGGAGATCCCTAACAGACTCCCTTTTATGCCCATATATGGAGATCCCTAACAGAATCCCTTTTATGCCCATATATTATGGAGAAATCCCTGCTCTGAGTATCTGACATCAGTGTGATGTCACCTGTTTATGCCCATATATGGAGATCCCTGCTCTGCGTATCTGGTTGCTATGGTAAACAGTTGGTTGCTAGGGTAAAAAAACATGGTTGCTATGGTAAACAGTTGGTTGCTAGGGTAAACAGTTGGTTGCTAGGGTAAAACCATGGTTGCTAAGGTGGTTCTAACGTACACTGGTGTAGTGGTTAGTGCATATGCCCTTCGTGCGGAAGGTGAGTGGTTCAAACCCTGCCTAAGCCGACGTCAGCAAGGGGGAGAAGACGACAGCCAGCCCCATGGCCTCCCCTAAGTAACAAGAAATCTTGTGAAATACAATATTGTCAACCAATCATCAAGGACGATGATACACGAAAGAAGAAGAAGAACAAACCAGCAACAACAGACTGTTGCCACAGCAACGTACACAAAGGTTTGTGTACACTTGTGGTGTGATGTCATACTGATGCGGAGATATGAGCAGGGCAAAGGTGTGACGTGTGACGTGTGACCGACCGACCGACCGACCGACCGACGGACGGCCGGTGGAGGTTTTCATAGTAAACTGCTCCCTGACGGTCGCAATAAACTCCTTGATGCCGAGTAGTTTTGCTTTTGAAAAATGTGTTTGGTATATGCATCTTTTATTCCCTTTATTATAACTGTTAGCGACTGGCAAGACTACACTAGGCTACTCCAGCATTTTAATAGGGATTGGGGAAACAAACGGAGGGAACCAAATCAAAGCGACGCCGCTTCTTCTAGTGGTTTCCGCGCTTTAGGCGGAAACCAAACGGCCTGTTGTGAACGAACACCAGCCTGGTAGGCGAGGTTACTTCTCCACCAGTCCCTCCCTGACATTTTAGTCTAGTTTTTATTTGTTGATGATATTGTCAATATATTTGTCCTCTGATATTGTCTTAATTTTAGTCATCATAGCAAACCATTTCATTAGTTTTCATAATTTTATTGCCAATGAAAAAAAGGTAGTCGACGAAATCCACACTGCCTGTCCGTCTGTCTAATAGTGAAAATTAACTGATCTACAAGCTCACAATACGTGAAATGCTGTGACGGGAGCTTGTAGATCTGCTACTTTTGTAAAAGGTTACATTTTCTGATTTATTCTCTCTCTCTCTGTCTCTGTCTCTCTCTCTCTCTCTCTCTCTCTCTCTAGATTCCCATCGTCTCACACTGGATCCAAACACAGCGAACAGAAAACTCTGTCTGTCTGAGAACAACAGGAAGGTGACTCAGCTGCCAAGGGGGACGGAGCTTCAGTCATACCCTGATCATACTGACAGATTTGATGATAAGTGTGATCAGGTTCTGTGTACAGAGGGTCTGACTGGACGCTGTTACTGGGAGGTAGAGACCAGTGGAAGGGTTCTGATAGGAGTGGCTTACAAAGGAATCAGCAGGAGAGGAGAGGGTAGTGGGCTTGGACAGAATGATCTGTCCTGGAGTCTGCACCGTACGGGAGTCTCTTACATGGTCTTTCACAATTGTAGGCTGACTTCCCTCCCTGTTGATCTCCCTTACTCCAACAGAGTAGCAGTGTATGTAGACCATGCTGCTGGGACTCTATCCTTCTATGACGTGTCCTCTGACTCACTGACACACATTTACACCTTCCAGTCCACATTCACTGAACCACTCTACCCTGGGTTTACGCTTACTTACTCCTCCTCAGTGTGTCTTTGTGAGGACAGATAATGTCCCTGATGAGAAGACATCACCCAATATGGTTATGGTGGTGGTGATGTGTGTGTGTGTGTGTGTGTGTGTGTGTGTGTGTGTGTGTGTGTGTGTGTGTGTGTGTGTGTGTGTGTGTGTGTGTGTGTGTGTGTGTGTGTGTGTGCGCGTGTGTGTGCGCACGTACGCGTGAATGTGTGGTTTATGTAAATATGTATATACAGTGCAGACAGGGTTCGAGAGAGGTAGAGAGAGGGAGAGAGGGAGAGAGAGTAGAGAGAGGGAGAGAGAGAGAGGGAGAGAGAGAGAGAGGGAGAGAGAGAGAGAGAGAGAGTCATTGAAAACACATCTCTGCTCCTGCTGACTGATATTGTACTTGTAATGAATGCATTTTTATTACTTTTTCATGTATTATTTCTTTCTTTTTTTTTCAAAACAAGTATAAAATAAATGTCATCAGTCGTACACACTGTATTTAATGTACTTGTTACAATATTGATGTATAAAAGTACATTGTAAATGTCTAGCATTCATAACCAGCTCCACATATTATATTCCCAATGCTCTGTAAGCATTTCTGAAACCATAACATCAAATAAATGTGTATTGATGATAGAAGTGTCCTCGTATTTATTTCTATGGAGCTTGTCAAGAAGTGGGCATGTTAAATCAATAATCATCATTTACATTATTTCACACCATTTCCAAAGCATACATCTACACTTCTTGCATTACTTTTGAGGAAAAAACGAAATTTTAACTTTTCATTTTAACATTCTCACTGGACCTGTAACCATCAGGGTTTAGGAAACCAAACCCCTGAAGGGTCTTTTTACTGTTAGTGTTACACACCTGTAAGGGTCCATTTGGTTAAATGTTACTATAATATAGAAGGTGATGAACATGACCATGGTAAGCAGCCCCCCAAGTTCCCACATTGTTATCCATTATTAACTAGACTCTCAGGTTACAAAATAAACTGGTCTAAATGTGAAGCGCTACCCCTCACAGCATACTGTCCTAAAACTCTATTCCAACCAGGGAATTTCAGATGGCCAACGCAAGGCGTGCTTATCTACATTAAATCGTTGTTTGCATTGACCGTAATGTTGTTACCTGCCTGCCTTAACCAAGTTGTGTCTGTTAGTGGTGTTATGTGTCTGGGCTGGGTTTAAAAAAAAAAAAATACTAATCACAAAAAAAAGAAGGTGATGAACATTGATCAACTTTATCTACTCCAATGGTTCTCAAAGTGGTCCGGGGACCCCTAGGGTTCCTTGAGGGGGTTCCAGGGGGTCCCCCAGCTAAATGCATGAACGTCATAAAAAGTCTATCAGTCATTGGCCATTTGAAAATAGCAGATCTACAAGCTCACAATGCGCCAACATGTTGTAGCCAATCAGGATGGAATATGGAAAATCGGACAGATCCATGTTGATCTAGTTACTGTCAGTGGTGAAAGTGAGCCGGAACGGCCGGAACCCCCGTTCCGTTAAAACATTTGGGGCCGGAACGGAGTTCCGTTAAGACGAGGAGAAGCCAGCTGTCAAAATCCCATGTTAAACCTGCCACAAACACACGTCCAGGAAGAAAACAATAGCCTATACCAAAGTCAGATTAACATACAGTAGGCAACACAAGTGTTACTAGTTATATTTTCTGATAAAGGGCTTCTAAATTATTCCTGTGGGTTTGTGTAGGTCAGTCAGTGTGATCCAGTCTGTTTGCGTTACAGTGTTTGTTTGACACGGAGCGCACAGAGCTAATAGAAGTGAGACGTTCGCGAACGAATCAAGTCTTTTGAACGGCTCTTTGAAATGAACGGATCCCAGAGATCCGGCTCACTTCAAAGAGCCATACATCCCATCTCTAGGAGGACTCGTGTCTGTCTGTGCCTGCATGGATGCGACCTTAAGCTAGATGCAGAATAGACCAAAATGATTCTATTCTGCATGTGTAGTGGAGTAGAATTAAAAGTATTGGAAATACTCCAGTAAAGTAGGCTAGGCTATACTTAAAACCTGTACTTAAATACACTACTTTAGTAAATGTACTTAGTTACTTTAGATAACTGGTTATAATAATATTAACAATAATATGGGTAATAATATAATAATTATAATAATAATATATGCTTACCCTTCTGTATGGAACAATGAACAATATGAAGAGGCTTATTATAGATATTTCATTTAGGATTTCAATCATGTTTCATGTTACAGTAAGTGTGTTGCCTAATTCAGGTGTAGGACCTGTAGTGTTTTACTGTTCCAAAATGCATTTTCTATGCATTTCAGGGGTTTTGGGGGGTTAGAGCCTCCCAATTTTTTTCGGCCGCGCAGCTTCGCCGCGCAGCCAATTTATGACAGTTCCGGCAAGAATTTCAAACCACTTTCACCCCTGGTTACTGTCTACCAATTTGTAGGATTTGTGGACAAAATCTCTAAGAGTAGTGTACAGAAATGTGTTTTGCAAACATCGGCCTCATGTTGGCGCTAGAACAGGGCCATTTGAAAAATGTGGGGCAGAGGTTCTGAATTGGCATCCAGGGAGTGTGTGTGCTCAACCAGGCCAGCGGTGCCGGAGATTAGCGGGTAACGCACGCATGCACGGACGGACAGGGGCGAAAACATACTCTCCGGTCTCTGACTTGGTCATTGATGGGTTGTTCTGGCTGCCCCTAAAGACAGGGACATTCTTGGTTAATGGTTACACTGCTGATTGGCACTTAACTGTTTATTGCCCTTGTTTGCTGAGCTGTTCACAGGTTTTTATCATTGGAGTATACTTGCAGTGATCTCTTTTGCTGTGCCTTTTTAATGCCAACTACACTTGGCTCTGAGTGTTTTTTCAGAGTGTTATAAGTGTTGTCTATCTTCCAATAGTAATCACTAGGATAGAGTTCTTAAAACATAATGATGTATATGCCATTAATTTAGGAGTGTAATTGTGTGTGAATTTGCTATTTGACCATAATGTGAGTATTGCGTATTGTTTTTATGAATTGTAATCTACAGTATGATGCACTTGTGCATGTTTAAACCTGCAAAAGTCAAAAATATGGATGAAAAACATGCAATGGCCAATGTCATTCCGGCTTGCATCCCCATTCCATTTGGACAGGTAGGATTTGACCCAGACATGGATTCAGTTTTAGTGTTAGCATGTACAACGACAAAGGCAGAAGCTCTGCTCATTCTAATGAGTCATGCAGCAAGGCATAATATAACTGGAACACAACTTGAGGACTTGTTAAAGCTAATAAATACTCTGTTTGGCAAAGAGGTGTTACCCAGATAAAAATATTTGCTCAACAAGGTCTTTAAAAACAACTCGGATATAGTGGAGTTCCACTTCTACAGCAAGGCTGTAAGATGTACACAAAAAGAAAAAGAGATAAAAGATGCAAACATTAAGCAGCTTTCTATTTGTAATAAAGTTGTGCTGTTTTTGCACAAAATGCCTAATGTAAATTGTTCATGTTTAGGGGAGAACGTCGGTCACATTATGTGTTGTAACGACTCACAGCAACCAATCGTGGCACCAGGCCAGATTCCATGACTTCCCCCCTAAAATGTTTTATTCGTGCCAGTATAGTCAGTAGGCTTAAAAATTGAAATTCATACATTAGGTTCTAATGTATGAAGGTTCTGGGTTGTTTTTGAAATGTGTCAGTGTAATTTGTAAGAGTTCCTAACTGGATGTTCCTTGTGTTGTTTCATTGACTTGCTTTTGATGACAATGAGCCACCATCAACCATCATTATGCACTACTTTACCAACTGAATTACACATGAATGGTAAAGCCATCAATGACCCAACATTTTCTCTTGAATTCCCATACATTGTTGAGAAATACATTATCATATAACAACACATAGGCAGTCGTTCTCACATGCCCTGGTTGGTTCTCACCGATCAGGTGTGGCATATTAGCATATTGATAATGAGGGGTTGTTCCTACAGGTGTGGCATAGTGGGTACGGGTACATCCTGGCATTCTATAGGGGAAAGTTTGAGATCCCATCAAGTTCATCCCACCAAGAAAAGTATTACCAGGTCCTTTTATTAATCAGATTCCTGACTGTGTTCTCTATGCTGATTGGATAATCATGATCTGTTTAATAATACATACAAAAAGGAGGGACAAAAAAATCAATCATGAGGGGTTTATTTGTCACTCACCTAGTACATTGGGTCATCATGTTACGTCTCTGATACTGTCTAATTAAACACTGTTCACAATATTTAATGTTCAAAGTGTGTGTGTTTCATTTAGGCAAATTAAAACATTTAGTTTGAATTCACCACAATAAGTCCTGAGTGAATTATATGGTGTGTAGTTAAGAGATGTTTGTCTAAATTTACTCTGACACTGGTCACAGTTGTATGTTTGTGTCTCCGGTGTGAATTCTTCTGTGTTGTTTAAGGCTGGCCATTTGAGAAAAATGCTGTCCACAATGGTCACATCCATAGGGTTTCTCTCCAGTGTGAATTCTCTGGTGTCTTTTAAGGTTGGACATTTGAGAGAAGTGTTGTCCACACTGATCACACCCATAAGGTTTCTCTCCTGTGTGAATTCTCTGGTGGGTTTTAAGGTTGGACAACACAGAGAAGCGTTGTCCACACTGATCACATTCATATGGTTTCTCTCCAGTGTGAATTCTTTGGTGTGTGTTTAAGGTGAATATTGTAGAGAAGTGTTGTCCACACTGATCACATCCATAGGGTTTCTCTCCAGTGTGAATTCTCTGGTGGCTTTCAAGGTTGGACAACCCAGAGAAGCGTTGTCCACACTGATCACAGGAAGAGAGAAGAGGAGCACTCGTCAGCAACGTGGTTCATATAAACATTCGTCTAGGGTGCACGGCTCAGGCAAACATTGAACGTAGAACAAGGACGCCAGCACTCACTTTAGAATTAATTCTTCTTGTTTATTAAAAGGTATCACCCCCAGTAGCCATCAGAACATACAGACGTTTCGGCCAGCAGGCCTTCCTCAGCGTGTTAACTGAATACATATACACATTGTGTCACTTATAAAGGGGACCTTGGTGTCACACACAGAACGGTCTGAGTGAAACAAAATACATTTTCTTCAATATACAAGTAGTTCCCAGTATTTTCTTTCTTTATACAAGTTTTTAAATGTTTTTAAATATACCCCGGGGTCATATTAAACAAGAGAAAAAAATATGTATAAATAATAACAAAAGCAAATAAGAAAAACATTTTTTATAAAAAGTTTTCAAACCCAATACCATAGTCTGTGCAGGTAAGGGACCCCAATACAAAGACAGACTCAGACTGACTCAAAAACCTATACAAGTAGAAAAATAAGTAGAAAAATAGAATAGAAAACTTAAAAAACCACACCTAAGTGTTTCTCATCTTACACTACCTTCAGAGAGAGGTACTAAGTAAACCAGAAAGTACACAAAAGTCAGTTTTTTTTAGAAATTAATAATTTCAGACACAACGCCTTGTAAAGTTCACAAAAAACATCCCAACAGTAGCTCTTCATTGAGCCCCTTCGGATGCTCAGTTTGGAGGGTGTGGATCCACCAAGCCTCTGTCTGAAGGAGTAGTTTATCACGATCCCCTCCTCTTTTTAGAGGGTGAACCACCTCTATACCTTGGAACCTTAAGTCACAGATTTTGTGTCCCACCGCGTTGAAATGCCTCGCTATAGGCGATTTCACATCACTGTTCCTAATATTACTTTTATGTTCTGATATCCTGATTTTAAGTTCTCTTTTGGTTTTTCCTACATAGCACAGGCCACAAGGGCATTTTAATAAGTATACCACAAACTTTGTTTTGCAAGTAATAACACTTTTTACATTCATTTGCATCCCTGAATGAGGATGTAATATATGATCGCTTTTGATCATCGCGTTGCAGTGAACGCAGTTGTGGCAGGGGAAATTCCCTGTAGTTAAATCAGATAAAAAGTGTTTAGGTGGAACGTATACATCTGCCCTTACTAGGGCGTCTCTAACACTTTTCGCACGTTTGTGCGCAAAAATGGGAGTCTCCCTAAAAACATGTCCAACATTAGGGTCACTGGAGAGGACATGACAGTGCTTCTTTACTGAGTTCTTCATGTCACTACATAAAGGGGAGAATGTGGTTGCTAAAACCAATTTAGAACCCCCTCGCCTGACAGGCTTAGGAGTCAGCAGGCTTGCTCTCTCTCTGTCTCTAGCTTTTTCTACATTTAAGTTGAGTACTTTGTTACTATACCCTTTAGTTTGAAATCGCTCGCACAAATCCTTCGCTTGCCTCTCAAAGGCAGTATCTGTGCTACAGATTCTTTTAGTTCTGAGTAATTGACTGTAAGGAAGGCTTTTCTTTAATCCCGAAGGATGATAACTTGAAAAATGTAAATAATTATTTCTGTCAGTTTGCTTCCTGTAAACACATGTAGTTAGTTCATGGACCTCTCTTTGAACCAATACATCCAAGAATGACACAGACTCTCTACTATACTCTAAGGTAAAGGAAATGGAGTGCATTCTAGAGTTAATGTACACTTTAAACTCCTCCAACTGCTGAACTGACCCCGAGAAAATGAAGAACACATCATCAATATGAACCAACACTTTAACCAAGGCAAAAACGGGTTGTTGTTATATACAAAGTCACTCTCAAATTTTCCCATAAACAGATTTGCATAGTTCGGAGAACATGGACTCCCCATACTCACTCCTTGACATTGTAGATAATAAGCATTTTCAAATTTAAAATATTTTTTGTTTAACGCCAATTGAGTCAGTTCAATTAAAAAATCAGTACGAGGGGTTTGGGCCTCTCTCTGGCTTAAGAAATGAGCCAGAGCATCCAGGCCTTCTCTGTGTGGAACATTTGTATACAGACTTGTCACATCCATAGTACAGAGATAATCTGAGTTACCAGTATCTTGAACAGTTTCCAATTTATTTAAAAAATCTGTTGTGTCTTTAACAAAAGACGGCAGCTTGAAAACCGTTTCTTTTATATGTAAATCTAAATATTTCGACAAAGGTTCTGTTAAGGATTGTGTCCCAGCTACTATGGGCCTCCCTGGGATAGGCTCCACTAGAGTTTTATGTATTTTAGGTAGAGTGTAGAAAATCGGTCTAACTGGATGCTTTTGGACCATAAAGTCAAATTCATTTTTAGAAATCAATTTATTCTCCAGCGCCTTCATCAAGAAGGTCTGGATTTCTTGCGAGAACTTCGCTGTAGGATCAGAGTTCAAAGGCGTATAAAATAAATCATTACCCAACTGTCTCATGATTTCAGCCCTGTAAGAGGTTTTATTCAACAACACGATAGCTCCACCTTTGTCTGCATTTCGTATAACCACAGTATCATCTTTAGCTAACTCAGTCAAAGCTTGCCTCTCTGAAACAGATATATTCGAATGCACATTGTTACGTTTGTTAGAATTCAATACAGAAAAAACATCATTTTCAACAAGTCTGCAAAAAGTAGCCACTGAGTGGATAAAAGTCGGAGGAACGAAGGTGCTCTTAGGTCTCAATTCTTTAACCATAATGTCAGAACCTATAGGTTCTTCTACTTGAATAGTGTGTGGTCCAGTGTTCGTATGAGGAGCCTCTCTGACAAAAAAGGCTCGCAGCTTAATAGACCTAAAAAATTTAAAGAGTTCTACTCTTGTCTGAAACGAATCAGCCTTCTTAAAAGGGACAAATGATAGGCCTTTAGAGAGAATGGCCGTTTCTTCTTCCGTCAATAGTCTGTTCGACAAGTTAATTATGTTGCTCTCGCCCTGCCCCCCCTCCACCCCCGTGATCCTCTGCCTAGAGCGTTGTCTCTTCAAAGCACTCACTTTAGAATGAATTCTTCTTGTTTATTAAAAGGTATCACCCCCAGTAGCCATCAGAACATACGGACGTTTCGGCCAGCAGGCCTTCCTCAGCGTGTTAACTGAATACATATACACATTGTGTCACTTATAAAGGGGACCTTGGTGTCACACACAGAAAGGTCTGAGTGAAACAAAATACATTTTCTTCAATATACAAGTAGTTCCCAGTATTTTCTTTCTTTATAGAAGTTTTTAAATGTTTTTAAATATACCCCGGGGTCATATTAAACAAGAGAAAAAAATATATATAAATAATAACCAAAGCAAATAAGAAAAACATTCTCTCTGGTCAGGTCCTTTGAGAGAAGTGTTGTCCACACTGGTCACATCCATAGGGTTTCTCTCCAGTGTGAATTCTCTGGTGTCTTTTAAGGTTGGTCCTTTGAGAGAAGTGTTGTCCACAGTGATCACACCCATAGGGTTTCTCTCCAGTGTGAATTCTTTGGTGCGTGTTTAAGGTGAATATTGTAGAGAAGTGTTGTCCACACTGATCACATCCATAGGGTTTCTCTCCGGTGTGAATTCTATGGTGACTTTTAAGGATGTTCATCTGAGAAAAGTGTTGTCCACACTGTTTACAGCCATAGGGTTTCTCTCCGGTGTGAATTCTCTGGTGACTTTTAAGGGTGTTCATCTGAGAAAAGTGTTGTCCACACTGTTTACAGCCACAGGGTTTCTCTCCGGTGTGAATTCTCTGGTGACTTTTAAGGGTTTTCAGGGTTTAAGGTGGTCCATCGTAGAGAAGTGATGTCCACACTGATCACATCCATAGGGTTTTTCTCCAGTGTGAACTCGCTGGTGTATTTTAAGTATGGAGATCTTAGGGAAGTGTTTTCCACACTGATCACAGCAGTGTAGTTTTTGCTTAGCCAATCTTCTTTTTTCCTTCACCTCTGGTAGGACAAGGAAACCAGGGTGATTATGCAACACTGGAATGGAAACAAAGGAACAAACGTTAGACACTCAACTCAAAATCTTACTACAAAGGTTAATCATATTTTAGATTGTGATTAGAGAAAAGAAACAATGTGTGTTAAAATGTTTTCATCTGTAGTTTTAGCTATTTTAATGACCTTGATTTCAGTGGTGAGGGCATGCATGCAAGTTGCTAAATATGTATTTTTAGACACAATAATCCGGCAAAGTCTTTACCCATCTGCCCTCACTGTGGTGCATCTTGGGAATGGACTTATTGCGTTTAAAAATACATTTTTAGCCACTGGCACGCATGCACCCAACCAATGAGTCATTAAAATCACAAAAACTTTAGAGAGCAGTTAATGAAAACACTCATCTTTTCTTTTATTACAATCTAAAATATTAACCCTTAAAAAAAAATGTTTTAAAGTTGTCCTTTAATTACACTGCGAGACAGAAAATATAGGTAAGTGGTTACTTGAGACTGAAGTTATATTAAAATCATGTGCATTCTACACCTACAGTTGATATTCTGTACGACTGTGGTGAACAACAGAAATGATCTAAAGGTCAAATCACAATGAAACAAAATACAAGTTAAGAATAAAAAAAATATCTTGATAATATCAACAGAAAAAAAACAGGGAATTAGAGTAAGTAACATACCATGGTCTTTGGGTTCCTCCTGTTTAGCAGAAATGTCCCTGGTGGGGTTGAGAGAGTTCATCTTCACCTGAAGTCTGGAGTCCACAGTCAGATCTGATCAGAAGAAATGATTGATATCCTGGAAGACTTGTGGAGAAATGACACAGACCAACTCTTCTTATACTAGAGAGCCTGCAGGGTGGAGCCACAAACTGCTTTGAACAATTGGCCTAAGAGAACAATAGGACCACCTCTCCACCAATCACAATGTAACATACTATGCTCCCTCCTCCCCCAGACATGTTCCAAGCTACCTTCAACTAATAAAGTGATAACACAATAATCTACACATGACATGAATTGTTGTATCAGCTTCGATATACTAACCTATCTTTACAAATACCATATCTTTATCCATTATGGAAGAGGTGGCCCGCCCAATAGGCAGAGTAGGCGACTGCCTAGGGCGCCATGAGGGAGGGAGGGCATCCGCCAATGTAGCCTACAAATATACAAATGTTATAAAAATGCATTAATTAAGTGTGCCTGCCATGCAAAGCAATGGCAAAACACTTATTGTAATCCGCCATACTTAAGTAAATAAGTAAATAAGTAATGTCGCCACAACATTTCGGCACGTAATAAGTGCCGCACGCGGCTCGGCCGGGAATGGTGTGCTATTACTTTTCTTTCCGATCCGCGTTACCATTGCGACGTAATTCGCAAAAAACGACGCCCAAAAACCCCATTGACTTAGAATGGGGGACTCCGAAAAAAACCCAGAAACTTTGGCGCCACATAACTCTGCCATACTTTTGCCTAGCAACGTGATTTAAACTTTAAAATGCAGACACAACTTTGGTCTTTTTCCGGCCAATAGGGATGAGCTGTAATTGATTAAGCCCCGCCCCCTCTGTAACAGGAAGTGTCCTTCGCCAAACAGGAAGTGCCTCTATAACTCATGAACCGTTTGTCGTACAGACTCGCGGCTGGTGTCCTAATTTTTTTTTCTCAATTTTTTTTTTCTCAAATTTTTTTTTTCTCAAATTTTTTTTTCTCAAATTCTTTTTTTCTCAAAAACTTTTTTTTCTCAAACATTTTTTTTTCTCAAATTTGTTTTATTCTCAAAAAAAAATCTCAATTTGTTTTTTCTCAAATTTTTTTTCTCAAAAAATTTTTTTCTCAATTTTTTTTTTCTCAAAAAAATGTTTTCTCAAAAAAAAATCTCAATTTTTTTTTCTCAAAAAATTTTTTTTCCGCAATTTTTTTTTTTTTTCGCAAATTTTTTTTTTTCTCAAAATACTTTTTTTTCTCACAAAACTTTTTTTTTCTCACAAAACAATTTTTTCTCAAAAAACTGTCGTTAAAGTGCGACCCGTGATAACGGCCAAAAATGCGCCAATACGCCACTAATTAGTCGAAATGGCTGTGGGTGGTTGCACACACTTAGCGAGCTGCAGGCACACTTAAAATTTCTTAGAAATTTTCTTTTCTAGTGTTACTTATACTTCCCTGTTTTATTTCCTCTGCATTCTCAAGATAATTTCTCAATCTTAAAACGTGTTTCATTGTAGTGTGTAGTTTTGCTATATATTTGATGGACATCATTTGTTTTGTGCACCACAGATCACTTGCCTTCTATGTCCAAACTTAGACCATAGCATTCACACTGGAGGGAAACCCTATGGGTGTGCTCAGTGTACACTCTCAAATGTCCAGCCTTAACAAACCCGAGAGCATAGGCGATTCTAGCCTCTTCCAGCGGGGGGTGCACGACGTCTATTACCTCATGCACGCGCGCAGCGCGCGTGCACGACGTTCGCGTAAGCGCGCACGCGAAAAAATTGCGGATATTGGCGGTTTTGTAATGTTGTTTTAGCGGATTTCTGCAGTTAATTTTGTACCCAAATGTAACACAATATAAACAAAAAAAGTGTAAAACAGGTGCTTCTTTTTCTAGACACCATGAGCATAATAGTATAAGATATATTTACTTATTTTGCAGACAGAGGCAGCAAAGCCAAACATCAAGTTAATCATCATTCATCAAGCAATCATGCCACACCACCAAAGATCCATAACCAGCAGCTACCAATATTTACAAGCAAGTGAAGCAAGCATGCGCGCTCGCTCGCGCGCACACACACACACACACACACACACACACACACACACACACACACACACACACACACACACGGAGGAGAAGAAAACAGGCTGGCTAACTCCACAGTGAACAGATAGTTAAATAAAGCCATGTCTTACCTTAAGAAAATGACAAGAAAATATCCAATGTTATATTGAGGTGCCCAGAAGAAAGTGTTATTCCTTGGAGGCACAGAACACATCGTGTAATCCCTGTCCAGCCTCTTTGAGCAGCGCCGAAAACTTTAGTTCACGTATGGTAAATGTAAAAGCTATCCACATGTCCTATGGATGTCTGTAGTTAACCCCAGGTAGCATATTCCACTGTGAAACAACTGTTTAATTCTGTTATTTAGATAAATCTGCAGGTGTCATCAGCTGCCGTTTGTTTTTCAGCGGTGCTGTCAGAGACGTTCAGACAGTCACTGTGATTGGTTGAGAAACCAGTAGTCCTATTACCTCCCGCCCCCCATTTGCTGTGATTGGTTTAGAAGTCAATCTATGGGTGCTTCAAAGGGTCAAAAAGGCGAATTTGAGATGTTCTTCTTCTTAATCATTATTGCGTGTTTATTATGATAAAAAAAATCAAAATGGCCGCCTGGCGGCAAGGGGGTGCACGTGCACCCTAGGACACCCCTTAAAATCGCCTATGCCCGAGAGTATTCACACTGGAGAGAAACCCTTTCATTGTGATGTGTGTGGAAAAGCTTTTAGTCAATCAAATGGATTTAAACTGTTTCCTTGTGGTCAGTGTGGAAAGAGTTTTACTACTTCAGGCAACCGAAACCGTAATGAGCACACACATATGAAAGATAAATCTGATTAGTTTGATGATCAGTTCATCTACATAACCATGTGTAGCATGATGATCCAATGTGGTCTTTTTACAGGCAATTGTTATTAAGATGGCTAAACTGTTATAAACACATTGTGTATATATGGGCATGTTGAATCTAGAACATGCTGGATGGGGACGAATTAAATGTTAATTGATTGCAATTTAACTAATAATGGGGGACCACTTCACAAACTCTGACTTTGTAAAGGCCACTGCTATTCATTCTGCATGCCCTGCTGTCATTTACATGTTAAACTAGAAGCAGTGCTCTTCCAAGCACAGGTCTCCACCAGGCCAGGCGTCCTGGTGGTGCTACTGTATAATAGGCCAATGTAAAAAGGCTAGCATATGTTCTTCACCTTAGACCTTTCATGGCAATCGGACGCTGCATGCATGATTTGAGGCATTGTGTTCCAAAAATGTGTTTTGCTAAAGTCTACCTGCTGGAGGCGCTATAACAGGCCAACGTGAAAAGGGTAGCATTTGTTCCTTGACATAGTGGGAATATGTGTGGCAAATTTCACGGTAATCGCAAGCTGCGTTGATGATTTGAAGCATTTTGTTCAAAAACTGAGCAATCCTGCAAACTTTGGAAGCCAATATTAGACAATTAGGATGGAATATGAAATATCAGATGGATCGGACTTGATCACCTGACTATAGAGATACTGTGTACCGATTTGCATGATTTTTGGATAAAATCTCAAGGAATAATCGGAAAAATTGTGTTTTACATAAGTCAGCCTCCTGGTGGCGCTATAAAAGGCTTTTGTGAAAAATGCAGAGAAAGGGTTTTTCCTTCGTCTTCTTTTCTCAAAATTGTTTTTTTCTCAAAATGTTTTTTTCTCAAATTTTTTTTTCTCAAATTTTTTTTTTCGCAATTTTTTTTTTTCGCAAAGACATTTTTTTTTCGCAAAAAAAATTTTTTCTCAAAAATTTTTTTTTCTCAAAAGACGTTTTTTTTTCTCACAAAACTTTTTTTTCTCACAAAACAATTGTTAAAGTGCGACCCGTGATAACGGCCAAAAATGCGCCAAAACGCCACTAATTAGTCGAAATGGTGGGTTGTTGCACACACTTAGCGAGCTGCAGGCACACTTAAAATTTCTTAGAAATGTTCTTTTCTAGTGTTACTTATACTTCCCTGTTTTATTTCCTCTGCATTCTCAAGATAATTTCTCAATCTTAAAACGTGTTTCATTGTAGTGTGTAGTTTTGCTATATATTTGATGGACATCATTTGTTTTGTGCACCACAGATCACTTGCCTTCTATGTCCAAACTTAGACCATAGAATTCACACTGGAGAGAAACCCTATGGGTGTGCTCAGTGTACACTCTCAAATGTCCAGCCTTAACAAACCCGAGAGTATTCACACTGGAGAGAAACCCTTTCATTGTGATGTGTGTGGAAAAGCTTTTAGTCAATCAAATGGATTTAAACTGTTTCCTTGTGGTCAGTGTGGAAAGAGTTTTACTACTTCAGGCAACCGAAACCGTAATGAGCACACACATATGAAAGATAAATCTGATTAGTTTGATGATCAGTTCATCTACATAACCATGTGTAGCATGGTGATCCAATGTGGTCTTTTTACAGGCAATTGTTATTAAGATGGCTAAACTGTTATAAACACATTGTGTAAACATGGGCATGTTGAATCTAGAACATGCTGGATGGGGACGAATTAAATGTTAATTGATTGCAATTTAACTAATAATGGGGGACCACTTCACAAACTCTGACTTTGTAAAGGCCACTGCTATTCATTCTGCATGCCCTGCTGTCATTTACATGTTAAACTAGAAGCAGTGCTCTTCCAAGCACAGGTCTCCACCAGGCCAGGCGTCCTGGTGGTGCTACTGTATAATAGGCCAATGTAAAAAGGCTAGCATATGTTCTTCACCTTAGACCTTTCATGGCAATCGGACGCTGCATGCATGATTTGAGGCATTGTGTTCCAAAAATGTGTTTTGCTAAAGTCTACCTGCTGGAGGCGCTATAACAGGCCAACGTGAAAAGGGTAGCATTTGTTCCTTGACATAGTGGGAATATGTGTGGCAAATTTCACGGTAATCGCAAGCTGCGTTGATGATTTGAAGCATTTTGTTCAAAAACTGAGCAATCCTGCAAACTTTGGAAGCCAATATTAGACAATTAGGATGGAATATGAAATATCAGATGGATCGGACTTGATCACCTGACTATAGAGATACTGTGTACCGATTTGCATGATTTTTGGATAAAATCTCAAGGAATAATCGGAAAAATTGTGTTTTACATAAGTCAGCCTCCTGGTGGCGCTATAAAAGGCTTTTGTGAAAAATGCAGAGAAAGAGTTTTTCCTTCGCCTCTAGGGAGTGCGCTTACAAAGTTTGAAACTGATCGGTGGAGTTATAGGTAAAACCACAAATCGGCCTGTTATAGCGCCACCATGAGGCTGATTTCAAAAATTTGAAGTGGCATTTCTTCCTCGACCTAATGGGAACGTGTGTGCGCGATTTCATGATAATTGCACTTTGCGTTTGGGATTTGAGGTATTTTGTTCAAAACGGCTCAATCCTACAAACTTTGGAAGCCAATCTTAGCCAATCAGGATGGAATATGCAAAAACGGACAGATCCGTGTCGATCACATGACTGTCGAGATATTGCTTACCGATTTGTAGGATTTTTGGACAAAATCTGTAAGAGTAGTGCACAGAAATGTGTTTTGCAAACATCGGCCACTAGGTGGCGCTAGAAAAGGCCCATTTGAAAAAATTAGGGCAGAGGTTCTAGATTGGCATCCAGGGAATGTGTGTGCTCACTTTGGCAGCAACCGGGCCAACGGCGACTGAGATTAGGTGCACACAAACTGCGAGGACACACGGACGCACGCACGGACGCACGGACGGACACACGGACACACGGACGGACGAAGGGGAAAACATACTCTCCCCCATGCCTTCGGCTGGTGGAGACAACAAATCAATGTCCTTGTGTGAAAGAGTCTCTCATCTCCATATTGTTATTCAAGCAGAGCCATTAAGACACATTCAAGGCCATTCAAGTTCCTATAGAAACCTACTTTGTACATTATTCCTCTAAATTCCTTCAGAACAATAAACCCTGGTGTGGTGAAGGAACAATGCTTGCTATATTCATAGTGTTGAATTCCTGTACATCACAGCTGCTAAAAGTTCATGAAGATGTTTGTGAAGGTCTCTTGGCCACAGAAAGTGACAAGACACATGTGTGAATAAGACGCAGTGTGTGTGTGTGTGTGTGTGTGTGTGTGTGTGTGTGTGTGTGCGTGTGTGCGTGCGTGCGTGCGTGCGTGCGTGCGTGCGTGCGTGTGTGTGTGTGTGTTTTGAATGTGTCTTGTGCTTGCGTGTGTGTGTATTATATTGGGTCAGTGCAGCTGTATGTTTGTTTTTTCTTTCACTTGCTTCATTGACGTTGGTGCCACGTGCATGGGTGTGAGATGGAGGGAGGGCCAATTTGGTGCATACTGTGTTAATCTAGGCAATAACATTTGTTTTATATTGTTCATAGATAGATAGATAGATAGATAGATACCTTTATTATCCCAAGGGGGAAATTTAGTTGTCCAGTAGTAGCACAGCAGTATACAGTTATTTACAAAGTTACAGAGACGTAAGAAAGATAGATAAGAGGGAAAAAAAACAAAAACAAAGACAAGAGCAGTACAGTGCCAATAAGGAGAAGGTGCATCAATAGAGGGGGCGAATAATATATAGGTATATATACATAAAGTGTCTTGCAAAAGAGACCATAGCAGTCAATGCTAGTTCATCTTATTATGAAGTATTATATAAAGTATTATATTTATATTATATAAAGTTGTGTTGGTGCCCACTTTGGCCTAAGTCACATTGTCTTTTTACAATAAAATGGTCTAACATTGTCTTGTGACTTAAGTGCTTAGGTGCCACTATTGACTCTTTCAAGCGAATATATCCCGTAAATCCTCTTATAGAAACCCAAGCTTTTATTTGTCTCAAGAGTAGCGGGCACCAGGCATATATTGAAAGGAGGCGTCTATAATCAACCTCCCTCCATTGCAGGTGGCGCAGACGCTGGACCCCAGTGATTGCGGCCACGTAATGCCGCTTCCATGGAGCCTGATTGTGCTGCTGGTGGTGGTGGCGGCTTGTTTTTTGTTTTTTCACCAGTCCTGCCACTTATGTGGACAGATGTGTAGTCCCGCAGGCAGGGACCATGGGGGCACATTGACTGGGTTATTGCCTTCCAGAGGTTGGTTTGTCTTCCCCTCCAGGTCATGGTGCCGTTGGTGCCACCAAACAATGTATTTGTATTGCTGGACCTCCTCTAGCAAGATTCCAATTATTTGATGCAATTTTTATGTGAATCCCAGCTTAGCCGATTGTCTATTCCAGTCCCTAACAGATCAGTTGGATGGGTGCCACATGAATGGTGGCAGTGAACTTATTTTACTTGATCTATTTTCCTGTAATACATTTCTGTTTACTGAGGCCAAGCATCCGTAGTCCACTGTGTTAAACCACAATTCTGAACAACTAGAATACAGTGCAGCAATGGGTAAATGTATAGGAGTGTGTTAACAAAATGCTACTAGCATCCCCAATTCACCTGATGTTTGGTACCAGTCTAGAAGTAGTCTGGGATCACTTCACTTTTCGGGCTTGTAACCGGTCTGGAGCGGAAACCACAAAACGTCATGTTGTAGTACTCAAAGGACTACAATTTGCCGGAAAGATCAAAGCGGATTCAGTTTTAACCCCAAATATTCCCGTGGCGCTCAAGGACACACTTTTAGGGCCTACCAAATAAACTCCTTGATGCGGAGTAGTTTTGCTTTTGAAAAATGTGTTTGGTATATGCATCATTTAGTCCAACTTTTAGCGACTGGCAAGACTACACAAGGCTACTGGAGCATTTTAATAGGGATTGGGGGAAACAAACGGAGGGAACCAAATCAAAGCGACGCCGCTTCTTCTAGTGGTTTCCGCGCTCTAGGCGGAAACCAAACGGCATGTTGTGAACAAACACCAGGTTTTCTCTCTGAAAGCCTGGTGGGCGAGGTTAGTCTAGAAGTAGGCTTTATATTTGGACATAGACCAGGCTGTTCAAAGTACCATATGTCTAACTTTAGGGACAACTGTAGATTCTGCATGCTCTAGTCTAAATAATATAAACTGAATCCTGGGCCATGTTAAACTGACCATGAGCTGGCTGAAAATCACTGGTATGACAGAGCAGAGCCAAACAACTTGCTAAATGTATTGCTCTGTTTGCCCAGGATGAGAATTCAAGTCTCTTAACTCAATAGTCCAACTACTTGAACACTAGTCCAGGGGAGATGCTAGACTTTTGCAACGATCAGGCCGAATGTGAATCACACTGCTACAGTACATGTACCATGAACTGTGTAACCCTGTTACATTTGATTCTCTCAATATTAATTTGTGGATTAAAATAAATAATTAAAAGTACACACACGTGAGCCCACTAGCCTAGCTAAACAATGCACCCATGTTAACACAAGTGGCGATGTACTGCAATTAGCATATACGTGACAGAAGTGACATGAACCTCCCCACATGGCATTTGAATCCGGGCCTCCTACATGAAAACCCAATATCTTAACTATTAGTCTAAACGAGCATCTCTGTGAAGGAGGGGAGACACTACACTTTTGAAGCTTCAAGCTGGGGCTGCAACTCTCTCCGACACACACCCTCCTTCAGACCTCATGGGGAAACCCGATCCGGGTCACAGCACCATTGTAACACCCCATCTGGGATACGAACCCGGGCCCCCCGCATGAAAGTCATATTGGACTTTAACACGGGAGGCCCAGGTTTGCATCCCGGGTGGGGATGTTACATATAGTCTGGCTATGCCAGGCTATGAGCCGACTGCACCTGAAGTGTGTTTGCAGCCACACACACACTCACACAGCATGTGTGTGCGTATATCTGCCCATAACACATCAGGTGTTGAGGGCTTATTTTATATTATTTTATTGGTGTTGGGGGTGGTTGTTGTTGCTGTTGTTGTTGTTGTTGTAGTAGGATGGGGGATATATGTGTTCAGGTTGACTGCAAAACTGCTTGGTGACTGCAAAGTGAAAGGGTCAGAGCTCAGAGGTGGGGAAGTCAAAACAGGTCTATGACAGCCTGTCTGACCCGGAAGCCTGCTTGGCAAAGTGCTGCTTGTGGTTCGTTGGGGTCAAGGTGTGGTGGTGGTGGGTCATCATCATCCTCCTGCGCCACATCAGGGAGCCCAGCGCGGATGGCAATATTGTGCAGCATGGCACACACAACGATCACTTGGCAGGACTTGAGATGGGATAGGCACAGGCCACCAGCAGAGCGGCTGAGGCATCTGAATCGGGCTTTCCATCGTCCAAATACCCGTTCAATGTGAGTCCTGGTGGTGGTGTGACTCAAATTAAATTATTCCTCTGCTGGTGACACCGGGGTGATGAGGTAGGTGTGGAGGGGGTAGCCACTGTCACCCAAGAAAAAGCTGGCGCCGAAGTCCCCTCTAGCAGCTCTCTCTCCTACTTCAGAGTTGCCGAAGGTGAAAGCATCATGGCTCGCTCCTGGCCACTTTGCAACGATGTCAGTAATGATAGCGTTGTGGTCCACCACCACCTGGATGTTCAGTGCGGTGTAGTGTTTTCTACAGACAGAGCAGGGTTGTGCAGTGGGATTAGGGTGCCATCCACAACCCCTATCACCCGAGGGATCCCTGCCATATCATAAAAGCCCTGGTGGACTTCTCGCACCTCCTCCCTGGTGGTGGGGGATGTGCTGCTGGGCATGTCACAGGAGGATCGGTGTCACGGCTGCCACACACCGTGACACCGATGCCTTGCTGAGGTTGAGGCCATCTCCCACCGTCTCCAAAAAGTTTCCGCAGGCATAATAGCGCAGAGCAGCTAGCAGCTGCACCGCTGGGCGCAAGCTGCGTTGATGATTTGAAGCATTTTGTTCAAAAACTGAGCAATCCTGCAAACTTTGGAAGCCAATATTAGACAATTAGGATGGAATATGAAATATCAGATGGATCGGACTTGATCACCTGACTATAGAGATACTGTGTACCGATTTGCATGATTTTTGGATAAAATCTCAAGGAATAATCGGAAAAATTGTGTTTTACATAAGTCAGCCTCCTGGTGGCGCTATAAAAGGCTTTTGTGAAAAATGCAGAGAAAGGGTTTTTCCTTCGTCTTCTTTTCTCAAAATTGTTTTTTTCTCAAAATGTTTTTTTCTCAAATTTTTTTTTTCTCAAAATTTTTTTTTCGCAATTTTTTTTTTCGCAAAGACATTTTTTTTTCGCAAAAAAATTTTTTTCTCAAAATTTTTTTTTTCTCAAAAGACGTTTTTTTTTCTCACAAAACTTTTTTTTTCTCACAAAACAATTGTTAAAGTGCGACCCGTGATAACGGCCAAAAATGCGCCAAAACGCCACTAATTAGTCGAAATGGCTGTGGGTTGTTGCACACACTTAGCGAGCTGCAGGCACACTTAAAATTTCTTAGAAATGTTCTTTTCTAGTGTTACTTATACTTCCCTGTTTTATTTCCTCTGCATTCTCAAGATAATTTCTCAATCTTAAAACGTGTTTCATTGTAGTGTGTAGTTTTGCTATATATTTGATGGACATCATTTGTTTTGTGCACCACAGATCACTTGCCTTCTATGTCCAAACTTAGACCATAGAATTCACACTGGAGAGAAACCCTATGGGTGTGCTCAGTGTACACTCTCAAATGTCCAGCCTTAACAAACCCGAGAGTATTCACACTGGAGAGAAACCCTTTCATTGTGATGTGTGTGGAAAAGCTTTTAGTCAATCAAATGGATTTAAACTGTTTCCTTGTGGTCAGTATGGAAAGAGTTTTACTACTTCAGGCAACCGAAACCGTAATGAGCACACACATATGAAAGATAAATCTGATTAGTTTGATGATCAGTTCATCTACATAACCATGTGTAGCATGGTGATCCAATGTGGTCTTTTTACAGGCAATTGTTATTAAGATGGCTAAACTGTTATAAACACATTGTGTAAACATGGGCATGTTGAATCTAGAACATGCTGGATGGGGACGAATTAAATGTTAATTGATTGCAATTTAACTAATAATGGGGGACCACTTCACAAACTCTGACTTTGTAAAGGCCACTGCTATTCATTCTGCATGCCCTGCTGTCATTTACATGTTAAACTAGAAGCAGTGCTCTTCCAAGCACAGGTCTCCACCAGGCCAGGCGTCCTGGTGGTGCTACTGTATAATAGGCCAATGTAAAAAGGCTAGCATGTTCTTCACCTTAGACCTTTCATGGCAATCGGACGCTGCATGCATGATTTGAGGCATTGTGTTCCAAAAATGTGTTTTGCTAAAGTCTACCTGCTGGAGGCGCTATAACAGGCCAACGTGAAAAGGGTAGCATTTGTTCCTTGACATAGTGGGAATATGTGTGGCAAATTTCACGGTAATCGCAAGCTGCGTTGATGATTTGAAGCATTTTGTTCAAAAACTGAGCAATCCTGCAAACTTTGGAAGCCAATATTAGACAATTAGGATGGAATATGAAATATCAGATGGATCGGACTTGATCACCTGACTATAGAGATACTGTGTACCGATTTGCATGATTTTTGGATAAAATCTCAAGGAATAATCGGAAAAATTGTGTTTTACATAAGTCAGCCTCCTGGTGGCGCTATAAAAGGCTTTTGTGAAAAATGCAGAGAAAGAGTTTTTCCTTCGCCTCTAGGGAGTGCGCTTACAAAGTTTGAAACTGATCGGTGGAGTTATAGGTAAAACCACAAATCGGCCTGTTATAGCGCCACCATGAGGCTGATTTCAAAAATTTGAAGTGGCATTTCTTCCTCGACCTAATGGGAACGTGTGTGCGCGATTTCATGATAATTGCACTTTGCGTTTGGGATTTGAGGTATTTTGTTCAAAACGGCTCAATCCTACAAACTTTGGAAGCCAATCTTAGCCAATCAGGATGGAATATGCAAAAACGGACAGATCCGTGTCGATCACATGACTGTCGAGATATTGCTTACCGATTTGTAGGATTTTTGGACAAAATCTGTAAGAGTAGTGCACAGAAATGTGTTTTGCAAACATCGGCCACTAGGTGGCGCTAGAAAAGGCCCATTTGAAAAAATTAGGGCAGAGGTTCTAGATTGGCATCCAGGGAATGTGTGTGCTCACTTTGGCAGCAACCGGGCCAACGGCGACTGAGATTAGGTGCACACAAACTGCGAGGACACACGGACGCACGCACGGACGGACGGACGGACACACGGACGGACGAAGGGGAAAACATACTCTCCCCCATGCCTTCGGCTGGTGGAGACAATAAATCAATGTCCTTGTGTGAAAGAGTCTCTCATCTCCATATTGTTATTCAAGCAGAGCCATTAAGACACATTCAAGGCCATTCAAGTTCCTATAGAAACCTACTTTGTACATTATTCCTCTAAATTCCTTCAGAACAATAAACCCTGGTGTGGTGAAGGAACAATGCTTGCTATATTCATAGTGTTGAATTCCTGTACATCACAGCTGCTAAAAGTTCATGAAGATGTTTGTGAAGGTCTCTTGGCCACAGAAAGTGACAAGACACATGTGTGAATAAGACGCAGTGTGTGTGTGTGTGTGTGTGTGTGTGTGTGTGTGTGTGCGTGCGTGCGTGCGTGCGTGCGTGCGTGCGTGCGTGTGTGTGTGTGTGTGTTTTGAATGTGTCTAATTTGTGCTTGCGTGTGTGTGTATTATATTGGGTCAGTGCAGCTGTATGTTTGTTTTTTCTTTCACTTTTTTTATTTTTTTTTATTTAACCTTTATTTAACCAGTAAAAAACATTGAGACATGATCTCTTTTTCAAGAATGAACTGGCCAAGAGGCAGAAATAAAAATTACACTAGCTTAGCTACACATACAAGCAACAGCAAAGATAAAACATCCATGATACATCACAAATACCTATTCTCAGGTGATACTATAAATAGTATAAAAACTAGTTTACAACATTTCGGGTAATAATGCACAAACAAATAATATGCAACCTATCACAAAAAAGGAGAAGAAAACACATAATGAGAGAATCTAATAAACATCAGGGCATGTGCAAGTGTTTATGTATCTATCCAAGGTGATTCTTTTAAAGCTTCTCAGCGAAATTAGCACTGCCAATTTGAGGCTAGTCTGAAGGTCATTCCACGACCATGGACCAAAGAAAGCAAGACATTTTTTGCCTCCCTCAGATGTGCGTATAGGTACTGTACAACGTAGCCAGGCATTTGATCTGAGGTTTAACCCATTTTTAACCAATGCCAATTTGGAGGAGATGTAAGAGGGGAGCTCACCAAGTATCGCTTTATAGACAAAATTATTCCAATGCTGTAACCTGCGAGATGACAGAGAAGACCAGTCAACTGCAGCATACAACAGGCAATGGTGAGTCCTAAAAGGCAAGTTAGTAATAAATCTCACCGCTGCATGATACAGGGGATCCAGTTTGGCCAATGTGGTGGTACATGCAAACCTGTAAATGGTATCCCCATAATCAAGTTGGGACAAGAACAGACCAGTGACCAATCGTTTGCGAGAGGAACGGGCAAAACAGGCCTTCAGTCTATAGAAAAAACTTAAGGTAAATTTCAGCTTCTTGCCCAGAGCATCAATATGAAATTTAAAGTTTAGGTGATTGTCCAACCAGAAACCAAGATATTTATAGCGCTCCACCCACTCTATAGTGGTACCATCTAGAGTAGAGATGATTAAAGATGTTGGATGCGCTTTTGGGGTGAACAACATTGCCTTTGTTTTGTTCCCGTTTAACAACAATTTGTTTCTTCTCAATTCATGCTGCAAAGCGATGAAATCAGACGACAAGTTATTTACAGCCAAATCAAGCGTGGGCGCACAGGTGTACAGAACCGTGTCATCCGCGTACATATGGTACCTAGAGTACTTTGATTTACTGCAAATGTTATTAATATATAAAAGAAAGAGTAAGGGACCCAATATAGAGCCCTGGGGGACTCCCTTCTCCAGAGCAACTTTATCCGACACTATGTCACCCAGTTTCACACATTGAGTGCGACCTAACAAGTAACTGGAGAACCAACCAATAGCATTTTGGCCCATACCAATGTTGGACAGCGTCTTAAGCAATATGGGCAAATCCACAGTGTCGAAAGCTTTAGCTAGATCTATAAACAACGCTGCACATACATAAGACTTTTCCCAGGCTGCCTTAATATCATCTAGGACAGTAAGACAAGCCGTGACAGTACTATGCTTGGCTCTAAACCCAGACTGCATAGTATTAAGGATCTTATGGTGGTCAAGAAAAGTATTTACTTGGACTGATACCTGAGCTTCCAGGATTTTTGCTAAGGCAGAGAGATTAGAAATTGGCCTATAATTGTTGACATCAAGGGGATCACCTGCCTTAAGAAGGGGGGAAACATGAGCTTGCTTCCACACCAAAGGAATACTCTGAGAAGTCAATGACAGATTAAAAATGTCAGTTATAGGTTGGGCTAATACTACTGCAGCTAATCTCAGGAGATATGGGTCAAGGCCATCAGGTCCCGGGGCCTTTTTTGGGTCCAGAGAGGACAGCGAATGAAGAACATCAGTCATAAGAATAGGAGAAAAATCAAAATTTACCAGAACATCAGGTGGTGAAAATGCCTCCTCATGTGCACCTTGCAGAGAGGAGGAAGCATTTTCTACATCGAATAAATGCCCAGCCTTTTTAAAATGATCATTGAAAGCATTCGAAATCAGTTTTGTGTCACAAATAACAGCATCACCAACCCGAAGCTTTGGCGGGGGACCAGCAGCTCCCCTCTGCTGGAGGGATTTAACTGCTTTCCAGAAGTTTACACCAGACGTGTCAGAAGTTAGAGATAAATAATACTGTGCCTTCAACTTTTTAGTGAGAGCAGTACACTTATTTCTGAGAATGCGAAAAAAAAGCCAATCATTTAGGGACTTGGACTTTCTAGCAAGAGCCCATTTCCTATTTCTATCATGAATCAGATCAGCTAAATCCCTAGTGAACCAGGGATTAGACCTGTTCTTAATTCTGACCTTCTTTAGGGGAGCGTGTTTGTTAACCAACGAGAGGAAGTGGTCGAGGAAGAAACGGAAAGCATCCTCCGCAGACGGTATAAGTGGGATACGGAACCAATCGACTGATGATAAATCATGCAAAAAAGCTTGTTCATCAAATTGTCGAAAACAACGTCTGGTTATAATTAAACCTTTTGATTTGGGCATCTTTGTGCTCCTGATGCAGGCAATAGCACAATGATCGCTCAAATCATTTGCAAACACACCCACTGAGATATATTTGTGAACAGCATTTGTCAAAATAATATCAATCAGAGTGTCACTGGCAGGTCTAGTGGGGCTGTTAATAATCTGGGTTAAATTTAGGGAATCACATTTCTGTTTAAAGCAAGAAGAAGTCTCACTATCCCAGTCCCAGTTCAGATCTCCCAAAAGTATCAATTCAGTGTGAGTATATTTAGCAATTAAATCAGTAAGGTTTCCCAGAGTTTCGATTTTAGCTGAGGGAGGCCTGTAGCAGCATATAATAGTAAGCGGTGCATTTACCACCACTATCTGGACTGCCAGGAATTCAAACTGTCTTGGGATAGAAACAGAATGTAGAACAGACCCTTGAAACCTGTTTGAGATGTAGAGAGCAACACCCCCACATCTACCTTTCCGATCAGTTCTAAATAGATTAAAACCAGGAAACTGCAAATTATCAGGTGTGGTGGGTTTCAGCCACGTCTCCGATATAGCAACAACATCAGGTTTAGCTGTCTCAAACCAAGTACTAAGCTTATCAAGTTTGGGCACCATACTCCTAGCATTAAAGTGCAGGAACCCCAGACCATTTCTGCAGCTGAAATCATAAGGAGTAGATACAACAGGAAGAGGAGTAGACAGGAGGTTTTCTGGGCTTGAGACCGGGCCAGGATTTAGTTGAACATTTCCTGAGATGAACAACATCAATAAAATCATAAGCCTAGATATCACCCTTTTAAGCATTCGAGTTGACCCATGAAAGTTAGAAGAGGGTGCGTCCTTTAGTCCCTTACACAGGGGACCAAATGCTATATTCTCCAAAAGAATTAAAGCATACGGGAGGATTCGTTTCAAACAGTCAGGTTGTTGTGGGCCCTGCGGCTTGAAGTCCATCCACAGTGCAGACGTAGCACGACCAGAAGCATCGGAGTGATACATGTTTTGGCTCAGTGAAGGCACCTCTCCATTGAGGCGTTTAGAAAAAGATAAACAACCCAATAACAGCCATACAACACATGAAGCCTTGGTCAACATGATTGACACACAGATATACTGGGCAAAGAAATAAAAGTAAAAATTGATTAAACAAACAAACAAAAAACAAAGTTACTAGTTACCCGTTTGTCCTCCGGCTATCGCACCGCAATGCCGCGACCGGAGCGAAGAGGAGCAAGCAGCGAATAGAGTGTCCCAATGCGGATCGAAACGGTGGACCGTGATCAGTACAGTCATTAGAAAGCAGACTGTTGAAAGTGGCGATTCCGCAGAGCAGGCGAGTTAGCGTGCCAGCCAACCAAACATGCTATCGTGAGGATAGTGTTCCCCTCGCCGAGTCGACGATACCCTCCGTCCCAGAAGCCAGAGAGAAGACGAAACTTGCTTCATTGACGTTGGTGCCACGTGCATGGGTGTGAGATGGAGGGAGGGCCAATTTGGTGCATACTGTGTTAATCTAGGCAATAACATTTGTTTTATATTGTTCATAGATAGATAGATAGATAGATAGATACCTTTATTATCCCAAGGGGGAAATTTAGTTGTCCAGTAGTAGCACAGCAGTATACAGTTATTTACAAAGTTACAGAGACGTAAGAAAGATAGATAAGAGGGAAAAAAAACAAAAACAAAGACAAGAGCAGTACAGTGCCAATAAGGAGAAGGTGCATCAATAGAGGGGGCGAATAATATATAGGTATATATACATAAAGTGTCTTGCAAAAGAGACCATAGCAGTCAATGCTAGTTCATCTTATTATGAAGTATTATATAAAGTATTATATTTATATTATATAAAGTTGTGTTGGTGCCCACTTTGGCCTAAGTCACATTGTCTTTTTACAATAAAATGGTCTAACATTGTCTTGTGACTTAAGTGCTTAGGTGCCACTATTGACTCTTTCAAGCGAATATATCCCGTAAATCCTCTTATAGAAACCCAAGCTTTTATTTGTCTCAAGAGTAGCGGGCACCAGGCATATATTGAAAGGAGGCGTCTATAATCAACCTCCCTCCATTGCAGGTGGCGCAGACGCTGGACCCCAGTGATTGCGGCCACGTAATGCCGCTTCCATGGAGCCTGATTGTGCTGCTGGTGGTGGTGGCGGCTTGTTTTTTGTTTTTTCACCAGTCCTGCCACTTATGTGGACAGATGTGTAGTCCCGCAGGCAGGGACCATGGGGGCACATTGACTGGGTTATTGCCTTCCAGAGGTTGGTTTGTCTTCCCCTCCAGGTCATGGTGCCGTTGGTGCCACCAAACAATGTATTTGTATTGCTGGACCTCCTCTAGCAAGATTCCAATTATTTGATGCAATTTTTATGTGAATCCCAGCTTAGCCGATTGTCTATTCCAGTCCCTAACAGATCAGTTGGATGGGTGCCACATGAATGGTGGCAGTGAACTTATTTTACTTGATCTATTTTCCTGTAATACATTTCTGTTTACTGAGGCCAAGCATCCGTAGTCCACTGTGTTAAACCACAATTCTGAACAACTAGAATACAGTGCAGCAATGGGTAAATGTATAGGAGTGTGTTAACAAAATGCTACTAGCATCCCCAATTCACCTGATGTTTGGTACCAGTCTAGAAGTAGTCTGGGATCACTTCACTTTTCGGGCTTGTAACCGGTCTGGAGCGGAAACCACAAAACGTCATGTTGTAGTACTCAAAGGACTACAATTTGCCGGAAAGATCAAAGCGGATTCAGTTTTAACCCCAAATATTCCCGTGGCGCTCAAGGACACACTTTTAGGGCCTACCAAATAAACTCCTTGATGCGGAGTAGTTTTGCTTTTGAAAAATGTGTTTGGTATATGCATCATTTAGTCCAACTTTTAGCGACTGGCAAGACTACACAAGGCTACTGGAGCATTTTAATAGGGATTGGGGGAAACAAACGGAGGGAACCAAATCAAAGCGACGCCGCTTCTTCTAGTGGTTTCCGCGCTCTAGGCGGAAACCAAACGGCATGTTGTGAACAAACACCAGGTTTTCTCTCTGAAAGCCTGGTGGGCGAGGTTAGTCTAGAAGTAGGCTTTATATTTGGACATAGACCAGGCTGTTCAAAGTACCATATGTCTAACTTTAGGGACAACTGTAGATTCTGCATGCTCTAGTCTAAATAATATAAACTGAATCCTGGGCCATGTTAAACTGACCATGAGCTGGCTGAAAATCACTGGTATGACAGAGCAGAGCCAAACAACTTGCTAAATGTATTGCTCTGTTTGCCCAGGATGAGAATTCAAGTCTCTTAACTCAATAGTCCAACTACTTGAACACTAGTCCAGGGGAGATGCTAGACTTTTGCAACGATCAGGCCGAATGTGAATCACACTGCTACAGTACATGTACCATGAACTGTGTAACCCTGTTACATTTGATTCTCTCAATATTAATTTGTGGATTAAAATAAATAATTAAAAGTACACACACGTGAGCCCACTAGCCTAGCTAAACAATGCACCCATGTTAACACAAGTGGCGATGTACTGCAATTAGCATATACGTGACAGAAGTGACATGAACCTCCCCACATGGCATTTGAATCCGGGCCTCCTACATGAAAACCCAATATCTTAACTATTAGTCTAAACGAGCATCTCTGTGAAGGAGGGGAGACACTACACTTTTGAAGCTTCAAGCTGGGGCTGCAACTCTCTCCGACACACACCCTCCTTCAGACCTCATGGGGAAACCCGATCCGGGTCACAGCACCATTGTAACACCCCATCTGGGATACGAACCCGGGCCCCCCGCATGAAAGTCATATTGGACTTTAACACGGGAGGCCCAGGTTTGCATCCCGGGTGGGGATGTTACATATAGTCTGGCTATGCCAGGCTATGAGCCGACTGCACCTGAAGTGTGTTTGCAGCCACACACACACTCACACAGCATGTGTGTGCGTATATCTGCCCATAACACATCAGGTGTTGAGGGCTTATTTTATATTATTTTATTGGTGTTGGGGGTGGTTGTTGTTGCTGTTGTTGTTGTTGTTGTAGTAGGATGGGGGATATATGTGTTCAGGTTGACTGCAAAACTGCTTGGTGACTGCAAAGTGAAAGGGTCAGAGCTCAGAGGTGGGGAAGTCAAAACAGGTCTATGACAGCCTGTCTGACCCGGAAGCCTGCTTGGCAAAGTGCTGCTTGTGGTTCGTTGGGGTCAAGGTGTGGTGGTGGTGGGTCATCATCATCCTCCTGCGCCACATCAGGGAGCCCAGCGCGGATGGCAATATTGTGCAGCATGGCACACACAACGATCACTTGGCAGGACTTGAGATGGGATAGGCACAGGCCACCAGCAGAGCGGCTGAGGCATCTGAATCGGGCTTTCCATCGTCCAAATACCCGTTCAATGTGAGTCCTGGTGGTGGTGTGACTCAAATTAAATTATTCCTCTGCTGGTGACACCGGGGTGATGAGGTAGGTGTGGAGGGGGTAGCCACTGTCACCCAAGAAAAAGCTGGCGCCGAAGTCCCCTCTAGCAGCTCTCTCTCCTACTTCAGAGTTGCCGAAGGTGAAAGCATCATGGCTCGCTCCTGGCCACTTTGCAACGATGTCAGTAATGATAGCGTTGTGGTCCACCACCACCTGGATGTTCAGTGCGGTGTAGTGTTTTCTACAGACAGAGCAGGGTTGTGCAGTGGGATTAGGGTGCCATCCACAACCCCTATCACCCGAGGGATCCCTGCCATATCATAAAAGCCCTGGTGGACTTCTCGCACCTCCTCCCTGGTGGTGGGGGATGTGCTGCTGGGCATGTCACAGGAGGATCGGTGTCACGGCTGCCACACACCGTGACACCGATGCCTTGCTGAGGTTGAGGCCATCTCCCACCGTCTCCAAAAAGTTTCCGCAGGCATAATAGCGCAGAGCAGCTAGCAGCTGCACCGCTGGGCTCAGTGCAAAGTTCCCCCTAGTTGGCCTTGTGGTGTGTGGAGCCACCACCTCGATGAGGCGCTGTATTTCCACCCTCGATAATCTATATTTTTTAAGAATTGCCGGTCAGACAGCATAGCCAGTGGGCTAAAGTTTGCTCGAGAGAATGCATTGACATATGTAATGCGGCTTCACGCACGTCTGCGCTGGTTATCAGCAAGAAAGAATAACTGAGCAGCCATGGTATCAATCTAAATTCTAAATGAGGGTACAGATATAGGGCAAAGTTTGAGATCCCAGATACCATATTCCCTCCTGATTGGCTACGATTGCCTTGTAAAGTTTGTGTATGCGACGTGACCATTGCTTATCTCCCGATTAGGGAGTCTTACTGGTGATTATTATGCTTTTTATCTGTAAAGAACTTGTTGCAAAAGTGCTATATGAATAAAATACATAGATGTTGTTGTACTAACTTATCTTGCTTATTATGTTGATGTATTACCTACTTATTGTAAATCGCTTTGGATTCAATTCAAAGCTATGGAGGTGGTTGTAGCTGTGTGGTTAGGGAGCCTGCCTGGGGAGTCAAAGCTCCCGTTTGTTGCAGGTATGATTCCCGGTTAGGTAGCTATGTGATTGATGTGTGCCTGATTAAGGCTCTTAAAGGAGTTGTTCACCCCCAAAAAGGCTTATTCTATTGATTACTCATGCCATGGAGACTTGAGTTCAATGTTTTTTTTTCTTTTTTTTTTTTTCTTCTTTTTTTTTTTTTCTTCTTTTTTCTAAGACAGAAATGTGATCAATACAAGAAAAGTCATTTTGGGGGTGAACTACTCCTTTAACCCATAATTGCTCCCACAAGGCTGCTCACTGCTAGTTGTAATGGTTAAAATTTAGAGGTTAAATGTCATGTATGTGCAAATGTACTGTGACAAACTGTCCAAGGTTTGGGCCTGTATGATTAGTAATGCCTGAATTGCAAATTGTAGGTCTACAGGAGAGGCACCGGCAAGGAAAAGGAGTCAGTGCAGGAATGTACACTGGTAATACTGCTATTAAAAGCCTATCACCTTACCTTTACAATTAATGCGATGCAATGTGTGTGCAATGCAAATGAGCGTGGTCTAGTGCCTTAACAAAGACCAACTTGGGATTCCTCAATCGATGCCCACACCCTCCTGCATGTCTAGCATCAGGTTGTTAAGCGCTGCAGTGTTTTTAGCACACAAACTTACGTTTATGTGGGAATCCATGGTGAATGGTACGTACCCACTGCACCTGAACTTATCCAACATGATATCATTAGCAAATAGGGTGGAGAGACCATCTGTTTGGTACTATACTCCTGGCCCGTTTCAGGGGAACAAACTTATTAAGCAGCTTTCTATTTGTAATAAAGTTGTCCTGTTTTTGCACAAAATACCTAATGTAAATTGTTCATGTTTAGGGGAGAAAGTCGGTCACATTATGTGTTGTAACGACTCACAGCAACCAATCGTGGCACCAGGCCAGATTCCATGACTTCCCCCCCTAAAATGTTTTATTCATGCCAGTATATTCAGTAGGCTTAAAAAAAAACTGGAAGTTCCTTGTGTTGTTTCATTGACTTGCTTTTGATGACAATGAGCCACCATCAATCATCATTATGCACTACTTGCATAATGATGATACTGACTGAATTACACATGAATGGTAAAGCCATCAATGACCCAACATTTTCTCTTGAATTCCCATACATTGTTGAGAAATACCTTATCATACAACAAGACATAGGCAGTGGGAGAGTCGTTCTCACATGCCCTGGTTAGTTCTCACCTATCAGGTGTGGCATATAAGCATATCATCATGAGGGGTTGTTCCTACAGGCGTGGCATAGTGGGTACTGGTATATTAATACATCCTGGCATTCTAAATGAGGGTACAGATAGGGCAAAGTTTGAAATCCCATCAAGTTCATCCCACCAAGAAAAGTATTACCAGGTCCTTTTATTAATCAGATTCATGACTGCGTTCTCTATGCTGATTGGATAATCATGATCTGTTTAATAATACATACAAAAAGGAGGGACAAAAAAATAAATCATGAAGGGTTTATTTGTCACTCACCTAGTACAATACGTAACATGTTGATGGGAAATGTTCTGCAAAGTGATAACACAACGCACAATGCAATATAACAACATTGAATTATGGCTACTACAACGGCAATCATGAATATACAAGAAATCCAAAAGCGTTTTTTAGCAGACTTAAAAACAACATTGTGTCATCATGTTACGTTTCTGATACTGTCTAATTAAACACTGTTCACAGTAAAGTGTGTGTGTGTGTGTGTGTGTGTGTGTGTGTGTGTGTGTGTGTTTCATTTAGGCCAGTTAAAACATTTATTTTGAATTGACCACAATAAGTCCTGAGTGAATTATATGGTTTGTTGTAGGGAGGGAACCAAATCAAAGCGACGCCGCTTCTTCTAGTGGTTTCCGCGCTCTAGGCGGAAACCAAACGGCATGTTGTGAACAAACACCAGGTTTTCTCTCTGAAAGCCTGGTGGGCGAGGTTAGTCTAGAAGTAGGCTTTATATTTGGACATAGACCAGGCTGTTCAAAGTACCATATGTCTAACTTTAGGGACAACTGTAGATTCTGCATGCTCTAGTCTAAATAATATAAACTGAATCCTGGGCCATGTTAAACTGACCATGAGCTGGCTGAAAATCACTGGTATGACAGAGCAGAGCCAAACAACTTGCTAAATGTATTGCTCTGTTTGCCCAGGATGAGAATTCAAGTCTCTTAACTCAATAGTCCAACTACTTGAACACTAGTCCAGGGGAGATGCTAGACTTTTGCAACGATCAGGCCGAATGTGAATCACACTGCTACAGTACATGTACCATGAACTGTGTAACCCTGTTACATTTGATTCTCTCAATATTAATTTGTGGATTAAAATAAATAATTAAAGGTACACACACGTGAGCCCACTAGCCTAGCTAAACAATGCACCCATGTTAACACAAGTGGCGATGTACTGCAATTAGCATATACGTGACAGAAGTGACATGAACCTCCCCACATGGCATTTGAATCCGGGCCTCCTACATGAAAACCCAATATCTTAACCATTAGTCTAAACGAGCATCTCTGTGAAGGAGGGGAGACACTACACTTTTGAAGCTTCAATCTGGGGCTGCAACTCTTTCCGACACACACCCTCCTTCAGACCTCATGGGGAAACCCGATCCGGGTCACAGCACCATTGTAACACCCCATCTGGGATATGAACCCGGGCCTCCCGCATGAAAGTCATATTGGACTTTAACACGGGAGGCCCGGGTTTGCATCCCGGGTGGGGATGTTACATATAGTCTGGCTATGCCAGGCTATGAGCCGACTGCACCTGAAGTGTTGTTGGCAGCCACACGCACACTCACACAGCATGTGTGTGCATATATCTGCCCATAACACATCAGGTGTTGAGGGCTTATTTTATATTATTTTATTGGTGTTGGGGGTGGTTGTTGTTGCTGTTGTTGTTGTAGTAGGATGGGGGGTATATGTGTTCAGGTTGACTGCAAAACTGCTTGGTGACTGCTTGGTGACTGCAAAGTGAAAGGGTCAGAGCTCAGAGGTGGGGAAGTCAAAACAGGTCTATGACAGCCTGTCTGACCCGGAAGCCTGCTTGGTAAAGTGCTGCTCGTGGTTCGTTGGGGTCAAGGTGTGATCATGTGATCATCATCCTCCTGCGCCACATCAGGGAGCCCAGCGCGGATGGCAATATTGTGCAGCATGGCACACACAACGATCACTTGGCAGGACTTGAGAGGGGATAGGCGCAGGCCACCAGCAGAGCGGCTGAGGCATCTGAATCGGGCATTCCATCGTCCAAATATCCATTCAATGTGAGTCCTGGTGGTGGTGTGACTCAAATTAAATTCTTCCTCTGCTGGTGACACCGGGGTGATGAGGTAGGTGCGGATGGGGTAGCCACTGTCACCCAAGAAAAAGCTGGCGCCGAACTCCCCTCTAGCAGCTCTCTCTCCTACTTCAGAGTTGCCCCAGATGAAAGCATCATGGCTCGCTCCTGGCCACTTTGCAACAATGTCAGTAATGATAGCGTTGTGGTCCACCACCACCTGGATGTTCAGTGCGGTGTAGTGTTTTCTACAGACCCAGCAGGGATCCACCAGGGTAGGGTTGGGTAGCGGGATTAGGGTGCCATCCACAACACCTATCACCCGAGGGATCCCTGCCATGTCATAAAAGCCCTGGTGGACTTCTCGCACCTCCTCCCTGGTGGTGGGCAGTCGGATGTGCTGCTGGGCATGTCGCAGGAGGATCGGTGTCACTGCTGCCACACACCGTGACACCGATGCCTTGCTGAGGTCGAGGCCATCTCCCACCGTCTCCAAAAAGTTTCCGCAGGCACAATAGCGCAGAGCAGCCAGCAGCTGCACCTCTGGGCTCAGTGCAAAGTTTCGCCGAGTTGGCCTTGTGATGTGTGGAGCCACCACCTCGATGAGGCGCTGTATTTCCACCCTCGATAATCTATATTTTTTAAGAATTGCCCGGTCAGACAGCGTAGCCAGCGGGCTAAAGTTTGCTCGAGAGAATGCATTGACATATGTAATGCGGCTTCGCGCACGTCGGCGCTGGTTATCAGTGAGAAGGAATAGCTGAGCAGCCATGGTATCAATCTCACACTTGTGTGACTGGGAAACACCTTGACAGGCATGGGGTGTAGCACCAAATTCCGGGCCCTGGGGACAAGGATTCACTGTGGGGCCCCCTCAAGACCTCCTCCACCTTGAGCCCTAGCAACTCCCACTTTCCCCCCCTTGTGACGCCCCTGCAGTCAAGGAATCATTTTATTGTTTCCAGCTGTCTCCACTGAGTTGGGGTTGTGGCAGAATTTATATCTCTGTCTATCTATCTATCTATCTATCTATCTATCTATCTATCTATCTATCTATCTATTGAGATCTCTCTCTCACACACGCACGCACAAACACACACACACAGACAGACAGACAGGTAGCATATTACTTAAAGGTGATACACCTAGACTTTGATGCGGGGGACCTGGGTTTGAATCTCGGTTACTCAATAAACATGTAACCTATTCGTTTAGACAGGCAGTCGGCTGGTACTGGCGAGTGGCAGAATTTCCCTATCTGAAACCCGATTACTTTATCAATGTGTAGCCGACGCATGGGAAGCGCCTGTATGTAATTGCCGCTCGAACCGTCCAGATTTGAACGCAGCTCAAGCAGTCTATTGTTTCTGCTGAGTTGGAGGTCTCTCTCTCTATTTTACTTTTAAGTAAAAGCATGTCGAAACATATTTTGAAATATCAACGTGCTAGTTCTATTTTATGTGTGCACACACACGCACGCTCACACACGGGGGCAGGCACTGCTGCCGTTGCCGCACGCATGCGGACACACGGGGTCTCCATAGCATAAAAAAGGAAGAAAAAATCTTTATATATATATATATATATATATATATATAGCCATAGCTGACTATTGTATTTATTTGTTTAGCAGGTGTGACTGTGAATACTTCCATCCACTTCACTTACATCGATTTTTTTATATACCTTTATAGTTATAGTTATAGTGCTCAGACAGCTTCATACGAAGAGTTTAAGGGTGCCCCAGGTCGCCTTTAAAAAATCCTTCGTGAGACAGGTCTGCAGAGGCTCGTTGATTGACAGGAGCAAACGCAGGTTTGCTTCTAAGATCTTTTTGGAGACCAAGCGATGGGTTTGCTGAAGTCATTCGAAAGGTGTGCTCACCCGTCATATCTGCCCGTTTGGTTCCCTTGTACACTCTCGACCGGTTTCCTGAAAGCCGTCGTAGCTTGCGGGTGCTCTTGATTGACAGGAGCCTTCGTCGGCTGCGACGGCATTTCTCAAACAGTTTTGCTGCAACGATGGGTCTGCGATGGGCAGACGGCTCTACGATCGCTTTGGGAAACCCGGCCATACTGTTAGTATTAAAATCATTATCGGTATATATATTTTTTACTATTGTGTGTAATAAAAGACAATGTATCTCAAAACATTATAGCATGCCATACAGTTGAATTATTGCAAATTAAATGAATCTGAATCTTAAAAAAAATGTATGGCCTAATTTTATGTAAAAAAAATGTAACCATATTGTTTTGTATGAGTGTAATAACCATGTTATTGTCTCATTGTGTGACATATCATAATATTCAAAACAAATATTTGACTCCAATTGATTCCCCACACACTATTGACTTGATATAGCAATAAAAAATATATATTACACAGCAGTTGTGGGAAAACTAAGACACTGTTCAAAAAACACAATTCCGATTTTGGTCATTTTGGAAATAGAGCAAAAAATATATTTTTCTTCAATCTACTGTCTTGGGTTAGGGTTAACCCTAACCCTAACCCTTTGTAATAGACATTTGAGCTCAAGACTAAAAGACAGAGCTGAGAGCTGTCAGTGATGTGTGGTTGCACACAAGCTCGGAGGCAAAGGTAGGCTTGCCTTGTACTGCCACAGCACAAAGAGTCCCTATGTATAGCACCAGTTTATATCATGAGACTAATCAAATATTTATTTGTATTACAGATGTGCCCTTTGAACTGTTGAACCGCTGTTCTTTTTTACCCTTTGTTTGTTTGTACAGTTCGCTGCTACTTAATTTATGTTGCCCCAGTGGCTTTAAACTATACTTCCACCCTAGTGGTTTAAGGTTAGTGTTTCTAACTTTGAACCACTGTCTTTGACTTGGTCATTGTAAACACTTAGTCAGGTCCACTATCTATTTTGTTTTTCTCTAGATAGATATCCATTTACATTGTTATATTGCTGTTAATGTACTGACCTATTATCTTGTTTATTATTGCGATGTTGTATCTGCTTATTGTAAGTCGCTTTGGATTAAAAGCGTCTGCTAAATGCCTAAACTGTAAACTGTAAACTAACTTCCGCCCTAGTGGGTTAAAACTAACTTTAAACCACTGTCTCTGACTTGGTCATTGATGGGTTGTTCTGGCTACCCCCTAAAGACAGGGACATTCTTGGTTAATGGTTACACTGCTGATTGGCACTTAACTGTTTATTGCCCTTGTTTGCTGAGCTGTTCACAGGTTTTTATCATTGGAGTATACTTGCAGTGATCTCTTTTGCTGTACCTTTTTAATGCCAACTACACTTGGCTCTGAGTGTTTTTTAGTTTTGCAGTGTTTAATGTGGTGGGCCAAAACAACAACGAGTAAACTATCCCAGTGACAATATTAAACCAAGCCTGTTTCCCTGTTGCATAAGGTTGCTCTAAACAATATATGTGGTATATTGGTTTGAAATACTTAAATGTCAATACTTTGTACTTTTTCTCACACATTACATTGAAGCCAGTTTTTTATTGTTCACTCGAACTGAACACTTACCCCGGGTCTCTCACCCTGTAATTGAGAGTGGTGTTGTCTTACTGTATAATAGGAGTACTATGTGACTCTGTCTTGTTACAACAATATTTGATTTTCAATTTGTGTGTGTGTTTCATTTAGGCGAATTAAAATATCCCGGGTTCAATCCCCGCTTCCGCGCATCACTACAATCTGGCGTTCCAGCAGCGTCCCTGAATGAGGCCAATGGGTCTATACTTTGAAAAATGAAGTAGCATGAGGCAGAAAGGCAAAAATGTAATGTCCTCATACGAGGATGCAGGGTCTCAGGAGGTTGAAATTCATACATTAGGTTCTAATGTATGAAGGTTCTGGGCTGTTTTTGAAATGTGTCAGTGTAATTTGTAAGAGTTCCTAACTGGATGTTCCTTGTGTTGTTTCATTGACTTGCTTTTGATGACAATGAGCCACCATCAACCATCATTATGCACTACTTTACCGACTGAATTTCACATGAATGGTAAAGCCATCAATGACCCAACATTTCTCTTGAATTCCCATACATTGTTGAGAAATACATTATCATACAACGACACATAGGCAGTCATTCTCACATGCCCTGGTTGGTTCTCACCGATCAGGTGTGGCATATTAGCATATTCATCATGAGGGGTTGTTCCTACAGGCGTGGCATAGTGGGTACGGGTACATCCTGGCATTCTAAATGAGGGTACAGATATAGGGCAAAGTTTGAGATCCCATCAACTTCATCCCACCAAGAAGTATTACCAGGTCCTTTTATTAATCAGATTCCTGACTGCGTTCTCTATGCTGATTGGATAATCATGATCTGTTTAATAATACAAAAAGGAGGGACAAAAAAATCAATCACGGAGGGTTTATTTGTCACTCACATAGTACAATACGTAACATGTTGATGGGAAATGTTCTGCAAAGTGATAACACAACGCACAATGCAATATAACAACATTGAATTATGGCTACTACAACGGCAATCATGAATATACAAGAAATCCAAATGCGTTTTTGTTTAGCAGACTTAAAAACAACATTGGGTCATCATGTTACGTCTCTGATACTGTCTAATTAAACACTGTTCACAATATTTAATTTTCAAAGTGTGTGTGTTTCATTTAGACAAATTAAAACATTTATTTTGAATTGACCACAATAAGTCCTGAGTGAATTATATGGTGTGTAGTTAAAGGAGTGGTTCGCCGGTTTTCAACCAAGTCTGTGTTCTTTTAGTCAACTACGTTCATGCTAAAACGCGTCTATTTCCTTACATTACTGTTCTGTGGACAGTAGGGGGCCTTCCTACCACGTACGTCATAGACTGATTCGGCCAATGAAACGCCTGGCTATGACGTACGTGGTGGGAGGCCGTTGTAGCTGCAGAAACTACAGTAGGTTTGACCCGGAACGGCTACCGTAGTAGACTAGCAGAACCCCAAACCAAAACAAAGATAGCAGTAGCAGCAGTAGTAGTAGTAGTAAAAAACATGGCTTCAGAGTCAGATTTTGAGCATTTTGACGAGGAGGAGGACTTTTTACACATGTTAGCTGAATCGGCTGTTCAGCCATACATGTTTGAGCCTGAGTACACGCAGGAAGAATTGAGGGAAAGAGAAGAACAAGAGAGACAGAGAGACGCGTCCAGAGCTGCAGCCCCACCGGAGCCAGAGGGACCACCCAGAGCCAACAACACGGACTGGTGTGAGTGTGGACACTGTCAGGCCATGCCTACAGAAAGGGAATCTCTATGTTGCAGAAGATGGCCCCGTGTCCAGTTCTTGTTACAAGAGCTTCCAGACACAGAGACAGTGTGTGTGACGGAGCACCCTAGTTTCTCTCCCCACCTTGACAGTGGTGTACTTCAAACGTACTTCAGAATACCCAAGCTGAATTGGAAAAAGCAGCCGAAACCCAATGGACCAAGAGGGACGATGAGTTTGAAGTAAGCGATCAATTTATTTACTCACTCTCTCTTTCTCTCTCTCTCTCTGTGTGTGTGTGTGTGTGTGTGTGTGTGTGTGTGTGTGTGTGTGTGTGTGTGTGTGTGTGTGTGTGTGTGTGTGTGTGTGTGTGTGTGTGTGTGTGTGTGTGTGTGTATGTGTGTGTGTGTGTGTCTGTGTGACCGAGCCTTCCACAACTCTCCCTCAATTTGATATATTTAGCTATAAAGTGCAACGTGAATTGATTCTAGTCTATTATAGTAGTACAATTTAACGCCTGGTGCACTGAGATGCAGACAGGGCCATCTCAGTGCTAACCTCCACCCCATCGTTTTATCTCGTTTCACACATTCCTTTACCATATATGAAAATGTCTCTATAGAGGAATAAATGTCCTGTAAATGTAGTTCAGTATAACATCACATAGCTGATGTACACACATAGCTGGGCAAAGGAAGGACAGCACTGTAGTGTACAATGTATGATGGTTCCTCTGATTACCTTTTAAAAAGAGGAACCACAGCTATAGGCTAATGATGGTCAAAACTCCTTAGTTACAGTGTCAACACAGTGACATTGAATTATCCACCCTCATTATGCACTTATTGCACTACTGAATTACACATGAATGTAAAAGATATATACCAATCACTGACCAATGAGCCATCATCATTACACATTGTTCTCTTCAGGCAAAATAATTACAATGACTGACTTTTAATGACAATGGGAACGCCACTGAATTACATGTGAATGGTAAAGCCATAGACACATCAATGACAACGTGTCACACCCACCCAACAATGAATCAGGATTTATGAAAGAACAGTATGAGAGAGACTACACAGCATGCATGCATGCTACAATACTACTGTATACAGTCTGCAACTTTTCTTCTTTCTTCTGACTGCAGGCAATATCGCCTGGCGGGATACCGGCACGTTTTGGAGTGGATCCTTCAGGGGGCAAAACTCGGGATAGGGAATCGTATTGTCCTGCCAGCTTGCATAATTCACCAGGTAAAACAATCATATATTACTTAAGACCATTTTGCTTTTTTCCACTCAACCTAGAAAGGATAGTTAACCCCCTAAATGACATTTTTGCTATTGATTAGTCACCCCATGGAGACACGAGTTGAATAATATTAATTTTATTTTTGTTGCATTCCTAAGACAATACTTTGATTACTATAGATTTACCAAATTTACTATACTCATAATTTCGTTTTAGGAATGCAACTAATACAAACAGATATTATTGAACTCAAGTCTCCATGGGCTGACAAATCAATAGAAAAAAAAGTCATTTTGAGAGCTTTAAGCTGAGAGCTGTTAAATACCTAAATTGAAAATCTTCTTCCTTCTTCAGGTCAGGCAGCGATTCCCGGAACCTAGTGGGGTGTACAAGGGCTTTTGTGAAGCTGAAGATATTTTTGATGAGCTGTGATGGTGTGCAAATTTGTGAGCTGATAATAAAGATACATTAATTTAAGACATTGGACTTTTTATTTACTTGTACCAAGTGTGATGTACACAGTTGTACCCAACAAAGTGAAATAATAAATTGTTGCCTACAGCAGTTGTTCTCAAATGGGGTTACGTGTACACCTAGGGGTACATAGAGGTACTACGGGGGCACATGAAAGTGAAAAATGAACACCATTTAGAGTAACTGTGTTTGGATGCTGTAATTTCAAGTCTTTCACTCCTTTTTCTTTGAAATGTTATATTATCGATATATTCTTCAAAAGTGGGTTTCATTCATAGCATCAGGTGGACACCTCATGTCCGAAATGGCAACTTTTCAGGATTCAAAATCAAAAGTAGATCTACAAGCTAAAAATGCAACATCCTTTGAGCTTGTGGATCTTCTACTTTTGTATGGTACTAGTATAGCATAGTAGGGCATTCATGACGTTCATTTTTGTATAAGTCAGAGTTGTGTAGTTTTTAGAGTGGGCTTAGGAATCAATGTGTGTGCTTTGTTATGTCTGTTTATGTAAAACCAAGGACCATTTATCATATCATATAATATACAATTGAAAAGGCGACTGAAAGCACGCCTCAAAGGTCCAAATCAATGTACACAAAGGGGATCTTTGATATCAGTGATAGATCAAAGAAAGGGGTCCCACACACAGCCTGGAACTGGCAAAGATTTCCTATTTTCGATGGTGCAGAGGGAAAAAGGGAGCAAACCAAATACAGAGCGGCAAAGGTAAAGTTTACTAGGAAGTATTGAGGGTTTGAGTGGTTAAATGTGAATCCATGAATCCAACAAAGAAAGAGAAAGGACAATAGAACTAAACACATTGATTTATACAATACTGATAGTGCGGTCAAACAAGTCCATGACGCTATCAAGGATAAGTGTGGAAAAATTTCACCTGCTACACAATTTTATAGACTACAATATGTGTAGTGCTGCTTCATCTCTAGCTAAAGGGTGCTTGGCCTGAGAAACGTGAACCCCTCCTGCCCCTCTAAAGGGGTTTTCACAGGAGGCTAAGAACATTTATGCCATATGGTTCCATTTGTACACTTTCAGAGCTATGGGGCGGTCCTTGTCTAATGCTTGCCCACATACCCTCGGCAGGTAAATAACGTTTGGGCAGGTGAAGTTCACTTTCAGGTTGCCCAACCAAGCAATTGGTCATTTGATGAGACGCAAATGTCTGTAAACACAACACAAGATATCTGTAATCACCTGAACGTGGCCAACGCACTGTCCTCTGGTCTATGGAATGTAAAATAAGAGCACTGTTAACCTATCATTTTTGTGCACTTAAAAATATAAAATAACAAGTGAGTAACCATAGACATATTCAATCATAGCTATGTAGGTATTTTTATTTGGATGTATTGAGGTATGACATCGTATCGCACAGACCCAGAAATTATAGAAATAAGTGTTACATTGAGTGGTAATCAAAACCTATCATCTTATAACGGACGATTTACTTTATGGGCAAGTAGAACATGACCTGTACTTGCCTCTGAGACCTTAGTATCAACCCCTGAATGTTTGAGAACCACTGTCCTGGTGGACTCTAATGTGCCGCAGTGTCATAGTAAATCAGTGTCATACATTTGACACACAGTGTCTTGAAAACCGGGTGTCTAGTCCTGGTGAAATCTGGACCGGTGGTCAAGATTTGCCTGCTCCTTTGGGGGCTTGGGTGTTTTGGCAATGTTGGGTGGTAGAGATGGCCGATCAAGGGTAGACGTTGGCACTTGGTAGGGCACCGTCGTATCCTTTCTTCGCTTGATGGCGAGATCGACCAGTGTCTCTCGGAAGAGGTGTGTGTGGGGCACGTACTGCTTCTTCACAGCCCACCTCCCTGTCCGCTTGCAGTTCTCCTGTTTCGTGCGGAGTTCACCTGAAATGTAATAATTTTTTCTTGTCATTGTGAAATTCTTATATTTGCTAGGCACCCCAGGCACTTTCACATTTAGAAATACAGCTAGTGCTGTAATTTATCTACAGAGGACAGGCAGAAATTAATCTTTACAGGTCACATGCAAAAAACAAACAAAAAACATTCCAGTAAATTAATTTTAATAACCTGTGGCACTTGTGGCTTGTTTTCGCTTCACAATGTTTTCATTGTGCTCCAAAACTGCCAGCATTCCTCGTTCCTTCATACCAGTGTATGAAAAGTGTAAACGCTTGGGGAGATATTTTAAGAGATTACTGTGAAATATTTCGAGGCCACCTATAGGAACACAAGAACAAAATTATTTAAAAAAAAAAAGAAAAAGATTTCAAAAAATGTTTTTTTTTTTTTTTTTTTTTTTACATTTATGTTAAAGCCATACTGTGTAAGATGGGATGGTGTTTTTTACTGGTGTTTCAGTCCGAGTGTGGGGAAAGGGTGCGTTCGGAAATGCGCACCGGACTGCGCGGGCGTTTATCGTGGGCTTGCCCAGGCCTTACGGCCTGGGCATAAATATAACGATTGCATTCACCACGGCTTCGTAACTCGCGCGGCGCTCCGCCGGCCGCGCGGCCCTGGCCCGCTCTTCGCGGCCACTCGCGCCTGCGGCGCTCGGGGGCGAAGAGCAGGACCAAGGTCCGCTGGCCTTCGCGCCGCTTGCAATGTCGTGGACAATAAAACGAGCGCACCCTTTCATACACTCTGACTGAATCACCAGTAAAAAACACTATCTCGTGTAAGATGCCCAACTAGTGGTCATTAGCCCTATAGCAAACCGCGGTCGCGTCCGCGTCTTTCGGACGTTTTTCGTACCTTCAGACCCCCGCGTCTGCCTCCACCTCGCTGAGATCTATCTTTTAAGGGGTCCCTTGTTCCTGTGCGTTCAGTAATTCCAGAGATACGGACTCCTTCACCCTGCCTGGTAGGCGAAATTACCTAGAGAAGGGATGGTACAAACGGGCGACAACAAATATGGCTGCCATAGCGACCCCACTTCAAGATGCGCTGTGATTGGCCGGCAGTTGTATAACCCTCGCTGTGATTGGCCGGTAGTGTGATGACGCAATTTTGGCGCGAGATCCGGTCCACGGCAAGGATCTCAGTTTACATACAGAGAAGGCTTTACAGGCTGAAATTCACGGCGCGGATCTTCTAAAACTTTTGTGATTTAATAGTTAGGAGAATTTTAAGATTTGTTTTATAAAAAAAGTTACATAGTACAACTTTAAAAAATAAATCATGATTCTATCCATTTTGAATAGCTTGAATACATGATTACTATGCAATTGACAGATTGTTGATATTATTGACATTGGTTCTCAGTTAATAAGTAGTATGTTTAGAAAATGGTAGTGGTACGGCCCACCCTGTTCGCTGTAACTTGTACATGTTTAAAATAAAAAATATGTCGTAGCCCCGACCCCCCCACCCTACGAGGTGGTAGGGGGTCCCTGCTCCATCTCCCCATCAGTTTGGGGGTCCCCGGCCTGAAAACGTTGAAGACCCCTGCGGACCAGCAGGACCATAAACGTGATGACAATTTCAGTTTACCTGTGTGTTTGAAGAGCCCCAAGTATTCAAGGTCTCCCAACAGCAGCTTGTCACAGACCAGCTTCTCCAGATCTTGGTATACCTGCAATTCCAATGTAGGCATTTAGCAGACCCGCTTTATCCAGAGTGATTTACAGTAAGCAAGGTAAACACAAGATAAGACATCAAATGCGTGTAAATGATGATGGGGAACTTATTTCAATAACAAGCTCATAACGCCCTCCGGTCATCGAATGACTGTCAGTCAACACTAAGTGTATATATAGCAGTGAAGGCAACGCAACACTATAGTTACAAGAGTGCATGTTCAATATTTTAAAATGAGATCACATTGATGTATGAATTGAGATTGTGTGTAGTTTCTTTATAGCCCCAACAGTAACATACAAAGACTAAATTCTATCTAAATAATACGGTACCTGTGAGTCCCTGGAAAGCCACTTCTTCTTCTTCCTCATCTCTTGGTCCAGGGGGAGATGAAAACACCTGTACCTCCGACCTCCCTCAGTCCAGCTATGGATGTCTCGGACGTGGTACAGGATGGACAGCCAACGACGCTTCAGCTCCTGAAATAAATAAATAGATAATAAAGAATATGGTAAACAATCAGGCAACAACAAAGATAAGGAAAAAGAAATCTCTTGTTAAACAGGCCAAAGCAAAGGTTTTACAGTCAGATGAATAGGCTAGACATAACAAGGAGGGCAGACAGTAATGTAAAATATGATGATCACATACCTCTGTGTTGCCTCCGCAGGAAGCAGAACAGAACCACAAATGATTCCTCAGAGACCTAATTGGTGAAATACAATAAATAAGTTACACTCTTATGTAACGCTCAACTTACTCAACGTGAGTATTTGTGTGGTTGTAGGTGTCTTTCCTTACATTGACCAGTCTGCTAAATCTCCCCGACCCTTCTTCTTGGCTTTAGCCATCAGCTTGCTATTGAAACCTGAAATAGTCATTTAAATATTAAAACAATCTATGAACTATTTGGGTGTCACCTCCGGTAAAAAAAAACAACAAAAAAACATTGCAGACAACATAGAAAATGTAAAATTAGAGATTATGGAACACAATCCATCTTGCACTTGCCTTTGACCGTGTGCCAAATGTCAAACTGATGATCGATTTCAGGATACTCTTCCCTCATCTTCTTTCTCACTGATCGTGAGCGGTCCGTTGCCACCACCTCCACCTGTAGTCCCACATCAAGCAGCGTGTCGAGGGCCCGTTTGAAGCCTTCTGCTTCCATGGCAGATGAACTTGATGCTTCTGTGACCTACAAGAGGTTAGAGGGATGAAGGGTAGTAAAAGATACATAGAGTAACCAGCCGTTATGCCACAATGTTATGCAATAACACAACCCAAATTACCTGCACTAGGTTAGTCTGCACTATCTCCCCAGTGGCATCCAGCATCATGGTGTAATGGCAGTATTTTGCTGAAAACCCTGGTGAGTCACATCTGAGTTGATGGAAGTAAAAAATAAATATATATACAGGTATATATTAAACTAAGCATTTCAATCAATGCAATAAATCCACAACAAATGATTAATACCGATTTCAATGTATATACTACTACTACTACTACTTCTTCTTCTGCTGTTTCTTTTACATTCTTCATACACACCTTCCATCCCCAGACAGGTGGACTGGCGTATACGGTTCTCCCCTCTCCTTCTTTTCCGCCTCTTCAATGCAGAGTCTGATCAGGATGTGCTCCCTCTGTTTTGAGTACACACTCTCAACGACAGGACCCAGGTATGACTTCTGCATTTTCTCTGACATTTTTAAATTCAAGTGCCTGTCCCTTGGAAGTTTTTCATCCTTTGAATATCAAGCTAACTTATTTGAGAGTCAATCCTCTGTTCTAATGATTACGATATATCGCCCACCAAAATGTAGCAAAGCCTTATTTCTTACAGAAATATCTGAACTTCTATCTATCTGTTCCACGGACTATGAGAGAACCCTTATTGCTGGTGATACTAACTTGCATGTGGACACTGTTACTGATCTTACAGCTATGAGTTTCTTACAGTTACTGCATTCCCTTGATTTTGATCAGCATGTTACCGGGCCAACCCACAATCAAGGCCACACCCTTGATCTTGTGATCTCTAAAGGGCTAAATATTTCTATGGACAGGATTATCGCTAAGCCTGATTTATCAGACCACTATTTACTGTGTTTTAATATGACTGTCTCTGATCTAGAAAAAAACAATAGAGAATATACTATAAAAAAGAGATTTTTCGGTTCCTCGGCAGCAGAAGAGTTTGCCAGCCTTCTTGCGTGTGCACCCCGCCTTCCTGATATTCCCTCAGTAAATGATATGGTTCAACGTTTTAATCTTAAATTGGAGTCAGCTCTGGATATAGTGGCTCCTATGAAAACTAAAAAGAAATATAATTCCAAAGTAACACCCTGGATAAACGATCATATACGTTCACTCAAAAAACAATGCCGCAGAGCAGAGCGAGCTTGGAGAAAAAATAAATTAACTATCCACCTACAGATATTTAAGGCGTCAACAGCCACCTATAATAAAACCATGCGTCTGGCTAGGCAGGCCTATTTTTCCGGAATTATTAATGAGAATAAGAACAATGCTAGGGTCTTATTCTCTACCATTGAACGCCTTTTAAACCCCCCCCAGTCCTACAAGCAGTCACTCCCTGCCTCTAAAGCAAAGTGTAATGAGTTTGCATCCTTCTTTGACAACAAAATTGTTAACATTCGAGCTGGTATTACGAATAATACTGTCACAAATGCAATTGCGGTTAATGGTGCCATGTGTAAAAGCATCGATAAATCTAGGGGGAGCCTAGTATCATTTTGTGCAATTGATGAAGAGGAACTTCGTAAAACCATATCGCAAATGACATCGTCTTCTTGCTCGCTGGATGCAATACCCACGCCGTTTCTTAAAGAGGTTGTAGACTGTGTTATTGAAGATATCCTAAAAATAGTAAACAGCTCTATACAATCAGGTGTCTTTCCAGACTCACTGAAAACGGCTGTAGTTAAACCCTTACTCAAAAAACCCAACCTTGACCCGTCCGTGCTGGATAATTATCGACCCATCTCTAATTTGCCTTTTCTGGGCATGGTCCTAGAAAAAATTATCTTTCATCAATTGGATGTGTTTCTGCAGAACAATAAGGTGCACAACAAATTCCAATCCGGCTTCAGGAAAGGACACAGCACAGAAACTGCACTTTTAAAAGTTATTAATGATCTTAGGGTGGCTGCTGATAACAAAGATGTGTCCGTTCTCCTACTGCTGGACCAATCGGCGGCTTTTGACACAATTGACCATACAATTCTAATACAACGTCTCGAACACTGGGTAGGACTGTCAGGTACAGCTCTGTCCTGGTTTTGCTCTTATCTGACAGGCAGAAGCTACTCTGTTAATCTAGCTGACTTCGAGTCAAACAAACACAACATCTGCTCTGGTATTCCACAGGGCTCGATTCTTGGTCCTTTATTATTCTCCCTCTATATACTGCCGCTGGGAGAACTTATTTCCGCTCACGGTGTGAATTTCCATTTCTATGCTGATGACACCCAGTTGTACCTTTCGGTGGCTACGGACGACCCCTGTGCTCTAGACCCATTGCTGACGTGCGTGTCCAGCATAAAATGCTGGATGAGTGAGAACTTTCTCAAGCTAAATGAGGACAAGACAGAAGTTCTCATAATAGGTTCTACTGCCCAGAGAGAATCAATAATAAATAGACTTGGTAACCTGGCTAAAGAAAATAACACCTCTGTTAAGAACCTGGGGGTGATCATTGATGCTGAATTAAATTTTAATACACACATTAATCATGTCACGAAGATTGCCTTCTTTCACCTTAGAAATATTGCGCGAATTAGAGCCTATCTGTCGCTGAACGATGCAAAAACGCTGATCCACGCTTTTGTTTTCTCTCGGCTTGATTACTGCAACGCACTTCTCTCTGGTCTGCCAAAGAAAACAACTGACAGATTACAACTTGTTCAAAATGCAGCAGCCAGAGTTTTAACAAAAACTAAGATAAGAGAACATATTACTCCAGTTTTAGCGTCGCTACACTGGCTCCCGGTTGTTTTTAGGATTGATTTTAAAATTCTTTTACTTGTTTATAAAGCTCTAAATGGTCTGGCACCTTCGTACCTCTATAACTGCCTGCATAGATATGTTCCAACCCGCCCACTCAGGTCCTCTAGTGCAGACCTACTTGAGGTGCCAACAATGACATATAAAAAATATGGTGAAGCAGCTTTCTGCTTCTATGGACCGACAGCTTGGAATAAACTACCACTACACCTAAGACAGGCAGCCTCGGTGGATAGCTTTAAAGCACAGCTCAAGACCTATTTCTTTACTCTTGCTTTTAGCTAAATTTTTTAATCCCTATGCTGCTATTGACGTCCGCACGGCTCTGAAATTGTTCTTCAATGTTCTATGCTTTTATTTTTTCTTGCTTTATTGTAATCATTTTACTTATCTCTTTTTTATGTATTTTTTATTTCTATTTTACTTTTTCTCTGTTAAGCACGTGTGCTTCATTTTATGCTCTGTAAAGCACTTTGAGCTGCATTTCATGTCATGAAAGGTGCTATACAAATAAAGTTTTATTATTATTATTATTATTATGTCATAGAAGGTGGTGTGTTTGATCATCCTCAAGTTCATTAATGCGGACCAATCCTGCAACTCTGTGATGGTGCTCCCCGTGAACAGCACAGAGGCAGCACTAAGCAGGTTCACCTCAGGCATCCCTCTGACTTCAGGAGATGAAGACCAGGTACCAGAGTGTCCTTCAAGGCAGTCCCACCTAACCTTCATCTGTGCCCCGACATAGAACACGTGTGTTTCGTTTATGGGCTTTCCACAGCACTGACACTTCCTGAAGAGTTCTAGGATACTGGACTCATACACGATGACCTTAGGCTCCTTCCAACGATGACGAGTAGGATCCTCCTCCTCCTCATCATCATCCTTCACACGCTTCTCCTGGGATGAAGCTGGGGTGGTGGTGGTGGATGAATCATCCTCGGGACAATAGTCTGAATCCTTGGGGTCAAATACTTCCCAACTGCTGCTACTTGTGTCCATGAGAGCCTAATTTTAAATGAAAATGGAGAAATAAACTAACACGCTGACCACACCAACATTGGCAGTTGATAATGTCTGTCATTAAGACCTGGAATTATTTTATACTTTAGCTATTGAAAAATAGCAAATATACAAGCTCACAGCACTGCTGACCACTTGTAGATCTGCTATTTGTTGTTCTGAAAATATTTGTCAATCTTTGTATATATATTTTTCAAAGCAAACTTCTGTAACTCAAATCTCTGCTTCTGGGGGTCCCTGGAACAACATTTTGAGATGGGGATCAGCGGCCAAACACAAAATACAAATTTTGGGGGTCCTTGACATCAAAAAGTTTGAGAACCACTGATTTAGAAGACATTCATAGAATTGGGTCAAAATATTCAAAGACTTGTCCATATACAAGCACACAGCGCAGCATTCAGTGCATAGTATTCCACAAATGCCTTCTAAATCAGTAGTTCTCACACTTTCAAGATGTTTCATTCGTAACCATGGTGAATACTTACTGATGAACGCAGACGACGTAGCCCAAGTGGGCTTGCAGTGTGTGGCGTAGATGACAAGGGTCCAGCTACAAACTAAACAACAACAAAAAGGTCTCAGCATCCTCATTGTAAGCATCATAGACTCTCAGTAGGCCAATTAATTTGCAACATTTACGAACACCACAATAACATCTCTGTAATGCAATCGCCATTTGTCAGTGTCTGTTACTTGTTCCTTCTACTCCTTAGGGCAGTGAGTCTCAACAAATGTTCTTACATCTTGAAAGAGGACACCTTTATGTGAAGCCTGTCTCTATGTAGGTGCATGTGTTGCCAAGTATGGCATTTGAACCCTAACCATACCTCTTTTTTTCTTCTTTTGGCCATGGTTGATGCTGTGGGTCTCAAAGTAGGGTTTGGAACTCCCCTCTCCATGGACGCCTGAGGATCCCAGCAGAAATGAGGGAGAATGTAATCACTATTATTTTACAAGCTACAAGATAATCCAAGACAGAATGTGTAACAGGGGTTCCCAAACTTTTTTGTCTCAGGGCACCCCATAAATATTTGTTTTAATCCGAGGCACCCCTAAATTATAATTTTCACTCCCAGCACCTTATATTTATAGCATATCGTCGTTATTGGGTGGAAACCTTGTATGTCCAAAACCGTTCGTTTTGTATTTATCATCTATAAAATGTACAAAACTAGTGAAAACAGCAGATCTACAAGCACACAGGTAGATCGGCTGTTTTCACTAGTTTTGTGCGACAGTCTTGTATGATGAAGCAGGGCTTTGCTTTACCAAAAGATGTACACATTTGAAACTTGGAGATATGAGGTTTTGGAGATATGAGGTTTCTGCCTGACAGTGAAGATATTTTAGTGATTAAGATATCTTAGTGATTATGTTGCGAGGATAACGTTGAGATAACAGCCATTTTGGTTAGAACTGACTTTGTACTTCAAGTTTAAAATGATACAAAATATTTTTTCAAGTGTCCAAATAAATTCCAAATATTATCAAATGATCTCGCGGCACCCCAGGGTGCCCCGTCACCCACTTTGAAAACCCCTGGTATAAGAATCAATCAATCCACATAAAATATTCCACTCTGATGACTTATTTCACCAGTCTCTCTCAAATGGAGTATGTGTTGTATATATGCATTTACATGACAGTGTTAGAAGCACTGTGTTCTGTCACTGATGCTATGTTCTGTTCTGCTCTGCTCTGTGATTGTAGTGATATTTAAAAGTAATGATAAATGATGAGTCCAAAGAAACGTTTTTAACAAAGTTTACTGAAACTTCTTGCAAGTGGAGAAAAATACCAACAAAGAAAAAGTATACAGAATATGGCTTGAAGGTTCACAATATTAACGTGGTGGGTCTCTTTTCTGTCACTAGTAACACAATCGCGACATCTAGTGACATTTTCTGTGACATCACTCACAGTCAGACAGAAAAGCAACTTCCCGTTAGGTTCTTCAAAATAAAGTGTCTGAGCTTGTGCCAAATAATCTGCAACCATAAACAAGCATGCAGTAAATAATGTGTTTCCGAAATGTTTTTAAATTGTAAATAGTACTTATATTTTTAACAGTTGGGACTACATGGCCTAATCATTCTCCAACACAATACACTACACTGCTTTAATGATTATGCACCACAAGGCAAATTATGACAGGCTGCCTAAAGATTAGCATAGCAATGACAATAGAGGCCAGCCCAGCACAATGACAACACATACATTCATAAGATTGACTTCCATTATTCTAAACTGAGGTGTCACCTAAACCCAACCTCAGTGGGGGCATTTCTGAATGTTTCTACGTGGGGTGTTTCTGAATGGAGGTCTGCCCCCCACCTTGCCCTCGGGGATCAAGAAACCTATCCTAGCACTAAACGTGTCTCAAACAACGAGGCTAAATAATTGACTTCTTCCAAATAAAAGATGCTTACCCCTTCAACGACTGCAACTTCATCTGAAGCCTCTGCAGATGGCAGGTTCTAAAGAAAAGTGACAACATAAATATAGCTAGTCAAGTGTCTAGCATACTAGCGTTTGCTATAATTACATGTTTCACAAGTTGCTTACGGCATTTTAACTCCAAACATACCTCTGGTCTGCTTCTTTTGGCCGACAGGGGTTGAACAGTAGTCGAGGACACCTCAGGCTCAATGTCAACAGTCTCGTCTTGGGGGAATATAGATGGAACCGCGTTCTCCCTCAGTAGAGACCGCGCTTTCCTGGTCTTTCCCTGGTCCATCATTTCTGCCATCAGATTTCTCCCAAAATCATCTGCGGTAAAATGTTCACCACACACTCGCAGACCTCCGAGTATAGCTGGGTCTGTGTTTTCGTCGTAACGAGGGTGTTTGATTGCCCTCAGCCATTGTCTGCAAAGGTCCCATCTAGTATCCACGTTTGGGAGACGGTGATAAGACACGGGTCCTTTCTGCCTCTTTCTGGCCCGATAACACCCAGGTACAAAACAAGTTTGCGGCATCGTTTCACCGACACATACACGGACACACACGAAACAACTACTGCAAACAACAACAACAAAAAAACAACAACTACTACTATTAAAATGACTGCTGCTACTACTACCACTACTACTACTAGGCTACAACTATTATTACTACTACTACTATAACTAATACTACTTCCAAAAACAACTGCTTCCAAATACACAACCAATGCTTTCCACCAACAAGCCCCTACAAGGCGCGCTGTTGTTTCGAGCGGGAGGAAGGGGTTGGGCGAGTCGCGCAAAGCACCGTGGGTAGTGTAGTGTATTTACAGGACGCGCCCTAGGAAGTGAGGTCATAGCTTCGCGTTTCAAAAAAAATGTCAATATACCTCCAAAATAAAATTCCTTTTGGTTTCCATGTTAGAATATGATAATATGGGGTTACAAAAGCCCTTGAAAACGACCGGAGCTCCCCTTTAAGGGATGTTTGTCTAAATTTACTCTGACACTGGTCACAGTATGTTTTTGTCTCCGGTGTGAATTCTTCTGTGTCGTTTAAGGCTGGCCCTTTGAGAGAAGTGCTGTCCACAATGGTCACATCCATATGGTTTCTCTCCAGTGTGAATTCTCTGGTGTCTTTTAAGGTTGGGCATTTGAGAGAAGTGTTGTCCACACTGGTCACAGCCATAAGGTTTCTCTCCAGTGTGAATTCTCTGGTGTTTTTTAAGGTTGGACAACACAGAGAAGCGTTGTCCACACTGATCACATTCATATGGTTTCTCTCCTGTGTGAATTCTCTGGTGGGTTTTAAGGTAGGACAATTTAGAGAAGCGTTGTCCACACTGGTCACAGCCATAAGGTTTCTCTCCAGTGTGAATTCTCTGGTGGCTTTCAAGGTCTCTCTTTTCAGAAAAGTGTTGTCCACACTGATCACATCCATAGGGTTTCTCCCCAGTATGGATTTTCTGGTGTTTCTTAAGGTTGGACAACACAGAGAAGCGTTGTCCACACTGGTCACATTCATATGGTTTCTCTCCTGTGTGAATTCTCTCGTGGATTTTAAGGTTGGACATTTGAGAGAAGTGTTGTCCACACTGATCACACCCATAAGGTTTCTCTCCTGTGTGAATTCTCTGGTGGGTTTTAAGGTTTCTCTTTTCAGAAAAGTGTTGTCCACACTGGTCACAGCCATAAGGTTTCTCTCCAGTGTGAATTCTCTGGTGGCTTTCAAGGTTTCTCTTTTCAGAAAAGTGTTGTCCACACTGATCACATCCATAGGATTTCTCTCCTGTGTGAATTCTCTGGTGGGTTTTAAGGTTGGACATTTGAGAGAATTGTTGTCCACACTGATCACACCCATACGGTTTCTCTCCTGTGTGAATTCTCTGGTGGGTTTTAAGGCCGAACAATGTAGAGAAGCGTTGTCCACACTGATCACACCCATATGGTTTCTCTCCTGTGTGAATTCTCTGGTGGGTTTTAAGGGTGGACAACACAGAGAAGCGTTGTCCACACTGATCACATTCATATGGTTTCTCTGCTGTGTGAATTCTCTCGTGGATTTTAAGCTTGGACATTTGAGAGAAGTGTTGTCCACACTGATCACATCCATAGGGTTTTTCTCCAGTGTGAACTCTCTGGTGTATTTTAAGTATGGAGATCTTAGAGAAGTGTTTTCCACACTGATCACAGCAGTGTAGTTTTTGCTTAGCCAATCTTCTTTTTTCCTTCACCTCTGGTAGGACAAGGAAACCAGGCTGATGATGCAACACTGGAATGGAAACAAAGGAACAAACATTATACATTACTTAGTGGACTTAAATTAGTCAATGTTAACTTATTTGTACATTATATGAAGACATAAAATGAGAAAACATAATTAAATCACCACAAAATGTTGTCAAGTACCAATTGTCTCAAAATCTTACAACAAAGGTTAATCATATTTTAGATTGTGATTAGAGAAAAGAAACCATGTTGTTTTCATCTGTAGTTTTAGCGATTTTAATGACCCTGACACAAAATGTCAGATACCCATCTGCCCATGATAGACTGTGATGCATCTTGAGAATGGACTTATTGTGTTTAAAAATACATTTTTAGCCACTTGCACGCATGCCCCCAACCAATGAGTCATTAAAATCACTAAAACGATAGAAAGATGTGATCTAAACACTCATCTTTTCTTTTATTACAATCTAAAATATTAACCCTTAAAACATGTTGTTTTAAAGTTGTCCTTTGATTACATTGCGAGACATAAAATATAGGTAAGTGGTTACTTGAGACTGAAGTTATACTAAAATCAAGTGCATTCTACACCTACAGTGGATATTCTGTATGACTGTGGTGAACAACAGAAATGATCTAAAGGTCAAATCTCAATGAAACAAAATATAAGTTAAGAATAAAAAATGATCTTGATAATATCAACAGAAAAAAACAGGGAATTAGAGTAAGTAACATACCATGGTCTTTGGGTTCCTCCTGTTCAGCAGAAATGTCCCTGGTGGGGTTGAGAGAGTTCATCTTCACCTGAAGTCTGGAGTCCACAGTCAGATCTGATCAGAAATGATTGATATCCTGGAAGACTTGTGGAGAAATGACACAGACCAACTCTTCTTATACTAGAGAGTCAGAGGTGGAGCCACAAACTGCTTTGAACAATTGGCCAAAGAGAACAATAGGACCACCTCTCCACCAATCACAATCTAAAATACTATGCTCCCCGGCCCTCCCTCCTCCCCAGACATGCTCCATGCTACCTTCAACTAATAAAGTGATAACACAATAATCTATACATGACATGAATTGTTGTATCAGCTTCGATATACTAACCTATCTATGCAAATACCATATCGTTATCCATTATGGAAGAGGTGGCCCGCCCAATAGGCAGAGTAGGCGACTGCCTAGGGCGCCATGAGGGAGGGAGGGCATCCGCCAATGTAGCCTACAAATATACAAATGTTATAAAAATGCATTAATGTTACTTACTCTACTCCCCTGTTTTATTTCCTCTACATTCTCAAGATAATTTCTCAAACTTAAAACGTGTTTCATTGTAGTGTGTAGTTTTGCAATATATTTGATGGATATAATTTGTTTTGTGCACCACAGATCACTTCCCTTCTATGTCCAAACTTAGACCATAGAATTCACACTGGAGAGAAACCCTATGGGTGTGCTCAGTGTACACTCTCAAATGTCCAGCCTTAACAAACCCAAGAGAATTCACACTGGAGAGAAACCCTTTCATTGTGATGTGTGTGGAAAAGCTTTTAGTCAATCAAATGGATTTAAACTGTTTCCTTGTGGTCAGTGTGGAAAGAGTTTTACTACTTCAGGCAACCGAAACCGTAATGAGCACACACATATGAAAGATACATCTGATTAGTGTGATGATCAGTTCATCTACATAACCATCATGGTTATGCTACACATGGTTGTGGTCTTTTTACAGGCAATTGTTATTAAGATGGCTTAACTGTTATAAACACATTGTGTATATATGGGCATGTTTATTCTAGAACATGCTGGACTTTGTAAAGGCCACACTGCTATTCATTCTGCATGCCCTGCTGTCATTTACATGTTAAACAAATCAATGTCCTCGTGTGAAAGAGTCTCTCATCTCCATCTTGTTATTCAAGCAGAGCCATTAAGACACATTCAAGGCCATTCAAGTTCCTATAGAAACCTACTTTGTGCAGTATTCCTCAAAATTCCTTCAGAACAATAAACCCTGGTGTGGTGAAGGAACAATGCTTGCAGTATTCATAGTGTTGCATTCCTGTACATCACAGCTGCTAACTAAACAGTTCATGAAGATGTTTGTGAAGGTCTCTTGACAAGACACATGTGTGCCTAAGACACTGTGTGTGTGTGTGTGTGTGTGTGTGTGTGTGTGTGTGTGTGTGTGTGTGTGTGTGTGTGTGTGTGTGTGTGTGTGTGTGTGTGGAATGTGTCTGTGTGCTTGCGTGTGTGTGTATATATTGGGTCAGTGCAGCTGTATGTTTGTTTTTTCTTTCACTTGCTTCATTGACGTTGGTGCCACATGCATGTGTGTGAGATGGAGGGAGAGGCTGCGAAGAGCTCAGCCATGTACTGATCTGTCTGGCCAGACATCACCATACTGTGATTTAATCATTATTACAGATGTAAGCATGTTCGTACAAAAAGGAGGAACAAAACAATCAATCATGAAGGGTTTATTTGTCACTCACCTAGTACGATACGTAACATGTTGATGGGAAATATTCAGTAAAGTTATAACACAACGCACAATGCAATATAACAAGATTGAATTGTGGTTACTACAACAGCAATCATGAATATACAAGAAATCCAAATGCGTTTTTTGTTCATAACAGTTTAGCAGACTTAAAGAACACCATTGGGTTATCATGTTGCGTCGCTGATACTGTCTAATTAAACATTGTTCACAATGACACATATGTGCAATCAACATATTCTCACCTCGTTCCAAAGCGTCGCACGGGTGAAGTAGAAAGCGAGTTGGGAACGCGTCGGGAGGGTGACACAGAGGGGGTGAGAATGGGCTGGTGCAATGGCAGTCCCACAGTGATCGGTGGGATGGGTACCTGGTGTGTGCAATGGCACCACACCCTTTAAAATGGCATCTGGACAGGCAGAGTGAGACTGCGTTTGTCCAGGTTGCCTGGTTCCTGCTTCACGCTGCTGGCGGTGTGTTGCCCTGTTTGTGCTTTTGGCATAATGGTAAGCCTTTGTTTTAATGTAGAGCTCTCTGGTTCTAGTTTGATTTATGCAGACATCCTCCAAGTTACTTATATGTATGTTTTTGTAAAAGACATTTGAGCTCAAGACTAGAAGACAGAGCTGAGAGCTGTCAGTGATGTGTGGTTGCACACAAGCTCGGAGGCAAAGGTAGGCCTGCCTTGTACTGCCACAGCACAAAGAGTCCCTATGTATAGCACCAGTTTATATCATGAGACTAATCAAATATTTATTTGTATTACAGATGTGCCCTTTGAACTGTTGAACCGCTGTTCTTTTTTTACCCTTTTTTTGTTTACAGTTCGCTGCTACTTAATTTATGTTGCCCCAGTGGCTTTAAACTATACTTCCACCCTAGTGGTTTAAGGTTAGTGTTTCTAACTTTGAACCACTGTCTTTGACTTGGTCATTGATGGGTTATTTTAGCTATGCTGCTACGTAGTTTGTTTTGCCTCAGTGGCTTTAAACTAACTTCCGCCCTAGTGGGTTAAAACTAACTTTAAACCACTGTCTCTGACTTGGTCATTGATGGGTTGTTCTGGCTGCCCCTAATTCTTGGTTAATGGTTATGACGTATCTTAGAGTCTATATGAGTTCAACTATTTACTCAACTTTGTTGCTTGGAGAGGAGATGTTAAGAAACAGAGTAGCCGGCGATCAGGAACACAGACAGGCAAAGATGTTGAGGTGATCAGAGTTTCCAGGTTTATTGCATAGTACGAAGCCCACAGGCCTAAGCCCACAGAACAACCGGTCAGCCTGCCGGCCTCCCAGGAAATGCACCCAGTACATACACATTCTATGGTCTTTTAAAGCAAATGAGGGCGGACCCCTCCATTTGTCCAGACAGGCTGAGTAAATTAGCATCTGGTCAATACACTGACTTGTGGCCTTGTGGCAGAAGGCCTTGTTGACAGTAAACCCCTAACAATAGCTAATCACAGCAGGTGACATTCCTACACAAAGATAGTGCCCTGTGACTTTGTTCCACCCAGGAGCACTGGGGGGTAGATGCAAATAAGCCCTTGTGTTGCAATGAGAGACAAGCCGGCAGACTTGAGTGAATTAACAGCCTTACCATTATACTGTACAATATCATGAACTACAATAAATGGCGAAGTTTGTCGAATATGAGTTTCACAGGATACCGCATTCCTCCCTAATATCACAGACACCTGTGATATTCACAATAACAAAAGTGAAACCATATTCATGTAAATAAGTGGAACACAAACATAAAAGGAAGAAAGATACAGTTCGACATAGTACATACAGATTCAAGATTACATGTACATGTGGTTACAGTTCATACATCACATCACTCATTCAGTGTGAAAGATCTCAGTTTCCTCTTATCTGAAATGTAAAAACATTATTTCCTATAACGTTGCCACACCAATACCAGACATTCAAAGAAATACATAAAATCCTCTATTAACACTGCAATATCCCTCTTAATGTAGTCGCAATTATAACCAATACATAATCTAGAAATGGTGGTTTACAATGATACACAAATACATACAAACAATTGTTGATAATAGCTTACTTCACCTCCTAATAATGATCACCAAATAATGAACTTATCAACACATAGTTTTTCACCACTTAATCAGAAACAATTTTCTTGTGCTTAACATCTTATTGGTTAGCCTAAGCTAAACAATTATTAACTGGCTTGCAAATCGTCCTGACAATTTAGAAAATATGAGATCAAATCTATTAATGCAATCATTACCTGGCCTTTTAATTTAACAGGTATAGAAAGTCCTACACCCTGCCCAAACAACATCAATTTTGGATATGTGAGATAAAATATTTGTTTATTTACTTAAAAATTCTGTTTCCCAAAATAAGACGTCCGCACCCGCACTCTGAATCCGTCCCCATACTTCTCAAGTACAGCCATTGACGACCCAGGCCAGGCTGCTGTCAACTCTTATGCGGTTGAAAGGCCAGAATTTACTCCATAAAAAACCTAATAATCGTCACATTCATTGGCAAATATACCTCAGCTGACACATTTCGTTCAAATTACATTTGTTTACATAATCAAACATTCCTCTTATGCCACCTTTACACTAATTATCCTAAAAATCAACAAAAACATACACACATTCAATTGATTATTACATGGTATTGAAATTTAAAATAATTGACCTCTTCGTAGCCTATATGTCGCTTCTGTAGCCTTCTCACAAAGAATGTCCTTGTCTCACCTACTGCCGTTGTGTGGCATGTTCACGTTGAAAGGGTCCAACACCTCCCTTGGCCCTGCATGGCCTTGGTGGGTGATGCGCTGTAGGACAGACAGCCAGGCAAGAAAGCCCTTGATCCCGGGTGAACGAAAATCACCGGACCTCCCTCGGCGCTCAGCTGCATGCTGCTATTGTTTATTGTTCACGAAAAGTTTTTACTGTCCGACTGGATCCACGACTGGATCACCTCTTTTCCCCCCTGCGGTGAACCAGACCTGGATTCACCGCACTTTTTCTTCTCCAACATCACAGAGGTCCATCTGTGAGGGCATGTAGCGTAGTATCGTCACAGGCACAGCCATGCGCTGCGAGGTTCCAGGCTTGCAGATGTGATGAGTTGAGGCAGCCGCTGCCGTCGTGGACATCTCTCGCACCCGCGCCGCCGTCTCGCGTCGCGTCGTCGCCATCACCGCCGTTGTAGTGTAGCCGCCGTCGCCGCGGTCTGCGGGTTCCTCACGTTGCCACCCGTCTGTCCTCCTCCCTCGATCATCGAGACGCTCGTTGACACTGAAGCTACAGCTCCTCAAAAAACCTTCCTCCGTCGAACGCAACAAAGAGGAAAATAGGAAAAAACACACAGCTCTTCCACGGTCCCGAGTCCTTTGACAAAAACGACGCACAAATCAAAATCCTGCCTTCATAGTAAGCCTAAATAGAAAACTCACCACAGGAAAAATACCTGGCGTAGATTAGTACCCATATTTGAGCCCCCACTATTTATGACGTATCTTAGAGTCTATATGAGTTCAACTATTTACTCAACTTTGTTGCTTGGAGAGGAGATGTTAAGAAACAGAGTAGCCGGCGATCAGGAACACAGACAGGCAAAGATGTTGAGGTGATCAGAGTTCCCAGGTTTATTGCATAGTATGAAGCCCACAGAACAACCGGTCAGCCTGCCGGCCTCCCAGGAAATGCACACCGTACATACAAATTCAATGGTCTTTTAAAGCAATTGAAGGCGGACTCAAACTCAACCTGTCCAGACAGTTTGATTAAATTAGCATCTGCATGTGGCCAAATGGCTTCTGCCCCTAAGGGCCTTTGTTGACTGAAAACACCTTATCAATAGAACACAGCATGTGACATTCCTACACAAATATAGTAGCCTGTGACTGTGTTCCACCCAGGAGCACTGGGGGGTAGATGCAAATAAGCCCTTGTGTTGCAATGAGAGACAAACGGCAGACTTGATTGAATTAACAGCCTTACCATTATACTGTACAATATCATGAACTACAATAAATGGCAAAGTTTGGCGAATATGAGTTTCACAGGATACCGCAGTTACACTGCTGATTGGCACTTAACTGTTTATTGCCCTTGTTTGCTGAGCTGTTCACAGGTTTTTATCATTGGAGTATACTTGCAGTGATCTCTTTTGCTGTGCCTTTTTAATGCCAACTACACTTGGCTCTGAGTGTTTTTTAGTTTTGCAGTGTTTAATGTGGTGGGCCAAAACAACAACGAGTAAACTATCCCAGTGACAATATTAAACCAAGCCTGTTTCCCTGTTGCATAAGGTTGCTCTAAACAATATATGTGGTATATTGTTTTGAAATACTTAAATGTCAATACTTTGTACTTTTTCTCACACATTACATTGAAGCCAGCTTTTTATTGTTCACTCGAACTGAACACTTACCCCGGGTCTCTCACCCTGTAATTGAGAGTGGTGTTGTCTTACTGTATAATAGAAGTACTATGTGACTCTGTCTTGTTACAACAATATTTGATTTTCAATTTGTGTGTGTGTTTCATTACTACAATCTGGCGTTCCAGCAGCGTCCCTGAATGAGGCCAATGGGTCTATACTTTGAAAAATGAAGTAGCATGAGGCAGAAAGGCAAAAATGTAATGTCCTCATACGAGGATGCAGGGTCTCAGGAGGTTGAAATTCATACATTAGGTTCTAATGTATGAAGGTTCTGGGCTGTTTTTGAAATGTGTCAGTGTAATTTGTAAGAGTTCCTAACTGGATGTTCCTTGTGTTGTTTCATTGACTTGCTTTTGATGACAATGAGCCACCATCAACCATCATTATGCACTACTTTACCGACTGAATTACACATGAATGGTAAAGCCATCAATGACCCAACATTTCTCTTGAATTCCCATACATTGTTGAGAAATACATTATCATACAACGACACATAGGCAGTCATTCTCACATGCCCTGGTTGGTTCTCACCGATCAGGTGTGGCATATTAGCATATTCATCATGAGGGGTTGTTCCTACAGGCGTGGCATAGTGGGTACGGGTACATCCTGGCATTCTAAATGAGGGTACAGATATAGGGCAAAGTTTGAGATCCCATCAACTTCATCCCACCAAGAAGTATTACCAGGTCCTTTTATTAATCAGATTCCTGACTGCGTTCTCTATGCTGATTGGATAATCATGATCTGTTTAATAATACAAAAAGGAGGGACAAAAAATCAATCACGGAGGGTTTATTTGTCACTCACATAGTACAATAAGTAACATGTTGATGGGAAATGTTCTGCAAAGTGATAACACAACGCACAATGCAATATAACAACATTGAATTATGGCTACTACAACGGCAATCATGAATATACAAGAAATCCAAATGCGTTTTTGTTTAGCAGACTTAAAAACAACATTGGGTCATCATGTTACGTCTCTGATACTGTCTAATTAAACACTGTTCACAATATTTAATTTTCAAAGTGTGTGTGTTTCATTTAGACAAATTAAAACATTTATTTTGAATTGACCACAATAAGTCCTGAGTGAATTATATGGTGTGTAGTTAAGGGATGTTTGTCTAAATTTACTCTGACACTGGTCACAGTTGTATGTTTTTGTCTCCGGTGTGAATTCTTCTGTGTCGTTTAAGGCTGGCCATTTGAGAGAAGTGCTGTCCACAATGGTCACATCCATATGGTTTCTCTCCAGTGTGAATTCTCTGGTGTCTTTTAAGGTTGGGCATTTGAGAGAAGTGTTGTCCACACTGGTCACAGCCATAAGGTTTCTCTCCAGTGTGAATTCTCTGGTGGCTTTCAAGGTCTCTCTTTTCAGAAAAGTGTTGTCCACACTGATCACATCCATAGGGTTTCTCCCCGGTGTGGATTTTCTGGTGTTTTTTAAGGTTGGACAACACAGAGAAGCGTTGTCCACACTGATCACATTCATATGGTTTCTCTCCTGTGTGAATTCTCTGGTGGGTTTTAAGGTAGGACAATTTAGAGAAGCGTTGTCCACACTGGTCACAGCCATAAGGTTTCTCTCCAGTGTGAATTCTCTGGTGGCTTTCAAGGTCTCTCTTTTCAGAAAAGTGTTGTCCACACTGATCACATCCATAGGGTTTCTCCCCAGTATGGATTTTCTGGTGTTTCTTAAGGTTGGACAACACAGAGAAGCGTTGTCCACACTGGTCACATTCATATGGTTTCTCTCCTGTGTGAATTCTCTCGTGGATTTTAAGGTTGGACATTTGAGAGAAGTGTTGTCCACACTGATCACACCCATAAGGTTTCTCTCCTGTGTGAATTCTCTGGTGGGTTTTAAGGTTTCTCTTTTCAGAAAAGTGTTGTCCACACTGGTCACAGCCATAAGGTTTCTCTCCAGTGTGAATTCTCTGGTGGCTTTCAAGGTTTCTCTTTTCAGAAAAGTGTTGTCCACACTGATCACATCCATAGGATTTCTCTCCTGTGTGAATTCTCTGGTGGGTTTTAAGGTTGGACATTTGAGAGAATTGTTGTCCACACTGATCACACCCATACGGTTTCTCTCCTGTGTGAATTCTCTGGTGGGTTTTAAGGCCGAACAATGTAGAGAAGCGTTGTCCACACTGATCACACCCATATGGTTTCTCTCCTGTGTGAATTCTCTGGTGGGTTTTAAGGGTGGACAACACAGAGAAGCGTTGTCCACACTGATCACATTCATATGGTTTCTCTGCTGTGTGAATTCTCTCGTGGATTTTAAGCTTGGACATTTGAGAGAAGTGTTGTCCACACTGATCACATCCATAGGGTTTTTCTCCAGTGTGAACTCTCTGGTGTATTTTAAGTATGGAGATCTTAGAGAAGTGTTTTCCACACTGATCACAGCAGTGTAGTTTTTGCTTAGCCAATCTTCTTTTTTCCTTCACCTCTGGTAGGACAAGGAAACCAGGCTGATGATGCAACACTGGAATGGAAACAAAGGAACAAACATTATACATTACTTAGTGGACTTAAATTAGTCAATGTTAACTTATTTGTACATTATATGAAGACATAAAATGAGAAAACATAATTAAATCACCACAAAATGTTGTCAAGTACCAATTGTCTCAAAATCTTACAACAAAGGTTAATCATATTTTAGATTGTGATTAGAGAAAAGAAACCATGTTGTTTTCATCTGTAGTTTTAGCGATTTTAATGACCCTGACACAAAATGTCAGATACCCATCTGCCCATGATAGACTGTGATGCATCTTGAGAATGGACTTATTGTGTTTAAAAATACATTTTTAGCCACTTGCACGCATGCCCCCAACCAATGAGTCATTAAAATCACTAAAACGATAGAAAGATGTGATCTAAACACTCATCTTTTCTTTTATTACAATCTAAAATATTAACCCTTAAAACATGTTGTTTTAAAGTTGTCCTTTGATTACATTGCGAGACATAAAATATAGGTAAGTGGTTACTTGAGACTGAAGTTATACTAAAATCAAGTGCATTCTACACCTACAGTGGATATTCTGTATGACTGTGGTGAACAACAGAAATGATCTAAAGGTCAAATCTCAATGAAACAAAATATAAGTTAAGAATAAAAAATGATCTTGATAATATCAACAGAAAAAAACAGGGAATTAGAGTAAGTAACATACCATGGTCTTTGGGTTCCTCCTGTTCAGCAGAAATGTCCCTGGTGGGGTTGAGAGAGTTCATCTTCACCTGAAGTCTGGAGTCCACAGTCAGATCTGATCAGAAATGATTGATATCCTGGAAGACTTGTGGAGAAATGACACAGACCAACTCTTCTTATACTAGAGAGTCAGAGGTGGAGCCACAAACTGCTTTGAACAATTGGCCAAAGAGAACAATAGGACCACCTCTCCACCAATCACAATCTAAAATACTATGCTCCCCGGCCCTCCCTCCTCCCCAGACATGCTCCATGCTACCTTCAACTAATAAAGTGATAACACAATAATCTATACATGACATGAATTGTTGTATCAGCTTCGATATACTAACCTATCTATGCAAATACCATATCGTTATCCATTATGGAAGAGGTGGCCCGCCCAATAGGCAGAGTAGGCGACTGCCTAGGGCGCCATGAGGGAGGGAGGGCATCCGCCAATGTAGCCTACAAATATACAAATGTTATAAAAATGCATTAATGTTACTTACTCTACTCCCCTGTTTTATTTCCTCTACATTCTCAAGATAATTTCTCAAACTTAAAACGTGTTTCATTGTAGTGTGTAGTTTTGCAATATATTTGATGGATATAATTTGTTTTGTGCACCACAGATCACTTCCCTTCTATGTCCAAACTTAGACCATAGAATTCACACTGGAGAGAAACCCTATGGGTGTGCTCAGTGTACACTCTCAAATGTCCAGCCTTAACAAACCCAAGAGAATTCACACTGGAGAGAAACCCTTTCATTGTGATGTGTGTGGAAAAGCTTTTAGTCAATCAAATGGATTTAAACTGTTTCCTTGTGGTCAGTGTGGAAAGAGTTTTACTACTTCAGGCAACCGAAACCGTAATGAGCACACACATATGAAAGATACATCTGATTAGTGTGATGATCAGTTCATCTACATAACCATCATGGTTATGCTACACATGGTTGTGGTCTTTTTACAGGCAATTGTTATTAAGATGGCTTAACTGTTATAAACACATTGTGTATATATGGGCATGTTTATTCTAGAACATGCTGGACTTTGTAAAGGCCACACTGCTATTCATTCTGCATGCCCTGCTGTCATTTACATGTTAAACAAATCAATGTCCTCGTGTGAAAGAGTCTCTCATCTCCATCTTGTTATTCAAGCAGAGCCATTAAGACACATTCAAGGCCATTCAAGTTCCTAGAAACCTACTTTGTGCAGTATTCCTCAAAATTCCTTCAGAACAATAAACCCTGGTGTGGTGAAGGAACAATGCTTGCAGTATTCATAGTGTTGCATTCCTGTACATCACAGCTGCTAACTAAACAGTTCATGAAGATGTTTGTGAAGGTCTCTTGACAAGACACATGTGTGCCTAAGACGCTGTGTGTGTGTGTGTGTGTGTGTGTGTGTGTGTGTGTGTGTGTGTGTGTGTGTGTGTGTGTGTGTGTGTGTGTGTGTGTGTGTGTGTGTGTGGAATGTGTCTGTGTGCTTGCGTGTGTGTGTATATATTGGGTCAGTGCAGCTGTATGTTTGTTTTTTCTTTCACTTGCTTCATTGACGTTGGTGCCACATGCATGTGTGTGAGATGGAGGGAGAGGCTGCGAAGAGCTCAGCCATGTACTGATCTGTCTGGCCAGACATCACCATACTGTGATTTAATCATTATTACAGATGTAAGCATGTTCGTACAAAAAGGAGGAACAAAACAATCAATCATGAAGGGTTTATTTGTCACTCACCTAGTACGATACGTAACATGTTGATGGGAAATATTCAGTAAAGTTATAACACAACGCACAATGCAATATAACAAGATTGAATTGTGGTTACTACAACAGCAATCATGAATATACAAGAAATCCAAATGCGTTTTTTGTTCATAACAGTTTAGCAGACTTAAAGAACACCATTGGGTTATCATGTTGCGTCGCTGATACTGTCTAATTAAACATTGTTCACAATGACACATATGTGCAATCAACATATTCTCACCTCGTTCCAAAGCGTCGCACGGGTGAAGTAGAAAGCGAGTTGGGAACGCGTCGGGAGGGTGACACAGAGGGGGTGAGAATGGGCTGGTGCAATGGCAGTCCCACAGTGATCGGTGGGATGGGTACCTGGTGTGTGCAATGGCACCACACCCTTTAAAATGGCATCTGGACAGGCAGAGTGAGACTGCGTTTGTCCAGGTTGCCTGGTTCCTGCTTCACGCTGCTGGCGGTGTGTTGCCCTGTTTGTGCTTTTGGCATAATGGTAAGCCTTTGTTTTAATGTAGAGCTCTCTGGTTCTAGTTTGATTTATGCAGACATCCTCCAAGTTACTTATATGTATGTTTTTGTAAAAGACATTTGAGCTCAAGACTAGAAGACAGAGCTGAGAGCTGTCAGTGATGTGTGGTTGCACACAAGCTCGGAGGCAAAGGTAGGCCTGCCTTGTACTGCCACAGCACAAAGAGTCCCTATGTATAGCACCAGTTTATATCATGAGACTAATCAAATATTTATTTGTATTACAGATGTGCCCTTTGAACTGTTGAACCGCTGTTCTTTTTTTACCCTTTTTTTGTTTACAGTTCGCTGCTACTTAATTTATGTTGCCCCAGTGGCTTTAAACTATACTTCCACCCTAGTGGTTTAAGGTTAGTGTTTCTAACTTTGAACCACTGTCTTTGACTTGGTCATTGATGGGTTATTTTAGCTATGCTGCTACGTAGTTTGTTTTGCCTCAGTGGCTTTAAACTAACTTCCGCCCTAGTGGGTTAAAACTAACTTTAAACCACTGTCTCTGACTTGGTCATTGATGGGTTGTTCTGGCTGCCCCTAATTCTTGGTTAATGGTTACACTGCTGATTGGCACTTAACTGTTTATTGCCCTTGTTTGCTGAGCTGTTCACAGGTTTTTATCATTGGAGTATACTTGCAGTGATCTCTTTTGCTGTGCCTTTTTAATGCCAACTACACTTGGCTCTGAGTGTTTTTTAGTTTTGCAGTGTTTAATGTGGTGGGCCAAAACAACAACGAGTAAACTATCCCAGTGACAATATTAAACCAAGCCTGTTTCCCTGTTGCATAAGGTTGCTCTAAACAATATATGTGGTATATTGTTTTGAAATACTTAAATGTCAATACTTTGTACTTTTTCTCACACATTACATTGAAGCCAGCTTTTTATTGTTCACTCGAACTGAACACTTACCCCGGGTCTCTCACCCTGTAATTGAGAGTGGTGTTGTCTTACTGTATAATAGAAGTACTATGTGACTCTGTCTTGTTACAACAATATTTGATTTTCAATTTGTGTGTGTGTTTCATTACTACAATCTGGCGTTCCAGCAGCGTCCCTGAATGAGGCCAATGGGTCTATACTTTGAAAAATGAAGTAGCATGAGGCAGAAAGGCAAAAATGTAATGTCCTCATACGAGGATGCAGGGTCTCAGGAGGTTGAAATTCATACATTAGGTTCTAATGTATGAAGGTTCTGGGCTGTTTTTGAAATGTGTCAGTGTAATTTGTAAGAGTTCCTAACTGGATGTTCCTTGTGTTGTTTCATTGACTTGCTTTTGATGACAATGAGCCACCATCAACCATCATTATGCACTACTTTACCGACTGAATTACACATGAATGGTAAAGCCATCAATGACCCAACATTTCTCTTGAATTCCCATACATTGTTGAGAAATACATTATCATACAACGACACATAGGCAGTCATTCTCACATGCCCTGGTTGGTTCTCACCGATCAGGTGTGGCATATTAGCATATTCATCATGAGGGGTTGTTCCTACAGGCGTGGCATAGTGGGTACGGGTACATCCTGGCATTCTAAATGAGGGTACAGATATAGGGCAAAGTTTGAGATCCCATCAACTTCATCCCACCAAGAAGTATTACCAGGTCCTTTTATTAATCAGATTCCTGACTGCGTTCTCTATGCTGATTGGATAATCATGATCTGTTTAATAATACAAAAAGGAGGGACAAAAAATCAATCACGGATGGTTTATTTGTCACTCACATAGTACAATACGTAACATGTTGATGGGAAATGTTCTGCAAAGTGATAACACAACGCACAATGCAATATAACAACATTGAATTATGGCTACTACAACGGCAATCATGAATATACAAGAAATCCAAATGCGTTTTTGTTTAGCAGACTTAAAAACAACATTGGGTCATCATGTTACGTCTCTGATACTGTCTAATTAAACACTGTTCACAATATTTAATTTTCAAAGTGTGTGTGTTTCATTTAGACAAATTAAAACATTTATTTTGAATTGACCACAATAAGTCCTGAGTGAATTATATGGTGTGTAGTTAAGGGATGTTTGTCTAAATTTACTCTGACACTGGTCACAGTTGTATGTTTTTGTCTCCGGTGTGAATTCTTCTGTGTCGTTTAAGGCTGGCCATTTGAGAGAAGTGCTGTCCACAATGGTCACATCCATATGGTTTCTCTCCAGTGTGAATTCTCTGGTGTCTTTTAAGGTTGGGCATTTGAGAGAAGTGTTGTCCACACTGGTCACAGCCATAAGGTTTCTCTCCAGTGTGAATTCTCTGGTGGCTTTCAAGGTCTCTCTTTTCAGAAAAGTGTTGTCCACACTGATCACATCCATAGGGTTTCTCCCCGGTGTGGATTTTCTGGTGTTTTTTAAGGTTGGACAACACAGAGAAGCGTTGTCCACACTGATCACATTCATATGGTTTCTCTCCTGTGTGAATTCTCTGGTGGGTTTTAAGGTAGGACAATTTAGAGAAGCGTTGTCCACACTGGTCACAGCCATAAGGTTTCTCTCCAGTGTGAATTCTCTGGTGGCTTTCAAGGTCTCTCTTTTCAGAAAAGTGTTGTCCACACTGATCACATCCATAGGGTTTCTCCCCAGTATGGATTTTCTGGTGTTTCTTAAGGTTGGACAACACAGAGAAGCGTTGTCCACACTGGTCACATTCATATGGTTTCTCTCCTGTGTGAATTCTCTCGTGGATTTTAAGGTTGGACATTTGAGAGAAGTGTTGTCCACACTGATCACACCCATAAGGTTTCTCTCCTGTGTGAATTCTCTGGTGGGTTTTAAGGTTTCTCTTTTCAGAAAAGTGTTGTCCACACTGGTCACAGCCATAAGGTTTCTCTCCAGTGTGAATTCTCTGGTGGCTTTCAAGGTTTCTCTTTTCAGAAAAGTGTTGTCCACACTGATCACATCCATAGGATTTCTCTCCTGTGTGAATTCTCTGGTGGGTTTTAAGGTTGGACATTTGAGAGAATTGTTGTCCACACTGATCACACCCATACGGTTTCTCTCCTGTGTGAATTCTCTGGTGGGTTTTAAGGCCGAACAATGTAGAGAAGCGTTGTCCACACTGATCACACCCATATGGTTTCTCTCCTGTGTGAATTCTCTGGTGGGTTTTAAGGGTGGACAACACAGAGAAGCGTTGTCCACACTGATCACATTCATATGGTTTCTCTGCTGTGTGAATTCTCTCGTGGATTTTAAGCTTGGACATTTGAGAGAAGTGTTGTCCACACTGATCACATCCATAGGGTTTTTCTCCAGTGTGAACTCTCTGGTGTATTTTAAGTATGGAGATCTTAGAGAAGTGTTTTCCACACTGATCACAGCAGTGTAGTTTTTGCTTAGCCAATCTTCTTTTTTCCTTCACCTCTGGTAGGACAAGGAAACCAGGCTGATGATGCAACACTGGAATGGAAACAAAGGAACAAACATTATACATTACTTAGTGGACTTAAATTAGTCAATGTTAACTTATTTGTACATTATATGAAGACATAAAATGAGAAAACATAATTAAATCACCACAAAATGTTGTCAAGTACCAATTGTCTCAAAATCTTACAACAAAGGTTAATCATATTTTAGATTGTGATTAGAGAAAAGAAACCATGTTGTTTTCATCTGTAGTTTTAGCGATTTTAATGACCCTGACACAAAATGTCAGATACCCATCTGCCCATGATAGACTGTGATGCATCTTGAGAATGGACTTATTGTGTTTAAAAATACATTTTTAGCCACTTGCACGCATGCCCCCAACCAATGAGTCATTAAAATCACTAAAACGATAGAAAGATGTGATCTAAACACTCATCTTTTCTTTTATTACAATCTAAAATATTAACCCTTAAAACATGTTGTTTTAAAGTTGTCCTTTGATTACATTGCGAGACATAAAATATAGGTAAGTGGTTACTTGAGACTGAAGTTATACTAAAATCAAGTGCATTCTACACCTACAGTGGATATTCTGTATGACTGTGGTGAACAACAGAAATGATCTAAAGGTCAAATCTCAATGAAACAAAATATAAGTTAAGAATAAAAAATGATCTTGATAATATCAACAGAAAAAAACAGGGAATTAGAGTAAGTAACATACCATGGTCTTTGGGTTCCTCCTGTTCAGCAGAAATGTCCCTGGTGGGGTTGAGAGAGTTCATCTTCACCTGAAGTCTGGAGTCCACAGTCAGATCTGATCAGAAATGATTGATATCCTGGAAGACTTGTGGAGAAATGACACAGACCAACTCTTCTTATACTAGAGAGTCAGAGGTGGAGCCACAAACTGCTTTGAACAATTGGCCAAAGAGAACAATAGGACCACCTCTCCACCAATCACAATCTAAAATACTATGCTCCCCGGCCCTCCCTCCTCCCCAGACATGCTCCATGCTACCTTCAACTAATAAAGTGATAACACAATAATCTATACATGACATGAATTGTTGTATCAGCTTCGATATACTAACCTATCTATGCAAATACCATATCGTTATCCATTATGGAAGAGGTGGCCCGCCCAATAGGCAGAGTAGGCGACTGCCTAGGGCGCCATGAGGGAGGGAGGGCATCCGCCAATGTAGCCTACAAATATACAAATGTTATAAAAATGCATTAATGTTACTTACTCTACTCCCCTGTTTTATTTCCTCTACATTCTCAAGATAATTTCTCAAACTTAAAACGTGTTTCATTGTAGTGTGTAGTTTTGCAATATATTTGATGGATATAATTTGTTTTGTGCACCACAGATCACTTCCCTTCTATGTCCAAACTTAGACCATAGAATTCACACTGGAGAGAAACCCTATGGGTGTGCTCAGTGTACACTCTCAAATGTCCAGCCTTAACAAACCCAAGAGAATTCACACTGGAGAGAAACCCTTTCATTGTGATGTGTGTGGAAAAGCTTTTAGTCAATCAAATGGATTTAAACTGTTTCCTTGTGGTCAGTGTGGAAAGAGTTTTACTACTTCAGGCAACCGAAACCGTAATGAGCACACACATATGAAAGATACATCTGATTAGTGTGATGATCAGTTCATCTACATAACCATCATGGTTATGCTACACATGGTTGTGGTCTTTTTACAGGCAATTGTTATTAAGATGGCTTAACTGTTATAAACACATTGTGTATATATGGGCATGTTTATTCTAGAACATGCTGGACTTTGTAAAGGCCACACTGCTATTCATTCTGCATGCCCTGCTGTCATTTACATGTTAAACAAATCAATGTCCTCGTGTGAAAGAGTCTCTCATCTCCATCTTGTTATTCAAGCAGAGCCATTAAGACACATTCAAGGCCATTCAAGTTCCTAGAAACCTACTTTGTGCAGTATTCCTCAAAATTCCTTCAGAACAATAAACCCTGGTGTGGTGAAGGAACAATGCTTGCAGTATTCATAGTGTTGCATTCCTGTACATCACAGCTGCTAACTAAACAGTTCATGAAGATGTTTGTGAAGGTCTCTTGACAAGACACATGTGTGCCTAAGACGCTGTGTGTGTGTGTGTGTGTGTGTGTGTGTGTGTGTGTGTGTGTGTGTGTGTGTGTGTGTGTGTGTGTGTGTGTGTGTGTGTGTGGAATGTGTCTGTGTGCTTGCGTGTGTGTGTATATATTGGGTCAGTGCAGCTGTATGTTTGTTTTTTCTTTCACTTGCTTCATTGACGTTGGTGCCACATGCATGTGTGTGAGATGGAGGGAGAGGCTGCGAAGAGCTCAGCCATGTACTGATCTGTCTGGCCAGACATCACCATACTGTGATTTAATCATTATTACAGATGTAAGCATGTTCGTACAAAAAGGAGGAACAAAACAATCAATCATGAAGGGTTTATTTGTCACTCACCTAGTACGATACGTAACATGTTGATGGGAAATATTCAGTAAAGTTATAACACAACGCACAATGCAATATAACAAGATTGAATTGTGGTTACTACAACAGCAATCATGAATATACAAGAAATCCAAATGCGTTTTTTGTTCATAACAGTTTAGCAGACTTAAAGAACACCATTGGGTTATCATGTTGCGTCGCTGATACTGTCTAATTAAACATTGTTCACAATGACACATATGTGCAATCAACATATTCTCACCTCGTTCCAAAGCGTTGCACGGGTGAAGTAGAAAGCGAGTTGGGAACGCGTCGGGAGGGTGACACAGAGGGGGTGAGAATGGGCTGGTGCAATGGCAGTCCCACAGTGATCGGTGGGATGGGTACCTGGTGTGTGCAATGGCACCACACCCTTTAAAATGGCATCTGGACAGGCAGAGTGAGACTGCGTTTGTCCAGGTTGCCTGGTTCCTGCTTCACGCTGCTGGCGGTGTGTTGCCCTGTTTGTGCTTTTGGCATAATGGTAAGCCTTTGTTTTAATGTAGCTCTCTGGTTCTAGTTTGATTTATGCAGACATCCTCCAAGTTACTTATATGTATGTTTTTGTAAAAGACATTTGAGCTCAAGACTAGAAGACAGAGCTGAGAGCTGTCAGTGATGTGTGGTTGCACACAAGCTCGGAGGCAAAGGTAGGCCTGCCTTGTACTGCCACAGCACAAAGAGTCCCTATGTATAGCACCAGTTTATATCATGAGACTAATCAAATATTTATTTGTATTACAGATGTGCCCTTTGAACTGTTGAACCGCTGTTCTTTTTTTACCCTTTTTTTGTTTACAGTTCGCTGCTACTTAATTTATGTTGCCCCAGTGGCTTTAAACTATACTTCCACCCTAGTGGTTTAAGGTTAGTGTTTCTAACTTTGAACCACTGTCTTTGACTTGGTCATTGATGGGTTATTTTAGCTATGCTGCTACGTAGTTTGTTTTGCCTCAGTGGCTTTAAACTAACTTCCGCCCTAGTGGGTTAAAACTAACTTTAAACCACTGTCTCTGACTTGGTCATTGATGGGTTGTTCTGGCTGCCCCTAATTCTTGGTTAATGGTTACACTGCTGATTGGCACTTAACTGTTTATTGCCCTTGTTTGCTGAGCTGTTCACAGGTTTTTATCATTGGAGTATACTTGCAGTGATCTCTTTTGCTGTGCCTTTTTAATGCCAACTACACTTGGCTCTGAGTGTTTTTTAGTTTTGCAGTGTTTAATGTGGTGGGCCAAAACAACGAGTAAACTATCCCAGTGACAATATTAAACCAAGCCTGTTTCCCTGTTGCATAAGGTTGCTCTAAACAATATATGTGGTATATTGTTTTGAAATACTTAAATGTCAATACTTTGTACTTTTTCTCACACATTACATTGAAGCCAGCTTTTTATTGTTCACTCGAACTGAACACTTACCCCGGGTCTCTCACCCTGTAATTGAGAGTGGTGTTGTCTTACTGTATAATAGAAGTACTATGTGACTCTGTCTTGTTACAACAATATTTGATTTTCAATTTGTGTGTGTGTTTCATTACTACAATCTGGCGTTCCAGCAGCGTCCCTGAGTGAGGCCAATGGGTCTATACTTTGAAAAATGAAGTAGCATGAGGCAGAAAGGCAAAAATGTAATGTCCTCATACGAGGATGCAGGGTCTCAGGAGGTTGAAATTCATACATTAGGTTCTAATGTATGAAGGTTCTGGGCTGTTTTTGAAATGTGTCAGTGTAATTTGTAAGAGTTCCTAACTGGATGTTCCTTGTGTTGTTTCATTGACTTGCTTTTGATGACAATGAGCCACCATCAACCATCATTATGCACTACTTTACCGACTGAATTACACATGAATGGTAAAGCCATCAATGACCCAACATTTCTCTTGAATTCCCATACATTGTTGAGAAATACATTATCATACAACGACACATAGGCAGTCATTCTCACATGCCCTGGTTGGTTCTCACCGATCAGGTGTGGCATATTAGCATATTCATCATGAGGGGTTGTTCCTACAGGCGTGGCATAGTGGGTACGGGTACATCCTGGCATTCTAAATGAGGGTACAGATATAGGGCAAAGTTTGAGATCCCATCAACTTCATCCCACCAAGAAGTATTACCAGGTCCTTTTATTAATCAGATTCCTGACTGCGTTCTCTATGCTGATTGGATAATCATGATCTGTTTAATAATACAAAAAGGAGGGACAAAAAATCAATCACGGAGGGTTTATTTGTCACTCACATAGTACAATACGTAACATGTTGATGGGAAATGTTCTGCAAAGTGATAACACAACGCACAATGCAATATAACAACATTGAATTATGGCTACTACAACGGCAATCATGAATATACAAGAAATCCAAATGCGTTTTTGTTTAGCAGACTTAAAAACAACATTGGGTCATCATGTTACGTCTCTGATACTGTCTAATTAAACACTGTTCACAATATTTAATTTTCAAAGTGTGTGTGTTTCATTTAGACAAATTAAAACATTTATTTTGAATTGACCACAATAAGTCCTGAGTGAATTATATGGTGTGTAGTTAAGGGATGTTTGTCTAAATTTACTCTGACACTGGTCACAGTTGTATGTTTTTGTCTCCGGTGTGAATTCTTCTGTGTCGTTTAAGGCTGGCCATTTGAGAGAAGTGCTGTCCACAATGGTCACATCCATATGGTTTCTCTCCAGTGTGAATTCTCTGGTGTCTTTTAAGGTTGGGCATTTGAGAGAAGTGTTGTCCACACTGGTCACAGCCATAAGGTTTCTCTCCAGTGTGAATTCTCTGGTGGCTTTCAAGGTCTCTCTTTTCAGAAAAGTGTGGTCCACACTGATCACATCCATAGGGTTTCTCCCCGGTGTGGATTTTCTGGTGTTTTTTAAGGTTGGACAACACAGAGAAGCGTTGTCCACACTGATCACATTCATATGGTTTCTCTCCTGTGTGAATTCTCTGGTGGGTTTTAAGGTAGGACAATTTAGAGAAGCGTTGTCCACACTGGTCACAGCCATAAGGTTTCTCTCCAGTGTGAATTCTCTGGTGGCTTTCAAGGTCTCTCTTTTCAGAAAAGTGTTGTCCACACTGATCACATCCATAGGGTTTCTCCCCAGTATGGATTTTCTGGTGTTTCTTAAGGTTGGACAACACAGAGAAGCGTTGTCCACACTGGTCACATTCATATGGTTTCTCTCCTGTGTGAATTCTCTCGTGGATTTTAAGGTTGGACATTTGAGAGAAGTGTTGTCCACACTGATCACACCCATAAGGTTTCTCTCCTGTGTGAATTCTCTGGTGGGTTTTAAGGTTTCTCTTTTCAGAAAAGTGTTGTCCACACTGGTCACAGCCATAAGGTTTCTCTCCAGTGTGAATTCTCTGGTGGCTTTCAAGGTTTCTCTTTTCAGAAAAGTGTTGTCCACACTGATCACATCCATAGGATTTCTCTCCTGTGTGAATTCTCTGGTGGGTTTTAAGGTTGGACATTTGAGAGAATTGTTGTCCACACTGATCACACCCATACGGTTTCTCTCCTGTGTGAATTCTCTGGTGGGTTTTAAGGCCGAACAATGTAGAGAAGCGTTGTCCACACTGATCACACCCATATGGTTTCTCTCCTGTGTGAATTCTCTGGTGGGTTTTAAGGGTGGACAACACAGAGAAGCGTTGTCCACACTGATCACATTCATATGGTTTCTCTGCTGTGTGAATTCTCTGATGGATTTTAAGTTTGGAGATGCTAAGGAAGTGTTTTCCACACTGGTCACAGCAGTGTTGTTTTTGCTTAGCCAACCTTCTCTTTTCATTCACCTCTGGTAGGACAGGGAAGCCAGATTGATGATGCAACACTGGATTGGAAACAAAGACAAAAGAAGGTTTTTTTTAGACTTGGGCTTTAAAGTTGTTAAAGGACAACTTTGACACTTTCGACACTCACATAATTGTTCCTCACTAATGTTCATCATAAACAATATATATTACAATGTTTAATGTTGCAATGGCTTCCATTATAGCACATATTGTGCATCGTATAAATATATACATCACATACTAAATACATACTATAATCATGTAAAATGTTGTCAAAGATACAGGTCAAATTACAAATAAACAAATTTTAAGATTAAGAATAAAATGTATATTGAGGAAACCCAACAGGGTGAAGGGAGGCAGAGTAAGTAACATACCAAGGTCTTTGTTTTCCTCCTGTTCATCAGAGTTGAGTTTGAGCGAGTTCATCTTATCCTGAAGTCTGGAGTCCACAGTCAGATCTGATCAGAAATGATAGACTTGTGGAAAAATGACACAGACCAACTCTTCTTATACTAGAGAGTCTGGGGTGAAAACACTAACTGCTCTGAATGATTGGCCAAAGACAACAATAGAACCATCTCTCCACCAATCACAATCTAACATACTGTGCTCCACCCCTCCCAGACATGCTCTATGAGACCTTCTACAAAAGTGGTAACAACATTATCTATTTATGACTAAAATATCATCATATTAAACACTGCTTAATTTGCCAAATAACAGTATCAGTTGTTAAGATTGACAATATAAGTTGCCAATGAAACACAGAAGTTATAAGTGTTGTCAAATGTTGTCATTTTATCAAATGGTCCTTTTTTCTAGTGTTTCCCTATATTTTTCTAGTGTCTCCCATATATTCCCTATAATAGGGAGACATAAAGGAAGTCTGATCTATCTAATCCATTTGTTTTGTTTTCATGTTATTACTAAAAGTTGAATAAACAGAATAACTTCTGTGGACTATATCAATAGCACAAGTGACTGTGTAGAATTTCTTTGGCACAAGGACATTTCACTTTTTGGACTCAAGACTATTTAGACAAAATGAAAATGATCCATGTGTAATCAACAGCAAAGCTATGGAGGAAATAATATTGAGAAAAATATGTTGAGATGAGTATATTGCAATATGCAGCAATTGGTAGTGGGGCTGTAATGAGGCTATGAAAATACCCTCTCCCCCCATTCACTGCCACTATAAAAACAATCTGCCCAGGGTCAAATGTACCACCATAGTAACAGGGCAGAATGGGGCGGGATTTGCAAAAGACAGAATTCATCAGAGCTATAAGTCATCCTTTGTGCTTTACAGTCTTGCATTAACGTACTGGAGGATTAATGTTAATCACCAATCTGCTCCATTGTGGACAAAATGTATGCATCTTTATAGCTATGCATTTGAATGTGTCAGTGAATCAAAGCAGTATATGGTCCATTGATGAGTGAATGGTTTCTCTCATGCAAGCGCGCACACACGCGCGCGCACACACACACACCACACACACACACACACACACACACACACACACACACACACACACACACACACACACACACACACACACTAACAGTAGCCTACATTTATTTTGGGCAATTTTATGATTACATACTTAAATCTGGTAAAATGTGACTTTTCTGGAATGTATACAGTAAGCTAAAATGGCCCAACACATGAGAACAGTTGTTTATCATCTTCATCATCAATAAAACTAGACTTGCCAGAGGAAGTAATACAAATCTCAGATATATGAAGGTGAAATGACTTCCACCACAACACTGAGTTATGTGAAATATTCTATGTGAGATCCCAGAGTAGAATGATTAGTTCTATTAACAACTAGAGAGGATTCTAGTAGGCTACAGTACAGTGATACCCTGACAGACATACACATTAGTCATGTCCACATTCACCTTCAAGCACCTCCAGTTAGCCGCCGCGTCCACGTCCATGGACGCGTCCATGGACGCGGACGCGAAAAAAACGTCCGTGGACGCGAGGCCGCGTCCACGGACGCAAACGTCCGGCCGTGGACGAGTCCATGGACGAGGCCGCGAAAAAAAGGCAGCGAAAAAAGAAAAAAAAGGTGTCTATTGTATGTATTTTTTGATGGAGAATTCAAATATGACCTTCTTTTTTTGCATAGGACAACTCTAACCTGCATCAATTGGTATTTTATAATTGCCAATTGTACCCTATCCATCTGAAAAACAAATTGGATGTCTATTGTATGTATTTTTTGATGGAGAATTCAAATATTACCTTCTTTTTGGAATAGGACAACTCTAACCTGCATCAATTGGTATTTTATAATTGCCAATTGTACCCTATCCATCTCAAAAACAAATTGGATGTCTATTGTATGTATTTTTTGATGGAGAATTCAAATATTACCTTCTTTTTGGAATAGGACAACTCTAACCTGCATCAATTGGTATTTTATAATTGCCAATTGTACCCTATCCATCTCAAAAACAAATTGGATGTCTATTGTATGTATTTTTTGATGGGGAATTCAAACGTTACCTTCTTTTCTAGATAGGACAACTCTAACCTGCATCAATTGGTGCATCAACCTACTATCTATCTATCTATCTATCTATCTATCTATCTATCTATCTATCTATCTATCCATCTATCCATCTATCTATCCATCTATTTATTTATACTTCACCTTTAGTCCAGAAGAGAGTTCAGCATCAGGAACTTGCACACATGGAACTGTGTCATGACTGTGTCATGGAGCTAAAACAGGGCTATGTTAAATACTCAAAATGACTCTGATGGACCAATCAGGGTGGTGGTGGGGGGAGGGATCAACAATAGACAGAAACTGGATAATGCTTTGTTAACTGTCCCACCTAAGTCCCTGCTAGTCTGAACAAACATCACCTTCCCTCTCATAACACTACTACTACTACATTTATATAAAGCTGCTCTTGCATTTGAATTCAAGTCTGACACAAGTTAAGGTTAACTTAGGTAGTATTTCATTTTGCTGGCTTTTAGGGTCTGTGTGTGAGTGTGTAGGCTCACAAATTATTATAATTGTCATTAAGTGACTCTATCTATCTATCTATCTATCTATCCATCTATCCATCTATCCATCTATTTATTTATACTTACTGTTTACATTTTCTATAAATATTTATTTCTATATAAAACTCAGTTGTGTGGAGTTATTGTGTGCCTTTTCTTGTAGCTAAAGAGTCCATTTGTTCACTAGACATTAAGTCAAGGTTACTATTTTGAGTTGAAGCTAAGTGTTTTATTGCTTTGTGGTTTAACATGATTTAAAAGGCAAATTCATTGTTATGGTTACTTTAGAAGACTGCTTTTGCATTCATGAGTTAAAAAGAGAGCCAAGCTAATTTAAAGAGTTAAGTTAAAGGAACACAAAACATGACCTAACTCGCTGCCATTGGACAGACAGTTACAACATAGGCCTACTCTTATCTTTCACAGAACAGACAATTATCATTTGTTTTATCTATTTGAGACTATGTAGCTGCTCTATGGGAAATAGAGCATTATATCAGCCTATTCAATTGATAATGACCAATGGGTGCCAGTTTCTAAGTAGTTAACCATATTAACATAACAATATATGTGGCCTAGACATGGATATTGCCCAATCAACTCGTAATCTACAGAAATGTCCACCACATCACACAGTATAAAACTTAGTAGGCTCAGTGGATTCACCTATGTTAAATCATGTCAGGTTAGTTTGGTTCAAGGTTCAAGTACATCTCGGCTAGAATGATAACATAAAGTCCTGACTACTTGTTATTGTGGTCCTAAATACTACAATGATTAGTTTGGATGCATTGCTTCTATCATGTCCAATTAAAAATAAATACATTACATACATACAGAAATCTGCCTTCTCCTGTATTGTATTAGTGACATTCATTATAAATAGTAAAATAACAGGACAGAGCAAAAAAGGCCTCTGTTGTGTCTTTATCTGATCACATGCAATCAGACACTCACACTGCACAGCAATATATAAACTTTATTACAGGCTCAAGGCCCACAGGGTAAGAAGACAATACATTACAAAGATAATAATTTAAAAAAACAACAACAGAGAGTACATTCACAAAGCCCCACCGGAGCTAAAGAGGCACTCATGCCACTCATGCCAGTGTCCACCAATGGTAGACGTGTACCTGACAGAGCTACATCCAGGGTCTGTCATCAGTCTCTGGAACAATCTGAAACAATGTATCTTTCCTGTGGCTGTTATAATGAACACAAACAGATCAGAAAGTAATTTAACATACAACAATGTAAGGGATTCCTTTCTATTAAAAGCAAAATCATAACTGGGTCAAAGTTGCTTGGTTCTCCCCATATAAAGGCATGTAGGTAACAGTAACATGATATTATGTCATGAATGATAAAAGTAATGTTTAAACACTTTGATGTGTGTGAGTTTATCTGGAGACTTACTCAGTCTGTGACTTACAGAGATCTTGATGGTCTTTGGGTTCCACCCGTTCATCAGAATTGCCGCTGGTGCAGTCTAGAGATTTCATCTTCACTTGAAGTCTGGAGTCTATTATGTACAGTGTATTCTGGACAGTTGTGGACACTCTGCAACTAACCTAACCTAACACACACTATGTGTTAATGTTGATCAATATAATAATGTAAAAATACAAAATTAAGTAGACCTAAGTAAGAAATAGTAAATACATTGTAATAATACATTGAAGGGGAAAATGTAGGAAAACAAATGCAACTCAGCATTGAATTTATGGCAAACATTTTGCTAACCCTTTCCAAATAATATACAATTAAGAAGTGGGATGTTACACTTAGTAAGAGAAAGAATTAATGAAATATTACATTTTTAAAAAGCTAGAAGACTCACCTATTATAGTAACCATGTGAATTGCTAATAATGTTATGGGTCAGATGTGTAAAGATCTATCACATTGTATTGTTCTTTTCAGACTCAACAATAATAATGATGATGTTACTTAAATGCTGATCAATGTGTGAATCTGGCTCTTATCAGGTGTGTGTTTTCTCTCCCTGTCCTGTGCTGTCCTCAGTTAAACCAAGACAGTGCTGTTGTGACCAATGTGGAAAAAGCCTTCAGCTCAATTTATTATCTCAAAGTAGACCAGAGAATTCATACCGGAGTGAAGCCATTCAGCTGTGAACAATGTGGGAAGTATTTTGCTCGGTCTGGACAATTAAAAGATCATAAGCGTTCACATACTGGAGAGAAACCTTATTGTTGTGACCAGTGTGGGAAAAGATTTGTTCAAAAGGGGATTTTAAAAGAACACCAGAGAATTCACACTAGAGAGAAGCCCTATTGCTGTGACCAGTGTGGGAAAAGCTTTACTCGATTGTCTTATCTCAAAATACATGAACGAATTCACACAGGAGAGAAACCATACAGCTGTGTCCAATGTGGGGAAAAGTTCAGTTTAATGGCTGCTCTGAAAGTACACCAGAGATTTCACACCGAAGAAAAGCCTTACTGCTGTGAACACTGTGGCAAACGTTTCACTGTAAAATCTAGCCTCGTACAACACAAGAAGATTCACACTTGAGAGAGACCTTACTGCTGTCACCAATGTGGGAAAAGGTTCACTCTGAAGACGGCTCTGAAAAGACACCTGAAAATCCACACTGGTGAGAAGCCATATACTGCTGTGTCCAGTGTGAGAAAAGGTTCAGTGATATGCATCATCTCAAAGCACACCAGAAAAATCACACTGGAAAGAAACCTTATTGCTGTGACCAGTGTGGAAAGAGCTTTCCTAGACTGGAACATATCAAAATACACCAACAAATTCACACCGGAGAGAAACCTTATATCTGTAACCAATGTGGGGAAAGCTCTGTCAGGTACACGTCTACCGTTAGAGGACACTGGCATGAGTGCCTCTTTAGCTCCGGTGGGGCTTTGTGAATGTACTCTCTGTTGTTGTTTTTTTTAATTATTATCTTTGTAATGTATTGTCTTCTTACTCTGTGGGCCTTGAGCCTGTAATAAAGTTTATATATTGCTGTGCAGAGTGTCTGATTGCATGTGATCAGATAAAGACACAACAGAGGCCTTTTTTGCTCTGTCCTGTTATTTTACTATTTATAATGAATGTCACTAATACAATACAGGAGAAGGCAGATTTCTGTATGTATGTAATGTATTTATTTTTAATTGGACATGATAGAAGCAATGCATCCAAACTAATCATTGTAGTATTTAGGACCACAATAACAAGGAGTAGTCAGGACTTTATGTTATCATTCTAGCCGAGATGTGATTGTACATTTGTGCTGTTTACATTTTTGTCTCATAAATTATTATACTTGAACCTTGAACCAAACTAACCTGACATGATTTAACATAGGTGAATCCACTGAGCCTACTAAGTTTTATACTGTGTGATGTGGTGGACATTTCTGTAGATTACGAGTTGATTGGGCAATATCCATGTCTAGGCCACATATATTGTTATGTTAATATGGTTAACTACTTAGAAACTGGCACCCATTGGTCATTATCAATTGAATAGGCTGATATAATGCTCTATTTCCCATAGAGCAGCTACATAGTCTCAAATAGATAAAACAAATGATAATTGTCTGTTCTGTGAAAGATACGAGTAGGCCTATGTTGTAACTGTCTGTCCAATGGCAGCGAGTTAGGTCATGTTTTGTGTTCCTTTAACTTAACTCTTTAAATTAGCTTGGCTCTCTTTTTAACTCATGAATGCAAAAGCAGTCTTCTAAAGTAACCATAACAATGAATTTGCCTTTTAAATCATGTTAAACCACAAAGCAATAAAACACTTAGCTTCAACTCAAAATAGTAACCTTGACTTAATGTCTAGTAAACAAATGGACTCTTTAGCTACAAGAAAAGGCACACAATAACTCCACACAACTGAGTTTTATATAGAAATAAATATTTATAGAAAATGTAAACAGTAAGTATAAATAAATAGATGGATAGATGGATAGATGGATAGATAGATAGATAGATAGATAGATAGATAGATAGATAGAGTCACTTAATGACAATTATAATAATTTGTGAGCCTACACACTCACACACAGACCCTAAAAGCCAGCAAAATGAAATACTACCTAAGTTAACCTTAACTTGTGTCAGACTTGAATTCAAATGCAAGAGCAGCTTTATATAAATGTAGTAGTAGTAGTGTTATGAGAGGGAAGGTGATGTTTGTTCAGACTAGCAGGGACTTAGGTGGGACAGTTAACAAAGCATTATCCAGTTTCTGTCTATTGTTGATCCCTCCCCCCACCACCACCCTGATTGGTCCATCAGAGTCATTTTGAGTATTTAACATAGCCCTGTTTTAGCTCCATGACACAGTCATGACACAGTTCCATGTGTGCAAGTTCCTGATGCTGAACTCTCTTCTGGACTAAAGGTGAAGTATAAATAAATAGATGGATGGATAGATGGATAGATAGATAGATAGATAGATAGATAGATAGATAGATAGATAGATAGTAGGTTGATGCACCAATTGATGCAGGTTAGAGTTGTCCTATCTAAAAAAGAAGGTAACATTTGAATTCCCCATCAAAAAATACATACAATAGACATCCAATTTGTTTTTGAGATGGATAGGGTACAATTGGCAATTATAAAATACCAATTGATGCAGGTTAGAGTTGTCCTATCCCAAAAAGAAGGTAATATTTGAATTCTCCATCAAAAAATACATACAATAGACATCCAATTTGTTTTTCAGATGGATAGGGTACAATTGGCAATTATAAAATACCAATTGATGCAGGTTAGAGTTGTCCTATGCAAAAAAGAAGGTCATATTTGAATTCTCCATCAAAAAATACATACAATAGACACTTTTTTTTTTTTTTTCGCTGCCTTTTTTTCGCGGCCTCGTCCATGGACTCGTCCACGGCCGGCCGTTTGCGTCCACGTCCGCGGCCTCGTCCACGGCCGCGTCCCCGGCCGTCTGCGTCCACGGCCTCGTCCACGGCCGCGTCCACGGCCGGGACGGCCGGCCGTTTGCGTCCGTGGTCCACGGACGTTTTTTTCGCGTCCGCGTCCATGGACGCGTCCACGGCCGCGTCCATGGACGTGGACGCGGCGGCCAACGGCTCTTGCTGGAAAAAAAAACGTACATTTGCCTCCCAGATGTTATAAAGTAGACATAAAGTATTCAAACATGTAAAACTCAAGTTAAGTAAAAGCAGGCAAGCTCAGAATTGTACTTATTTAGGAAACTGAATTGAGTTCTATCCATAACTAAATAAAGACTATGCTTATGTGTCTAATGTTGAGAGAGCTGCACACTGATCTGAGGCCTATATGTTAAATTCAGTAGTGGATTTTCACTGAGTATTGTAAGGCAACTTTGCATATTTTGATCCCAGATCCAACATGACGTTGAAGCGTGTTTTGATAATTCAGTAGTGGACGTTCACTGGAGTAGGTATTGTGGGACAACTTTGCAGATGTTGCATCCAGACATCATGGTACAGAATGCCCAGTTAACAAACTACTATGTTTCCTGTAGTTTCAGTCAGACTGGCCCCTCCAGGCTCCAGCTGATACCAGGCTGGTCAGATTGTACAGAGTTTGGTTTGTTCATTTATTTTTTTAGTTTCGCTCTTGTATGACGAAGCAGGGCTTTACTTTGCGAAGAAACATACACATTTGAAACTTGGAGATACAAGGTTTCTTCCCGACAGTGACAATATTTACACCCCTGTATTATGTTGGTGTGTCCATGGATTCTTGGGACATGAAAAGTGTACCCATGCAGAAAAAAAGGTTGAGAAACACTGGTGTAGACAGACACATAAATAGTAAAAATATGGGAATTTACAATTACAAGTATGTGTGACACACTTCTTCTACATTGCACATTGCTTTTTTTTTTAAATCACACCTAGTGTGAAGTGAGCGGTGCTATTTGAGTAATGTCATTAACCCATTTAGAACGGGTACACCTTATTGTGTATTATTATTTTATGCTTTAGCTATTGTAAAAATAGCAGATCTACAAGCTCAAAGCGCGGCACTGAGTGCCGCGCTGCAAACTTGTAGATCTGCCATTTTTGAAAAATCATGGAAATTAGAATTTTGACCCGATTCTATAAGTGTCTTTTGAATCCTTCTAAGGTTTTTTGAAAAACCTATGTTTCTATGTCAGCAATCTGGCTAGCCATTGTCAAAGAAAAGGTCCTTTTCACTTGAACTGGAGCTCAGTTAGTCTGTTCTTGAGGGACTACAGTGGTTCTCAAAACTTTTCATGTGAAGGACCCCAAAATTATATTTATTTGGCCACGGAACCCCATCAGAAAATATTTAGTTCCAGGGACCACCCAGAAGCAAAATTTGAGTTACAAAAGTTCGCTTTAAAAATGATATATGATGACGATATACTAGTGTTGTTGCTGCTCTTATACCATCATTATTACTGGGGTTGGTGTGGGCCAGACAGTAGCCCCCCACAGGCCGCAAATGGCCCGCGGGCCAAAAAATGTTTGAGAACCACTGCCCTACTAGTTGAGAAACAGTTAAAGCAGGACACATCTAAAGATTTGAGAGTGAAGCTGGACATCTGGACATTTTTTTCTCAATAATTCCTTGGTGGTGGTCAATTTAGTCTCAGTTGTATCTAAAGGCAGTCTAAGGAGCATGCTGGATGTGGTGTTAATTGGCCAATTCAACAGAGCTTTAAGTCATCCTTTGTGCTTTACAGTCTTGCATTCACTTAGAGGAGGATAATGTTAATCACGCCAATCTGCTCCATTGTACACAAATGTATGCATCTTTATAGCTATGCATTTGGATGTGTCAGTGTCAGTGAATCAAAGCAATATGGTCCACTGATGAGTGAATGGTTTCTCTCATTCAAACACACACACACACACGCACACGCACACACACACACACACACACACACACACACACACACACACACACACACACACACAAACAGTAGGCTACATTTATTACACACTTAAATCTGGTAAAAAGTGACTTTTCTGGAATGTAGAATAGTAAGCTAAAATGGCCCAACACAGGAGAACAGTGGTTTATCAACTTCATCATCAATAAAAATAGACTTGCCAGAGGAAGTAATACAAATCTCAGGGTGATATGACTTCCACCACAACACTGAGTTAAATGTATGTGAAATATTCTATGTGAGATCACAGAGTAGAATGCTTAGATTTAGATATATTAACTAGAGAGGATTCTAGATTCTACATTAGTCATGGTCACCTTCACCTTCAAGCACCCCCATAAAATCACCAAATCATTCAATGGAGAGAAAAATGTACATTTGCCTCTGAGATGTTATAAAGTAGACATAAAGTATTCAAACATATAAAACTCAAGTAAAAGCAGGCAGAATTGTACTTAGCTGTGGCTTTCCACAGCTGAATTGAGTTATATCCATAACTAAATAAAGACTATGCCTATGTGTCTATTGTTGAGAGAGCCGCACACTGATCTGATCCACTATAGTATACCGGTATGTTAAATTCAGTAGTGAACATTCACTGGAGTATTGTAAAGCAACTTTGCATATTTCGATCCCAGATCCAACGTGATGTTGAAGTGTGTTTTGATAATTTAGTAGTGGACATTCACTGGAGTACGTATTGTGGGCCAACTTTGCAGATTTTGTCGTTGTCAGATATAGTCGGCCCTTGGGTGTTTTAATACTTTCTAATGTAGGCTAAATGAAAAAAGTGTGGACACCCCTGGTGTAGGGAAAACAACGTAAAAAGTAGACTGGAATCAGGGTAGAAAATGGACAAGCCCCTAAAGCAGAGGTTTTCAAACCTTTTGTCCAGGTCTATACTGGTCTATACTGTTAAATAATATGTTTACAGTCGGCACTTTTCACCAAAAGCAAAAAGAAGACAGAGAGGGATTTCCACAAATATGTTTTTATTGAAAAGGAAAACAAAACACCAAGTCTTCAAAGTAAGAACATTATATATATACTAAATATGTACATCTTTCTCAATGTAGAGATTACCAAGAGCAGACAACCTGTCCTGTGACATGGTTGTTCTAAGGTAAGTTTTAATGAGCTTATGAGGCCCCAGTAAACCCTGTGAAAGTATTTCTTCTTTTATATTGATCTCATCATGGGCCCCACTTCAAACAGCCCAGAGCCCCCAAACTGAAATACAATTGATACACATATATGTATCAATTTGGGGGCCCTCAAAACTTTAAAAAATATAACTATATACACACACCTTAGAAAAAATATATCCATTCCAGGCTGCACCCTTCTTTAGCTTAAAGTTGTGACATCACAGATTGTTCCCCTTGAGAGAGAGAGAATCTTTAATGAGCTATGAGCTAATTTGTGCTGACTTCAGGTTTTCATAGCTACAAGATTGCATGATTGGAATGAGGGTTATTACTTAATTTACAGTGTTTTGAACACTACATAACTAACTTAATCATAATAAGAACAATAATGACTTGTATGTGCATGTTTTGAAGTGGTTCTCAATATATGTCTCAAATGTAAATGGACGTGTGTCCACAGACAGCCTGTTAATTATATTTCAATTCATAGCTACTTTACTTATTGCCATCTTAGGAAGATGGCGACTGCGTTCTCGGTTCAGCATGGTTCTCAAAGAACTGTACTCCCTGATGATTTCACCTTCACCAACACTAGCATTGGACACCGCTTCTGTATAGACTCGATTGAGGGATTTCGTTGGGTTAGTCGCGACCGAAGCCAAAACTCTCCTTGTGAATGCTGATGTTTGCACTAGATCTGTTTCTTCTGCGTGGCGATGTTGTGGTTCTTGTGAGAGGATCCTGATCTCCTGGGGCTCGTCTGAGTCCACAGTGAAGACGTTAGTGTGCAGATTAGCCCGGCAGTCTAGCTTTCTTGCACATCGCCAGTAAATTCTACCAGTAGCGATTTTGCTTCTCACATATCTGTAGTTGTGATAGATCAGAACTCTCCCTCCGCGGTTGCCATTGGTTATGAGAATTCCCGAATCGTTGTCCTGGTGGGACAGGAAGTCCTTTCCCTCATGTGTTTGCTTCGCGACACCAGGAATCACGACCTCTCCTATTGCGCTAGGGATCTTAGGAAGATGGCGACTGCGTTCTCGGTTCAGCATGGTTCTCAAAGAACTGTACTCCCTGATGATTTCACCTTCACCAACACTAGCATTGGACACCGCTTCTGTATAGACTCGATTGAGGGATTTCATTGGGTTAGTCGCAACCGAAGCCAAAACTCTCCTTGTGAATGCTGATGTTTGCACTAGATCTGTTTCTTCTGCGTGGCGATGTTGTGGTTTTTGTGAGAGGATCCTGATCTCCTGGGGCTCGTCTGAGTCCACGGTGAAGACGTTAGTGTGCAGACAAGCCCGGCAGTCTAGCTTTCTTGCACATCGCCAGTAAATTCTACCAGTAGCGATTTTGCCTCTCACATATCTGTAGTTGTGATAGATCAGAACTCTCCCTCCGCGGTTGCCATTGGTTACGTAAGCCATCGTGACCTCCTGAGGAACTTCTCCAGAGCTCTGATGCACAGAGGAAGAGGCCGTGATCTGAGGGTTGGAGGACAGGGTTAATATTAGTTAATTAATGAAATACTGAAATAAACTTAATTGAAATAAACTTAAAATGGATCATTACAAAAAAGAAAGAAAAAGAATGACTCGTTCTGATTACAAAACTAACTGGAAAAACTAAATAGAATCATACACTACTCACACTTGTTTTAAGACTTTGCTAATATTGCACCATTCGAATATTTGAATTGGATGTGAAATATTTCAATGTGTTAGCTATGCTATATATATGCATGTCATTGTCAAGTAACAAATAAAGCACAATAGTCTTAAAAATAAACTAAACTAAGTCTGTGTATACCTTTCTATTTATACCATTTTATTTTGCATCATGACGATAGTTTTCTTGTTTTCTCTGCATAGTACTGTCTGTCATTCAGTGTTATATGAGGTAAAAATATCTACAGTCTAGTGCTTACTTGAGCTTATCCTTTTAGTTGAAATTGTACTAGTGAACTGTCATTAAAGTGTTTGTTCTATGCAAACTTTAAACTATTCTTTCAATCAATACTAATCTATCAACTAGTCAAAACTAAACTGAGATTGATTGTAAACAAAAAAGTAACTAAGGAAGACATGCAAAACTCTACTAACCTTAGTGGAGGTCCTGGTATCATCAGAAGAAGTGTCCTGTGTAGAAGCTGCAGAGGTCAGCAGTGCAGATGAAGGAGGTCCAACAGCAGCAGAGGTGAAGGTCAACATGCTCTGGATGAGGCTCTTTCTCTGTGGTTGACTCGTCATGGTTAGCTGTAGTAATGACACAACCACTGTTCTGTGCTGTTTATATACTGTGTGAGAGGACCTTGTTGAAGACCTTATGCAAAACAGGTGGGTGTGGTCTTGTCTATTTTTATCATCAAGTATCTGTCCTACACATTGAATTGATTGGTGTGTCTGTTTGTGTGTGGGGGGTGGGGTGTCAATTAACCATTGGGGGACAAAGTACTCAACCCTTATAGGCCTACTTGAGTCAAAGTATAGATAGGCCTACTGTACGACTGGTCAACTTTCAAGTAAAGGATGCCTAATCAAACCTTTCCTTGAGTATAGAAAAAATGTTTTAAAAAGAATCATTCGAAAGTGAATGCTTTGAATTTAAATACATAATCGTATAAAACAATAAAACATTCAGAAGAATGTAATCATGATCGGCTTCTGTGTTTCCAGCATAGTTTAGGCCAGGGATATTGATGATGATGGTTAAATAAAATATTGTAATTACCATGCATATACCGGTATGTGACTTTGTTATGGTCCGACTCAAAGTTGTGTCATGAGATATAGTCGGCCCTTGGGTGTTTTAATACTTTCTAATGTGGGCTAAATGAAAAAAGTGTGGACACCCCTGGTGTAGGGAAAACAATTTAAAAAGTAGACTGGAATCAGGTTAGAAAATGGACAAGCCACTAAAGCAGAGGTTTTCAAACCTTTTGTCCAGGTCTATATTTATTGTCCATTTGAGCCAGGGACCACCCGTGAGATTTAGCCTCTCTGACCCAAAACGTAGAATAATTTGTTACCGGTTGGATAAAGATTCTTTCCTCAATTCCATGCTGTATTGACGTTGGCATGTTGGTAACAATAATTGAACTATTGATAGCTTATAATGAAACCAAAAGGTTTCCCCTAACACACACATGCATGCACGCACACACACACAAAGGGTCCATGTGGGTTTCATTTTACACTCTCGGGAGATCTATAAGGGTCCATTACCAACTCTCCGTCATTTAGCTGGGGACCACCTGGAACCCCCTCAGGGACCACGGGTGGCCCCCGGACCACCGGTTGAAAATCCCTGCCTTAACGTATAGATTAATACAACAATGAGATTATGAGAATAAAAACTATTAACCACATGAACCCAATTGATTGAGCAAGCAGTAGTCTCCATGTCTCTATGTCTAGGGCCCTCTTGATTTTGCTCTACACACTATATCATTGCCAAATTGATAAATGGAGTGTATTGCAATTCAACTTGCTGCAATACAAAGCTTGTAGATCTGCTATTTTCACACAATGTCAATACAACTGGCATTGAAACATCAGAACGGAGTCATTAGTAGTAGTTTTAGTTTAGAGCTTTAACGACTGTGAACAGCATTACACTAAATCAGGGAGGTAAAACAGCTTTATTAAAATAATAGCTTTTGGTTTTCAGTAGGTAGGCTAATCATGTCTCATAACTATCTACAGTGATTAATCTTGCAGCAGAAAACATCCAAAGATTTGCGAGTGAAGCTGGACATCCAAGTAGTTTTTTTTTCTCAATAATTCCTTGGTGTAAAAGTAAAACAAACCTTTTGTAAAAGCTTCAATTTAGTCTCAGGTGTATGTAAAGGCAGTCTAATTCCACATGCTGGATGTGGTGTTAATTGGCCAATTCATCAGAGCTATTAAGTCATCCTTTGTGCTTTACAGTCTTGCATTTACTTACAGGAGGATAATGTTAATCATGGCAATCTGCTCCATTGAGGACAAAATGTATGCATCTTTATAGCTGCATTTGAATGTGTCATTGAATCAAAGCAATATGGTCCATCGATGAGTGAATGGTTTCTCTCATGCAAGCACACACACACACACACACACACACACACACACACACACACACACACACACACACACACACACACACACACACACACAGTGTTGTCCACACTGATCACACCCATAAGGTTTCTCTCCTGTGTGAATTCTCTGGTGGGTTTCAAGGTTGGGCATTTGAGAGAAGTGTTGTCCACACTGATCACATCCATAGGGTTTCTCCCCAGTATGGGTTTTCTGGTGTCTTTTAAGGTTGGACAACAAAGAGAAGCGTTGTCCACACTGATCACATTCATATGGTTTCTCTCCTGTGTGAATCTTCAGGTGGCTTTTAAGGCCGAACAATGTAGAGAAGTGTTGTCCACACTGATCACATCCATAGGGTTTCTCCCCAGTATGGGTTTTCTGGTGTATTTTAAGGTTGGACAACACAGAGAAGTGTTGTCCACACTGATCACACCCATACGGTTTCTCTCCTTTGTGAACTCTCTGGTGGATTTTAAGGGTGGACAACACAGAGAAGCGATGTCCACACTGATCACACCCATACGGTTTCTCTCCTGTGTGAATTCTCTGGTGGGTTTTAAGGGTGGACACCACAGAGAAGCGTTGTCCACACTGATCACATTCATATGGTTTCTCTGCTGTGTGAATTCTCTGATGGATTTTAAGTTTGGAGATGCTAAGGAAGTGTTTTCCACACTGGTCACAGCAGTGTTGTTTTTGCTTAGCCAACCTTCTCTTTTCATTCACCTCTGGTAGGACAGGGAAGCCAGATTGATGATGCAACACTGGATTGGAAACAAAGACAAAAGAAAGATTTTTGAGACTTGGACTTTAAAGTTGTTAAAGGACAACTTTGACACTCGCATAATTGGTCCTCACTAATGTTCATCATTAGCAATATATATTACAATGTTTAATATTGCAATGGCTTCCATTATAGCACATATTGTGCATCGTATAAATACATAAATCACATACTAAATACATACTATAATCATGTAAAATGTTGTCAAGATCCATATGACTTACCTTAAAAACATTTAATGTTGTTAAGGGATGTATTACATCCCATAACATAATAGTATTGTGTGCATGTCAGACTTCAGTAATACTATTTTTATGTTGATGAAACGGTGGTGCATAGAAGAAATTACCTTCATCTAATCTGCATCAAAGATACAGGTCAAATTACAATTAAACAAAATGTAAGATTAAGAATAAAATGTATATTGAGGAAACCCAACAGGGTGAAGGGAGGCAGAGTAAGTAACATACCAAGGTCTTTGTTTTCCTCCTGTTCATCAGAGTTGAGTTTGAGCGAGTTCATCTTATCCTGGAGTCTGGAGTCCACAGTCAGATCTGATCAGAAATGATTGATATCCTGGAAGACTTGTGGAGAAATGACACAGACCAACTCTTCTTATACTAGAGAGTCTGGGGTTAGGTAGCACAAACTGCTCTGAATGATTGGCCAAATACAACAATAGATCCATCTCTCCACCAATCACAATCTAGCATACTGTGCTCCACCCCTCCCTCCTCCCCCAGACATGCTCTATGCAACCTTCTACAAAAGTGGTAACAACATTATCTATTCATGACTAAAATATCAATATATTACACTGCTTAATTTGCCAAATAACAGTATCAGTTGTTAAGATTGACAATATAAGTTGCCAATGAAACACAGAGGTTATAAGTGTTGTCAAATGTTGTCTTTTTATCAAATGCCCCCTTGCCTTTTTTCTAGTGTTTCCCTATATTTTTCTAGTGTCTCCCATATATTCCCTGTAATAGGGAGACATAAAGGAAGTCTGATCTATCTAATCAATTTGTTTTGTTTTCATGTTATTACTAAAAGTTGAATAAACAGAATAACTTCTGTGGACTAATATCAATAGCACAAGTGACGGTGTAGAATTTCTTTGGCACAAGGACATTCCACGTTTTGGACTCAAGACTATTTAGACAAAATAAAAATTATCCATGTGTAATCAACAGCAAAGCTATGGAGGAAATAATATTGAGAAGGAAACATATGTTGAGATGAGTATATTTCAATATGCAGCAATTGGTAGTGGGGCTTGTTCCACATGTCCAGTTAATATCTAACATGGACAGTGAAAGTCTACTACTGAACACTAGAGCCAGATTTGACTGAAGCTTTAGCATCACACCACTATAACATATATATATATATATATATCAACCCATTCTCACTCCCTTTGCTTCACCCTCCCGACGCCGTGTCTTTCTTTCCTTTGCTTCACCCCTGTGAAGTTTTGGGAGTGACTATTGCGTCTAGGGTGCGACGGAGACGGAGAGTCTTTGGACGAGACAGAGTCTTAGTACGCATGCGCCGACATGTGTTTACTGGAAGATTTTTCACTGACGGCCGTCACGGATTTGTATCTCCATGCTCTACCGACTGAGCTAACGAGAGTGACTGGGAAGTACCTTTTTTTTTGTGCTTTTATCTTTGACAAAACGTGAAATGATAACGTAGTCCCTTCTTTGAGCCACATTCGGAGGCGGAAGCAGTCCCCTGGTCAAGATTTACTATTCTGTCCATAACGGCACGTAATTCGGTAACGCGGCTGAGTCGGCTCATGCGGTGTTCCCACCGCTCGTCGCGGCAACTCGGCTCGCTATCGCTCGCCTCGGTGGCGACTCACGGTTGTGATCGCCGCCTGAGACGGCGCCGCTCCGTCGTTTATAGTGGCGTGAACGGTAGCGACGGGTGGCTGGTAAACCAAGAAGCCTTCAGAGCGTATCGAATCCCGCATCAGGAACTACTTTTTTTTCTTTCTTCTTAGACCACCCAATGCGTCTAACCCTTGAGACATTAGGCAATCCGTCCGCGTCTATGGTGAGAAGCATTCGGTATTTAAGATCGCGTCGGTTGTATGACACAATAGGGGTGAGAACCTGTTGCATATATATATATATATATACCGGTACCCAATTGATTGAGCCAGCAGTAGTCTCCATGTCTCTATGTCTAGGTCCCTCTTGATTTTGCTATACACACTATATCATTGCCAAATTGATAAATGGAGTGTATTGCAATGCAACTTGCTGCAATACAGAGCTTGTAGATCTGCTATTTTCACACAATGTCAATACGACTGGCATTGAAACATCAGAACGGAGTCATTAGTAGTAGTTTTAGTTTAGAGCTTTAACGACTGTGAACAGCATTACACTAAATCAGGGAGGTAAAACAGCTTTATTAAAATAATAGCTTTTGGTTTTCAGTAGGTAGGCTAATCATGTCTCATAACTATCTACAGTGATTAATCTTACAGCAGAAAACATCCAAAGATTTGCGAGTGAAGCTGGACATCCAAGTAGTTTTTTTTTCTCAATAATTCCTTGGTGTAAAAGTAAAACAAACCTTTTGTAAAAGCTTCAATTTAGTCTGAGGTGTATGTAAAGGCAGTCTAATTCCACATGCTGGATGTGGTGTTAATTGGCCAATTCATCAGAGCTATTAAGTCATCCTTTGTGCTTTACAGTCTTGCATTTACTTACAGGAGGATAATGTTAATCATGGCAATCTGCTCCATTGAGGACAAAATGTATGCATCTTTATAGCTGCATTTGAATGTGTCAGTGAATCAAAGCAATATGGTCCATCGATGAGTGAATGGTTTCTCTCATGCAAGCACACACACACACACACACACACACACACACACACACACACACACACACACACACACACACACACACACACACACACAGATAGTGGGTACTGGTACATCCTCGCATTCTAAATGAGGGTACAGATATAGGGCAAAGTTTGAGATCCCATCAAGTTCATCCCACCAAGAAAAGTATTACCAGGTCCTTTTATTAATCAGATTCCTGACTGCGTTCTCTATGCTGATTGGATAATCACAATCTGTTTAATAATACATACAAAAAGGAGGGACAAAAATCAATCACGGAGGGTTTATTTGTCACTCACCTAGTACAATACGTAACATGTTGATGGGAAATGTTCTGCAAAGTGATAACACAACGCACAATGCAATATAACAACATTGAATTATGGCTACTACAACGGCAATCATGAATATACAAGAAATCCAAATGCGTTTTTGTTTAGCAGACTTAAAAACAACATTGGGTCATCATGTTCATCACGTCTCTGATACTGTCTAATTAAACACTGTTCACAATATTTAATTGTCAAAGTGTGTGTGTTTCATTTAGGCAAATTAAAACATTTATTTTGAATTGACCACAATAAGTCCTGAGTGAATTATATGGTGTGTACACACACACACACACACACACACACACACACACACACACACACACACACACACACACACACACACACACACACACACACACACACACACACACACACACACAAACAGTAGGCTACATTTATTTTGGGCAATTGTATGATTACACACTTAAATCTGGTAAAAAGTGACTTTTCTGGAATGTAGAATAGTAAGCTAAAATGGCCCAACACAGGAGAACAGTTGTTTATCAACTTCATCATCAATAAAAATAGACTTGCCAGAGGAAGTAATACAAATCTCAGGGTGATATGACTTCCACCACAACACTGAGTTAAATGTATGTGAAATATTCTATGTGAGATCACAGAGTAGAATGCTTAGATTTAGAGAGGATTCTAGATTCTACATTAGTCATGGTCACCTTCACCTTCAAGTACCCCCATAAAATCACCAAATCATTCAATGGAGAGAAAAAGGTACATTTGCCTCTGAGATGTTATAAAGTAGACATAAAGTATTCAAACATATAAAACTCAAGTAAAAGCAGGCAGAATTGTACTTAGCTGTGACTTTCCACAGCTGAATTGAGTTATATCCATAACTAAATAAAGACTATGCATATGTGTCTATTGTTGAGAGAGCCGCACACTGGTCTGATCCACTATAGTATACCGGTATGTTAAATTCAGTAGTGAACATTCACTGGAGTATTGTAAAGCAACTTTGCATATTTCGATCCCAGATCCAACATGATGTTGAAGTGTGTTTTGATAATTTAGTAGTGGACATTCACTGGAGTACGTATTGTGGGCCAACTTTGCAGATTTTGTCGTTGTCAGGTATAGTCGGCCCTTGGGTGTTTTAATACTTTCTAATGTAGGCTAAATGAAAAAAGTGTGGACACCCCTGGTGTAGGGAAAACAACGTAAAAAGTAGACTGGAATCAGGGTAGATGGACAAGCCCCTAGGTTTTCAAACCTTTTGTCCAGGTCTGTTAAATAATATGTTTACAGTCAGCACTTTTCACCCAAAAGCAAAAAGAAGACAGAGAGGGATTTCCACAAATATGTTTTTATTGAAAAGGAAAACAAAACACCAAGTCTTCAAAGTAAGAACATTATATATATACTAAATGTACATCTTTCTCAATGTAGAGATTACCAAGAGCAGACAACCTGTCCTGTGACATGGTTGTTCTACGGTATGTTTTAATGAGCTTATGAGGCCCCCAGTAAACCCTGTGAAAGTATTTCTTCTTTTATATTGATCTCATCATGGGCCCCACTTCAAACAGCCCAGAGCCCCCAAACTGAAATACAATTGATACACATATATGTATCAATTTGGGGGCCCTCAAAACTTTAAAAAATATAACTATATACACACACCTTAGAAAAAATATATCCATTCCAGGCTGTACCCTTCTTTAGCTTAAAGTTGTGACATCACAGATTGCTTGGGTAATCACGGCCATTGTTCACCTTGAGAGAGATAATCTTTAATGAGCTATGAGCTAATGTGTGCTGACTTCAGGTTTTCATAGCTACAAGATTGCATGATTGGAATGAGGATTATTACTTAATTTACAGTGTTTTGAACACTACATAACTAACTTAATCATAATAAGAACAATAATGACTTGTATGTGCATGTTTTGAAGTGGTTCTCAATATATGTCTCAAATGTAAATGGACATGTGTCCACAGACAGCCTGTTAATTATATTTCAATTCATAGCTACTTTACTGATTGCCATCTTAGGAAGATGGCGACTGCGTTCTCGGTTCAGCATGGTTCTCAAAGAACTGTACTCCCTGATGATTTCACCTTCACCAACACTAGCATTGGACACCGCTTCTGTATAGACTCGATTGAGGGATTTCATTGGGTTAGTCACAACCGAAGCCAAAACTCTCCTTGTGAATGCTGATGTTTGCACTAGATCTGTTTCTTCTGCGTGGCGATGTTGTGGTTTTTGTGAGAGTATCCTGATCTCCTGGGGCTCGTCTGAGTCCACGGTGAAGACGTTAGTGTGCAGATTAGCCCGACAGTCTAGCTTTCTTGCACATCGCCAGTAAATTCTACCAGTAGCAATTTTGCTTCTCACATATCTGTAGTTGTGATAGATCAGAACTCTCCCTCCGCGGTTGCCATTGGTTATGAGAATTCCAGAATCGTTGTCCTGGTGGGACAGGAAGTCCTTTCCCTCTTGTGTTTGCTTCGCGACACCAGGAATCACGACCTCTCCTATTGCGCTAGGGATCTTAGGAAGATGGCGACTGCATTCTCGGTTCAGCATGGTTCTCAAAGAACTGTACTCCCTGATGATTTCACCTTCACCAACACTTGCATTGGACACAGCTTCTGTATAGACTCGATTGAGGGATTTCGTTGGGTTAGTCGCAACCAAAGCCAAAACTCTCTTTGTGAATGCTGATGTTTGCACTAGATCTGTTTCTTTTGCGTGTCGATGTTGAGGTTCTTTTGAGAGGATCATGATCTCCTGGGGCTCGTCTGAGTCCACAGTGAAGACGTTAGTGTGCAGACAAGCCCGGCAGTCTAGCTTTCTTGCACATCGCCAGTAAATTCTACCAGTAGCGATTTTGCCTCTCACATATCTGTAGTTGTGATAGATCAGAACTCTCCCTCCGCGGTTGCCATTGGTTACGTAAGCCATCGTGACCTCCTGAGGAACTTCTCCAGAGCTCTGAGACACGGAGGAAGAGGCAGTGATCTGAGGGTTGGAGGACAGGGTTAATATTAGTTAATTAATGAAATAAAGTTAATTGAAATAAACTTAAAATGGATCATTACAAAAAAGACTAGAAAAACTAAATAGAATCATACACTACTCACACTTGTTTTAAGACTTTGCTAATATTGCACCATTCGAATATTTGAATTTGATGTGAAATATTCCAATGTGTTAGCTGTGCTATATATATGCATGTCATTGTCAAGTAACAAATAAAGCCCAATAGTCTTAAAAATAAACTAAACTAAGTCTGTGTATACCTTTCTATTTATACCATTTTATTTTGCATCATGACGATAGTTTTCTTGTTTTCTCTGCATAGTACTGTCTGTCATTCTCAAAAATATCTACAGTCTAGTGCTTACTTGAGCTTATCCTTTTAGTTGAAATTGTACTAGTGAACTGTCATTAAAGTGTTTGTTCTATGCAAACTTTAAACTATTCTTTCAATCAATACTAATCTATCAACTAGTCAAAACTAAACTTAGATTGATTGTAAACAAAAAAGTAACTAAGGAAAACATGCAAAACTCTACTAACCTTAGTGGAGGTCCTGGTATCATCAGAAGAAGTGTCCTGTGTAGAAGCTGCAGAGGTCAGCAGTGCAGATGAAGGAGGTCCAACAGCAGCAGAGGTGAAGGTCAACATGCTCTGGATGAGGCTCTTTCTTTGTGGTTGACTCGTCATGGTTAGCTGTAGTAATGACACAACCACTGTTCTGTGCTGTTTATATACTGTGTGAGAGCACCTTGTTGAAGACCTTATGCAAAACAGGTGGGTGTGGTCTGTCTATTGTTATCATCAAGTATCTGTCCTATACATTGAATTGATTGGTGTGTGTGTGTGTGTGTGTGTGTGTGTGTGTGTGTGTGTGGGGGGGGGGGGGGGGTCAATTAACCATCGGGGGACAAAGTACTCAACCCTTATAGGCCTACTTGAGTCAAAGTATAGATAGGCCTACTGTACGACTGGTCAACTTTCAAGTAAAGGATGCCTAATCAAACCTTTCCTTGAGTATAGAAAAATTGCTTTAAAAAGAATCATTCGAAAGCTGAAAGCTTTTAAATACATAATCGTATAAAAAAATAAAACATTCAGAAGAATGCAATCATGATCGGCTTCTGTGTTTCCAGCATAGTTTAGGCCAGGGATATTGATGATGATGGTTAAATAAAATATTGTAATTACCATGCATATACCGGTATGTGACTTTGTTATGGTCCGACTCAAAGTTGTGTCATGAGATATAGTCGGCCCTTGGGTGTTTTAATACTTTCTAATGTGGGCTAAATGAAAACAAGTGTGGACACCCCTGGTGTAGGGAAAACTATTTAAAAAGTAGACTGGAATCAGGTTAGAAAATGGACAAGCCACTAAAGCAAAGGTTTTCAAACCTTTTGTCCAGGTCTATATTTATTGTCCATTTGAGCCAGGGACCACCCTTTGGTGAGATTTAGCCTCTCTGACCCAAAACGTAGAATAATTTGTTACCGGTTGGATAAAGATTCTTTCCTCAATTCCATGCTGTATTGACGTTGGCATGTTGGTAACAATAATTGAACTATTGATAGCTTATAATGAAACCAAAAGGTTTCCCCTAACACACGCACACACACACAAAGGGTCCATGTGGGTTTCATGTTACACTCTCGGGAGATCTATAAGGGTCCATTACCAACTCTCCGTCATTTAGCTGGGGACCACCTGGAACCCCCTCAGGGACCACGGGTGGTCCCCGGACCACCGGTTGAAAATCCCTGCCTTAACGTATAGATTAATACAACAATGAGATTATGAGAATAAAAACTATTAACCACATGAACCCAAGTGATTGAGCCAGCAGTAGTCTCCATGTCTCTATGTCTAGGTCCCTCTTGATTTTGCTCTACACACTATATCATTGCCAAATTGATAAATGGAGTGTATTGCAATGCAACTTGCTGCAATACAAAGCTTGTAGATCTGCTATTTTCACACAATGTCAATACAACTGGCATTGAAACATCAGAACGGAGTCATTAGTAGTAGTTTTAGTTTAGAGCTTTAACGACTGTGAACAGCATTACACTAAATCAGGGAGGTAAAACAGCTTTATTAAAATAATAGCTTTTGGTTTTCAGTAGGTAGGCTAATCATGTCTCATAACTATCTACAGTGATTAATCTCACAGCAGAAAACATCCAAAGATTTTGCGAGTGAAGCTGGACATCCAAGTAGTTTTTTTTTTTCTCAATAATTCCTTGGTGTAAAAGTAAAACAAACCTTTTGTAAAAGCTTCAATTTAGTCTCAGGTGTATGTAAAGGCAGTCTAATTCCACATGCTGGATGTGGTGTTAATTGGCCAATTCATCAGAGCTATTAAGTCATCCTTTGTGCTTTACAGTCTTGCATTTACTTACAGGAGGATAATGTTAATCATGGCAATCTGCTCCATTGAGGACAAAATGTATGCATCTTTATAGCTGCATTTGAATGTGTCAGTGAATCAAAGCAATATGGTCCATCGATGAGTGAATGGACTCTCTCATTCAAGCACACACACACACACACACACACACACACACACACACACACACACACACACACACACACACACACACACACACACACACACACACACACACACACACACACAAACACACACACAGATAGTGGGTACTGGTACATCCTCGCATTCTAAATTAGGGTACAGATATAGGGCAAAGTTTGAGATCCCATCAAGTTCATCCCACCAAGAAAAGTATTACCAAGTCCTTTTATTTATCAGATTCCTGACTGCGTTCTCTATGCTGATTGGATTGGATCACAATCTGTTTAATAATACATACAAAAAGGAGGGACAAAAAATCAATCACGGAGGGTTTATTTGTCACTCACCTAGTACAATACGTAACATGTTGATGGGAAATGTTCTGCAAAGTGATAACACAATTATGGCTACTACAACGGCAATCATGAATATACAAGAAATCCAAATGCGTTTTTGTTTAGCAGACTTAAAAACAACATTGGGTCATCATGTTCATCACGTCTCTGATACTGTCTAATTAAACACTGTTCACAATATTTAATTGTCAAAGTGTGTGTGTTTCATTTAGGCTAATTAAAACATTTATTTTGAATTGACCACAATAAGTCCTGAGTGAATTATATGGTGTGTAGTTAAGGGATGTTTGTCTAAATTTACTCTGACACTGGTCACAGTTGTATGTTTGTGTCTCCGGTGTGAATTCTTCTGTGTCGTTTAAGGCTTGCCATTTGAGAGAAGTGTTGTCCACAATGGTCACATCCATAGGGTTTCTCTCCAGTGTGAATTCTCTGGTGGGTTTTAAGGTTGGACATTTGAGAGAAGTGTTGTCCACACTGATCACACCCATAAGGTTTCTCTCCAGTGTGAATTCTCTGGTGGATTTCAAGGTTGGGCATTTGAGAGAAGTGTTGTCCACACTGGTCACAGCCATAAGGTTTCTCTCCAGTGTGAATTCTCTGGTGGGTTTCAAGGTTGGGCATTTGAGAGAAGTGTTGTCCACACTGATCACATCCATAGGGTTTCTCCCCAGTATGGGTTTTCTGGTGTCTTTTAAGGTTGGACAACAAAGAGAAGCGTTGTCCACACTGATCACATTCATATGGTTTCTCTCCTGTGTGAATCTTCAGGTGGCTTTTAAGGCCGAACAATGTAGAGAAGTGTTGTCCACACTGATCACATCCATATGGTTTCTCCCCAGTATGGGTTTTCTGGTGTCTTTTAAGGTTGGACAACACAGAGAAGTGTTGTCCACACTGATCACACCCATACGGTTTCTCTCCTTTGTGAATTCTCTGGTGGATTTTAAGGGTGGACAACAAAGAGAAGCGATGTCCACACTGATCACACCCATATGGTTTCTCTCCTGTGTGAATTCTCTGGTGGGTTTTAAGGGTGGACAACACAGAGAAGCGTTGTCCACACTGATCACATTCATATGGTTTCTCTGCTGTGTGAATTCTCTGATGGATTTTAAGTTTGGAGATGCTAAGGAAGTGTTTTCCACATTGGTCACAGCAGTGTTGTTTTTGCTTAGCCAACCTCCTCTTTTCATTCACCTCTGGTAGGACAGGGAAGCCAGATTGATGATGCAACACTGGATTGGAAACAAAGACAAAAGAAAGATTTTTGAGACTTGGACTTTAAAGTTGTTAAAGGACAACTTTGACACTCACATAATTGGTCCTCACTAATGTTCATCATTAGCAATATATATTACAATGTTTAATATTGCAATGGCTTCCATTATAGCACATATTGTGCATCGTATAAATACATAAATCACATACTAAATACATACTATAATCATGTAAAATGTTGTCAAGATCCATATGACTTACCTTAAAAACATTTAATGTTGTTAAGGGATGTATTACATCCCATAACATAATAGTATTGTGTGCATGTCAGACTTCAGTAATACTATTTTTATGTTGATGAAACGGTGGTGCATAGAAGAAATTACCGTCATCTAATCTGCATCAAAGATACAGGTCAAATTACAATTAAACTAAATGTAATATTAAGAATAAAATGCATATTGAGGAAACCCAACAGGGTGAAGGGGGGCAGAGTAAGTAACATACCAAGGTCTTTGTTTTCCTCCTGTTCATCAGAGTTGAGTTTGAGCGAGTTCATCTTATCCTGAAGTCTGGAGTCCACAGTCAGATCTGATCAGAAATGATTGATATCCTGGAAGACTTGTGGAGAAATGACACAGACCAACTCTTCTTATACTAGAGAGTCTGGGGTTAGGTAGCACAAACTGCTCTGAATGATTGGCCAAATACAACAATAGAACCATCTCTCCACCAATCACAATCTAGCATACTGTGCTCCACCCCTCCCTCCTCCCCCAGACATGCTCTATGCAACCTTCTACAAAAGTGGTAACAACATTATCTATTCATGACTAAAATATCAATATATTACACTGCTTAATTTGCCAAATAACAGTATCAGTTGTTAAGATTGACAATATAACTTGCCAATGAAACACAGAGGTTATAAGTGTTGTCAAATGTTGTCTTTTTATCAAATGCCCCCTTGCCTTTTCTTCTAGTGTTTCCCTATATTTTTCTAGTGTCTCCCATATATTCCCTATAATAGGGAGACATAAAGGAAGTCTGATCTATCTAATCCATTTGTTTTGTTTTCATGTTATTACTAAAAGTTGAATAAATAGAATAACTTCTGTGGACTATATCAATAGCACAAGTGACGGTGTAGAATTTCTTTGGCACAATCCTTGTGCCACAAGGACAGTTCACGTTTTGGACTCAAGACTATTTAGACAAAATAAAAATTATCCATGTGTAATCAACAGCAAAGCTATGGAGGAAATAATATTGAGAAGGAAAAATATGTTGAGATGAGTATATTTCAATATGCAGCAATTGGTAGTGGGGCTTGTTCCACATGTCCAGTTAATATCTAACATGGACAGTGAAAGTCTACTACTGAACACTAGAGCCAGATTTGACTGAAGCTTTAACATCACACCACTATAACATATATATATATATATATATATATATATATATATGTAACGGGTGGGACTCTAGGACCTGGGAGCCTAGAGTAGGCAACGGCAGCGTAACAGAGCCTGCTTTATAGGGAGCCCTCTCTCGTGAGAACAGTTAGTTCACGTTTGATCTCGTTGCATCGAGGGTGGTTGCTGCGTGGTGGTGTGCTCGCAGCTAGCACCTGTGTGTGTGTGCAACTCACTACAGACAGACAGGTATGTCTTAAAACGCTTCAACATGTTTATACACTTAAGCTTTGTTTTGCTATGTGGGTTATTGTGTGTACTCATTGCTGTCAATGCACTTTTAGACTATCTTGTGGGACTGTGCAGCAGCAGGACGTGTGGGAACCAGAAACCCCACACATGCACTTTATAGCCAAGTCTGGAGGTATGAGTTGACTTATATTATTATATACTTATTGTATTATATTGTGTCTTATACCACTAACCTGAGGTCCAGCTTTATAATGGAACGTTTTATAAAGTATTGTGATTTATATGGTCTAAATATGCCTGCTGGTTTGGTGCTGTTTAATTAATGTTGCTTTCTGTAACCCACCAGATTGTCAGAGCCATACCCTGGTCAGCCCAGAGCTCCTACCTGTTGGTGCCAGTTGCCTTGGGCCTAGGAGGTAGGAAGTTGGGCTCACCAGTGCAATGTCTATTGGGCTATATGAAGATGTTTTCAATGTGTATCGTATATGCTCAGGGAAGTAATTGGCTCTTTTGTATTACAGGCTGAACTGGTGACACCTTGTGGTCAGCAGGGCAGCCGCTGCTCTTTTCCTCAGTTTTAGTTTTATAGTTTATCTCAAAGTGCCTCCATTGATTATTGTACAGCTTTTACAAGAACATTCCCTTTATTGTACTACCTGGTTTAAGACCTTCCCTCTTTATTTGTGTGCAGTGTTTTTAACAGTATTCAATGATATCAAGGTGTGTGCGCTTAGTCGCAGTGATTATTTGCAGTGATTTATTCCATTATCTTACTTTTTACTAGTGTGCAGTGTTCTTATTGTTATTGCCCCTGGTCCACTACTGGTAGTACACTGTTTGATATGTTTCTTTTACTTATGCTGTCTAAATAAAGTTGTTAATCTATTGTACACAGAAAAGCCTCTGTCCGTCTTGTCAACCCTGAGTGGGGATATTTAAGGTCATAACGATAACAGATTAAATGCATATGCTAGGCGGGTCTCCCACCCTGTAATTGGGAGTGGCGTTGTCACATTAATAACCTAAATAATATTATCAGTGTCCATTTGGTCACATTTGGCGTTAGTCGGCAGTGGACACAGAGGCTTTTTGTGTTAATTATTTTTTGGAGGCACTGAGATTTTGGAGGCACTGAGATTGTAGAGCAACATCTTAGGGAGGAAAAGAGCAGTGGTTGTCCAAGAGGAGATCAAGAGGACATCCACCGCCCTCTAGCTGCAATACCGTCTGGTCTCATACATTGTGGACATTACTTGTGGTGCTATTGACCTGGGTGTTCAGATTATTTTTTTGCTGTGACAAAAGCCTAGTAAAATGACTGAATCTGACCAAATCAAGGTTTTGACTGAACTTGTTGAGCAGCTGCAGGCAGAGAATAATAGGCTCAAAGACAGGGGTAATGGGACCGTACATGTAGAGGCCCCTGAGCCAACTAGCCATGTAGCTGCTAACAGTGTTGGTAATGGCTCAGCACCTGAGCGTGTGTATGTTTATGCACCAAGGGAGAGAAAATGTCCACGTTTTTCAGGAGTGATGGTTCAGGATGGTTTAACTGTAGAAGATTGGGTGGAGGAGGCACGAAAGTCATTGTCTGTGCGGCAAACATCCCCAGCCGAACAGGCAGCCTTTCTCTGTGATCTCTTAGACGGTGAAGCTAAAAGGGAAGTTAAATTTGGCTCCCCAGCAGATAGAGCCAACCCTGAGGCAATTTTTACCATTTTGCTTGATAATTTTGGTTGTGATCAAACTTATGTAACACTGCAGAGGCAGTTTTTCCAACGCAGGCAACAGGACAATGAGTCCATACGTGAATTTTCACATGCTTTACTACATTTGATGGAACTGCTTAAATGCAAAGACCCACGTGGTGTTGTACATCCACAGTTGGTAATCCGTGACACCTTCATTGAAAATGTACGTGATGCTAAATTGCAGCGTGAATTGGCTCACCTGGTTCGGCAACATCCGAACCAGTCATTCACAGAGATACGTAATGCAGCCATCAAATGGGAAAAGCGGGGGCCCCCTACTAGTACACAAAGAGCAAGAGCTTATTCTTTTGACTCCCATGCCTCAGGTTTTGGTGAAGGTGAGGTTGACACTAATGCCATCTCTGTTAGGCCCAGTGATGAGTTGGGGGAGTTGAAAGAGTGTTTGCGTAAACAGCAGGTACAGCTCGATGCCATCCTTAAACACCTGGGCCCCTCTTCCTCTGTCCCTAACCATGTAAATCCCCATGACTTCCCCAATGGCAATAGGCCGAAGCCATACAAGTTTCAGCCTGATGGTAGACCAATATGCATGCGATGCAACAGAGCAGGTCATATTGCAAGGTTTTGTCGGGTTGACACTAGTGGGCTCTCAGGTGGGGAGGGGTCAAGGGGACAGGGCCAAAGGGTGGGGGCAAGGGTGAACGTGGTCAAACAGCAGGAAAACTAGCGCCCCCTGTTGCTGGGAACCCGGCACCAGGAGGGGGTTTGATGGGTTCAAAACAAGCAAATTTAGCATCCAGGCTAATTGGACGTTGCCCAGTGGTTCAGGTCATGATGGAGGGGGTGGTGGTGCCGTCTTTGCTCGACACAGGGTCAATGGTGACTACAGTAACGCAAGCCTTTTTCGAACAACACCTTATGCCCCAAACTAATGAACAATTAAAATCTTGTAACTGGCTTCATCTAACAGCAGCTAATGGTTTGGACATCCCATACTTGGGGTATGTGGAGTTGGATGTTGAAGTTCTGGGCACAGTCCTCCCACGGATGGGCATCCTGGTGGTAAAAGATCCTATTGACCCAGTTTCCATAAGTCGAAAAACTGCTGTGCCTGGCCTGCTGGGAATGAACATTATCAGTGGTTGCTATTCTGTACTGTTCAGCGAACACGGTAACAACCTCTTTTCCTCTCCACTAGTCCAACAAGCTGGGAAAGAATGGGTGCGGGCATTATCAGAGTGCCAACAAATGGAGCGCCTCCTACAGACTGGCTGTGTGGGGGAAGCAGTGGCACTGCCAGGTCCAGCAATCTGCATACCAGCAGGCTCCCTGAAGTTCGTCCAGGCTACATGTAACCAAAGCCCCGGTCCAGCACTGGAGAGCGTAATGCTAGAGCCCCTGGCCTATGGGAAAGGTCACCTCCCAGTAAACCTGCTGATTTCCAGAGCCCTCCTTGCTGTTTCCAGGGGGACAGTTAATATCCCCATTGTGAATGTGGGAGAGGAAGACCAGTGGCTGAAACCAAGAACGGTGCTGGGGTCACTACACCTGGCCGATCTACATTCCCCTTCTCAGTCGGTAATTGTGGAGGAACAGCTGGAGGAACCGGACAGGCAGGTCGTATTCATTCAGTCCACGTCAGCACAGTCCTGTACCCCGCAGCCTCCCCCGCTCCCTGGTCTGGACGAGCTGAAGTGGCCCTACCTGCCCCCGGATGACGCACAGGCAGCCAAGACTCTACTAACGAAGTATCGAGACGCATTCAGCCTTGAGGATGGAGAGTTGGGCTGTACTGACTTGATCCACCACGAAATCCCAGTGACGGACGAGGCCCCTGTACGCCAGCGATACCGCCGCCTCCCCCCTTCTCAATTCTCACTGGTCAAGGCCCACATACAAGACCTGCTACAGCGAGGCATCGTGAGAGTGAGCTGCAGCCCCTACTCCTCCCCGATTGTGGTGGTTCAGAAGAAGTGTGGAGACATCCGGCTGTGCGTCGATTACCGACAACTGAACGCCAAGACAAGAAAAGATGCCTACCCTCTGCCACGCATCGAGGAGTCATTGGATGCCCTTACAGGGGCGAAATGGTTCTCAACTCTCGACCTGGCAAGTGGTTACAATCAAGTGCCAATGGCAGAGAAAGACAAGGAGAAGACTGCTTTCTGTACTCCTTTCGGCCTCTTCGAATTCAACCGAATGCCATTTGGGCTTTGCAATGCACCAGGTACTTTCCAACGCCTGATGGAGCGCATCTTCGGGGACCAGAGTTTCCAGTCACTGCTGCTGTATTTGGACGACATCGTCATCTTTTCCACAACCTTCAGTCAACACCTGCAGCGGTTGGAGATGGTCCTGAGACGACTCCAGCAGCACAACCTGAAGCTGAAGCTGTCCAAATGCCACTTCTTTCAGCAGGAAGTTAAATATCTGGGCCATGTCATCTCTTCTGCTGGTGTGGCCACCGATCCAGAGAAGACCAGAGCAGTGGCCGAATGGAAACACCCTTCGACTGTCACTGAGCTTCGCTCCTTCTTGGGTTTCTGCTCGTATTACAGGCGTTATGTGGACGGATTTGCCAAGCATGCAGCCCCACTTCACCGGCTGGTCGGAGAGTTGGAAGGAGGGCCCAAGAAACCACGGCCAAGGGTCAGCGCCAAGTTGGAGGGACATTGGACGGAACACTGCGAGCAAGCATTCCAGACCCTCAAGAACAAGTTGGCCACTGCCCCTGTCCTGGGATATGCCGATTTCAAGAAGCCCTTCATCCTAGAAACCGATGCCAGTCACCAGGGCCTTGGGGCAGTACTCTCCCAAGAGCAGGATGGAGCACGCAGGCCAATCGCTTTCGCCAGTCGGGGACTAAAGCCAACAGAGAGAAACATGTCCAACTACAGCTCCATGAAATTGGAATTTCTTGCCCTGAAGTGGGCAGTTACGGAGAAGTTCAGGGAATATCTCCTCGGGACGACGTTTACGGTATACACCGATAACAACCCCCTGAGCTACCTCCAGACAGCTAAATTGGCAGCTGTAGAACAACGGTGGGCATCGCAGTTGGCAAGTTTCACCTTCGACCTCAAGTACCGCCCCGGCACAGCCAATGGTAACGCTGACGCCCTTTCCCGTCAACCAAACACTCCAGTGCCTCAGTCCCTCCCGGCTATGGTGCCGGGCTTCTCCGTCCCCCCACAGGTGGCCAATAGCTCCCTCCAGGGTCCAGTGGGGCAACCACGGCTTATTGTTAACACCATGGCCGTGGATGCAGCTCCAGTAAGGGAGAAGGCTGACCTGCAGGCCTTGCAAGCCATTGACCCGGTGATTAAGCCATTCCTTACCTACTGGAGGAGAGGGAGTCCCCCAAACAAAGTGGAACGGTCAAGGGAATCTGACCACGTTTTGGAGCTTGCTCGGCAGTGGAAGAGGATAAGGGAGAAGGACAACGTGCTGTACAGAGAAGTGCAGATGCCCCCAGGCCGAACGGCAGTGCACCAGTTGTTACTACCAAAGGCACTACGCACCGAGGTACTGACCAATCTACATGACAACCATGGCCATCAGGGGGCAGAGAGGACCACAGCCCTTGTCCGTGAGAGGTGTTATTGGCCCAATATGCGCCTGGACATCGACCTGTGGTGTAAAGAATGTGAACGCTGTGTCATTGCCAAAGGAGTACGACCATCAGTCAGAACCTTTATGGGACACCTAATGGCCTCAAAACCATTAGAAGTGCTAGCCATCGACTTTACCACTTTGGAGAGAGCCAGTGACGGGAGAGAACACATCTTGGTGGTAACCGACGTCTTCTCAAAGTTCACTCAAGCATATCCAACGCCAGATCAAAAGGCCAACACTGTAGTTAAAATCCTGACTGAGAAATGGTTCTATATCTACGGGGTCCCTAAACGTATCCATTCTGACCAAGGGCGGAGCTTCGAAGGAGAACTACTCAAGCGCCTTTGTCAGCTGTATGGGATTGCGAAGACTAGGACCACCCCTTACCACCCAGAGGGAAACGGACAATGTGAGAGGTTTAACCGCACCCTCCATGACCTGTTGCGCTCCCTACCAGGTGAGAAGAAGCGAAAATGGCCCCAAATGCTCCCCCAGTTGCTGTTTGCCTACAACACCACAGTCCACCAGTCGACTGGGCATTCACCATACGAATTGATGTTTGGCCAGAAGCCGCAGCTGCCCGTTGACTTACTGCTGGGAAGAGCTGATGAGGAGCCATCTTCTACTACACCAGATGACTGGGTGAAAGAACACCAAGATCACCTGGCTACGGTGTATCTAGCTGCCCGAAAACATCTGGATGCAGCAGCAACAGCCAGGGAGAGGCGCCAACCCCCAACGACCACATCCATTCTTCCCGCAGGCACTCTGGTTTATCGGAGGAACCACGGACCTGGACGAAGGAAAATTCAAGACATGTGGGAATCAACAGTCTACCAAGTGGTTGAATGCCTTGACAAGGTGGGCACAGTGTACAGGATCCAGTCCCGCAGCGATCCAGAACAGCAGAAGAACGTCCACCGCTCTCAAATAAGGCCGATCACCGAAAGAGGAGCCCTGGTGTCAGAACCATTGGCAGTGCCCCGTCCACCCAGCCACCTGGATGACACCCCATCTCTGAGAGGTGAATCTGACGAGGATGACTGCAACAGCAGTTTTTCGTCAGGTTTTATGACCTTTCCAAATGCCCCCCCTCAAAATGGATGGAATCCAGAGCTTATGGAGACAAACCAGAGTACAGAATGGGAGCCAGACCCCCCGCCCCCTGATACTGTTGAACTGTCCATTCAAGACCCCCCAGAACTCCCCGAGGACGAACTACACAGCCCTGAAGGATCAGAGACCGTCCCGCAGCCAATGGAGCCAGAGCTGGTGGTTATAAGGCGCACAAACAGAACCACTGCCGGTCAACACTCAAACCCGTTTAACCTGCCCCTGCCCTTGGCCCAACAAACCCCTCCCCCATCAGTAAACTCCCAGCAAGTGACATTCAGGCCATGGCACTAATGCATCTTTTTGCCAGGGCCACTTATGTTACCGGGACGGTAACCTTTTAAAGTTGGGGTGTATGTAACGGGTGGGACTCTAGGACCTGGGAGCCTAGAGTAGGCAACGGCAGCGTAACAGAGCCTGCTTTATAGGGAGCCCTCTCTCGTGAGAACAGTTAGTTCACGTTTGATCTCGTTGCATCGAGGGTGGTTGCTGCGTGGTGGTGTGCTCGCAGCTAGCACCTGTGTGTGTGTGCAACTCACTACAGACAGACAGGTATGTCTTAAAACGCTTCAACATGTTTATACACTTAAGCTTTGTTTTGCTATGTGGGTTATTGTGTGTACTCATTGCTGTCAATGCACTTTTAGACTATCTTGTGGGACTGTGCAGCAGCAGGACGTGTGGGAACCAGAAACCCCACACATGCACTTTATAGCCAAGTCTGGAGGTATGAGTTGACTTATATTATTATATACTTATTGTATTATATTGTGTCTTATACCACTAACCTGAGGTCCAGCTTTATAATGGAACGTTTTATAAAGTATTGTGATTTATATGGTCTAAATATGCCTGCTGGTTTGGTGCTGTTTAATTAATGTTGCTTTCTGTAACCCACCAGATTGTCAGAGCCATACCCTGGTCAGCCCAGAGCTCCTACCTGTTGGTGCCAGTTGCCTTGGGCCTAGGAGGTAGGAAGTTGGGCTCACCAGTGCAATGTCTATTGGGCTATATGAAGATGTTTTCAATGTGTATCGTATATGCTCAGGGAAGTAATTGGCTCTTTTGTATTACAGGCTGAACTGGTGACACCTTGTGGTCAGCAGGGCAGCCGCTGCTCTTTTCCTCAGTTTTAGTTTTATAGTTTATCTCAAAGTGCCTCCATTGATTATTGTACAGCTTTTACAAGAACATTCCCTTTATTGTACTACCTGGTTTAAGACCTTCCCTCTTTATTTGTGTGCAGTGTTTTTAACAGTATTCAATGATATCAAGGTGTGTGCGCTTAGTCGCAGTGATTATTTGCAGTGATTTATTCCATTATCTTACTTTTTACTAGTGTGCAGTGTTCTTATTGTTATTGCCCCTGGTCCACTACTGGTAGTACACTGTTTGATATGTTTCTTTTACTTATGCTGTCTAAATAAAGTTGTTAATCTATTGTACACAGAAAAGCCTCTGTCCGTCTTGTCAACACTGAGTGGGGATATTTAAGGTCATAACGATAACAGATTAAATGCATATGCTAGGCGGGTCTCCCACCCTGTAATTGGGAGTGGCGTTGTCACATTAATAACCTAAATAATATTATCAGTGTCCATTTGGTCACATATATATATATATATATATATATATATATATATATATATATATATATATATATATATATATACTATTACAAAAAGGAACACCTTTTAATCCACATATGAGTGTCAGACTGTGGTCGTCGAAACACCTTCATAGGTGTTCTATGTAAAGTAACAGTAACAGTATTGAAACACAGTTTACCCCTATAATAATTATCTGAATTGAGCAGCTATAGGCCGTGAAGCACAGGACGAGGTGGCCTGGGTGAAGGAGACGCTGATATCATCAGGAGAACTGGTTCCTTGTGGTGGAACTTCTCCAGAGCTCTGAAGCACAGAGGAAGAGGCAGTGATCTGAGGGTTGGAGGACAGGGTTAATATTAGTTAATTACAACTAATTAAAAATTAACTGAAATGGATCATTACAGAAAAGAAAGAAAAGGAAGCTCATTCTGATTACAAAACTAAGAAAAACTAAGTAGAATCATACACTAATCGTACTTGGTTTTAAGTCTTTGTTAATATTGCACCATTCAAATATTTGAATTGGATGTGAAATATTCCAATGTGTTAACTATGCTATATATATGCATGTTGTCAAGTATCTTCAAAAAATAATAAATAAAAACAAATTAAGCCCAGTAGTCTTAAAAACAAACTAAACTAAGTCTGTGTATACCTCTGTATTTGCATACCATTTTATTTTGCATCACGACGATAGTTTTCTTATTTTCTCTGCATAGTACTGTCTGTCATTCAATGTTATATGAGGTAAAAAAATATCTACATTTAAATAAGTCTAGCGCTTACCTGAGCTTATCCTTTTAGTTGAACTTGTACCAGTGAACTGTCATGAAAGTATTTGTTCTATGCAAACTTCTAAACTATTCTTTCAATCAATACTAATCTATCAAACCCACTTTAAAAACTAGTCGAAAACTAAACTGAGATTGATTGTAAACAAAAAAGTAACCAAGGAAAACATGCAAAACTCTACTAACCTTAGTGGAGGTCCTGGTATCATCAGAAGAAGTGTCCTGTGTAGAAGCTGCAGAGGTCAGCAGTGCAGATGAAGGAGGTCTAACAGCAGCAGAGGTGAAGGTCAACATGCTCTGGATGAGGCTCTTTCTCTGTGGTTGACTCGTCATGGTTAGCTGTAGTAATGACACAACCACTGTTCTGTGCTTTTATATACTGTGTGAGAGGACGTTGTTGAAGACCTTATGCAAAACAGGTGGGTGTGGTCTTGTCTATTGTTATCATCAAGTATCTGTCCTACACATTGAATTGATTGGTGTGTGTGTGTGTGTGTGTGTGTGTGTGTGTGTGTGTGTGTGTGTGTGTGTGTGCGTGTGTGTGTGTGTGTGTGGGGGGGGGGGTCAATTAACCATTGGGGGGCAAAGTACTCAACCCTATATAGGCCTACTTGAGTCAAAGTATAGATAGGCCTACTGTACGACTGGTCAACTTTCAAGTAAAGGATGCTTAATCAAACCTTTCCTTGAGTATAGAAAAATTGCTTTAAAAAGAATCATTCGAAAGCTGAAAGCTTTTAAATACATAATCGTATAAAAAATAAAACATTCAGAAGAATGTAATTATGATCGGCTTCTGTGTTTCCAGCATAGTGTAGGCCCTTGGGTGTTTTAATACTTTCTAATGTGGGCTAAATGAAAAAAGTGTGGACACCTCTGGTGTATGAAAACAGTTAACAAGTAGACTGGAATCAGGGTAGAAAATGGACAAGTCCCTAAAGCAGATTTAGCCTCTCAGACCCAGAACGTAGAATAATTTGTTACCGGTTGGACAAAGATTTTGTCCACAATTCCATGCTGTATTGATGTTGGCATGTTGGTAACAATAATTGAACTATTGATAGCTTAAAATGAAACCAAATGGACCCCTAACACACACACACACACACACACACACACACACACACACACACACACACACACACACACACACACACACACACACACACACACACACCAAGGGTCCATGTGGGTTTCATTTTACACTCTCAGGAGATCTATAAGGGTCCATTTGGTTACCAACTCTCCGTCATTTAGCTGGGGATCACCAGGGACCACGGGTGGTCCCCGGACCACCGGGTGAAAATCCCTATCTTAACGCATAGATTAATAAAACAGTGAGAATAAAAACTATTAACCACATGAACCCAAGTGATTGAGCCAGCAGTAGTCTCCATGTCTCTATGTCTAGGTCCCTCTTGATTTTGCTCTACACACTATATCGTTGCCAAATTGTTAATTGGAGTGTATTGCAATGCAACTTGCTGCAATATAGAGCTTGTAGATCTGCTATTTTCACACAATGTCAATACAACTGGCATTGAAACATCAGAACTGAGTCATTAGTAGTAGTTTTAGTTTAGAGCTTTAACGACTGTGAACAACATTACAATAAAGCAGGGAGGTAAAACAGCTTTATTAAAATAATAGCTTTTGGTTTTCAGTAGGTAGGCTAATCATGTCTCATAACTATCTACAGTGATTAATCTTAAAGCAGAAAACATCTAAAGATTTGAGAGTGAAGCTGGACATACAAGTATTTTTTTTTCTCAATAATTCCTTGGTGTAAAAGTAAAACAAACCTTTTGTAAAAGCTTCAATTTAGTCTCAGTTGTACGTAAAGGCAGTCTAATTCCACAGGAGTATGCTGGATGTGGTGTTAATTGGCCAATTCATCAGAGCTAGAAGTCATCCTTTGTGCTTTACAGTCTTGCATTCACTTACAGGAGGATAATGTTAATCACGCCAATCTGCTCCATTTTGGACAAAATGTATGCATCTTTATAGCTATGCATTTGGATGTGTCAGTGAATCAAAGCAATATGGTCCATTGATGAGTGAATGGTTTCTCTCACACACACACACGCACGCACGCACGCACACACGCGCACACACACACACACACACACGCACACACACACACACACACACACACACACACACACACACACACACACAGTAGCCTACATTTATTATGGGCAATTATGATTACATACTTAAATCTGGTAAAATGTGACTTTTCTGGAATGTAGAAAAGTAAGCTAAAATGGCCCAACACAGGAGAACAGTTGTTTATCATCTTCATCATCAATAAAAATAGACTTGCCAGAGGAAGTAATACAAATCTCAGATATATGAGGGTGATATGACTTCCACCACAACACTGAGTTAAATGTATGTGGAAATTTCTATGTGAGATCCCAGAGTAGAATGCTAAGATATATTAACAACTAGAGAGGATTCTAGTACAGTACAGTGATACCCTGACAGACATACAAATTAGTCATGGCCACCTTCACCTTCAAGCACATCAAGAAAAATCACAAAATCATTCAATGGAGAGAAAAAAGTATCTGACTATGCATATGTGTCTATTGCCGCACACTGATCTGATCCACTATAGATGTTAAATTAATATTTTAAATTCAGTAGTGAACATTCACTGGAGTATTGTAAGGCAACTTTGCATATTTTGATCCCAGATCCAACATGACGTTGAAGTGTGTTTTGATAATTCAGTAGTGGACATTCACTGGAGTAGGTATTGTGGGGAAACTTTGCAGATTTTGCACCCAGACATCATGGTACAGAATGCCCAGTTAACAAACTACTATGTTTCCTGTAGTTTCAGTCAGAGTGGCCCCCTGAAGAGAGTACAAAGTCAAGTTTTTACGAAACTTTAAAATGTGAATATATATGGCCCCCCATCCAGTATAGAATAAACTTGGCAGTGAAGACACATGATTAAAGTTTCAAGAGTTTTATTGTTTCATCTTGCATACAAGTATAGTAAACATAGTGTTTTGGTTCCTTACACTTGGTAGCACAATAATAAAAAAGTAACAAAGAAATAATGATAAGGGAAGAATAGAATGCAGATGCACCAAAGACAAAAGAAAAAACAGCACGGTTTCTACTTCCTGAGGTCCATGTCTTCAATTACACACTTTAAATTCTAAACAAATGAAGGCTGAAAAGACACTTTGTTCAGTAAAAGAAGCAATGCAATTATAATGTTGTTTTTGTTAAACAAACTACAGGTCATATTATGTTCCATACAGTGCAACTACAAGCCTGCATGCTCCACACATTATGCCTGTAAAATACAGAGACGACCGGGTTTGCTCTTGAAAATCTCGATAATTGCATCATGGTCCAAACCTTCGGGTCAGGTCTCTCTCAAACTCCAGGAGACACATAGGTTGTTGAGCACTATATATCTGCTTGCCGTTTGTATTCTTTTGACGCTAGAACATAGGCGTTGAACGTTGCATCTTGTCATTGGTAGCGTAACTAACGCCTTTAGGAAAGAATTGACGCCTGGGAAAACATCCTGTTTACATGTGTCCAAAACCCTGATTAGGCTCCCAAAGGCTTGCTTTCCTATATGCACAAATTGGGAAAGCTCTTCTTCTGTGACACTGGCCCAAAGCTTTCCAGAGAGATTTAGACTATTTGTCATTTCCTTTATATCATCGCCACGGGGTGTTGTCAGGAAAAGTTCAGCTGATCTCATGAAACCATGCGTGTCATTTTGGAACATGGCGTTCAACTCGTTCAGTTGATAGTCCACTATCTGGTTTATCATGGTGCGCAAATCATCATCGCACTTGACTATTGTTCGATATCCCACTGAACTAGTCACTTCGCAAACCCAGGAAGAGGACATCTGATATGTACGAGTTCGCACAGCTACGTCCCAATTGTCAAAGTCATTAAACTTCAATATCTCATTCGTTTTTGCCAGGATGCTCAGATATCCGTGGCGGCAGCTATCCTTTGACCTCAGATTTGACAGGGATTTCTTGAGAGCTCCAATTAAATTTACGGTGTCTGACACCTTTTTGTTGGTAGACTGCAGACTGCTGTTCGCACTTTCAGAAATACTGAACAGGTTTGCAAAGAGGACGAGAAGGAAAACAAATGTCTTTGTTTGTATCTGTTGAAACAATACAACCGCTTTTATGCTCTCATAGTCCTCCCCATCTTGGTTGTGCTAAGGTAAGTTTTAATGAGCTTATGAAGCCCCCAGTAAACCCTGTGAAAGTATTTCTTCTCTCATCATGGGCCCCACTTCAAACAGGCCAGAGCCCCCAAACTGAAATACAATTGATACACATACACACACACACACACACACACACACACACACACACACACACACACACACACACACACACAGTAGCCTACATTTATTATGGGCAATTATGATTACATACTTAAATCTGATAAAATGTGACTTTTCTGGAATGTAGAAAAGTAAGCTAAAATGGCCCAACACTGGAGAACAGTTGTTTATCATCTTCATCATCAATAAAAATAGACTTGCCAGAGGAAGTAATACAAATCTCAGATATATGAGGGTGATATGACTTCCACCACAACACTGAGTTAAATGTATGTGGAAATTTCTATGTGAGATCCCAGAGTGGTAGCCAGATAAGACGACCTCTTTTCAAGTCGACCTTAGTCGCGGAAAAGTCACTCGGGAAGTGTCGACCCCCATTCTAGGAAATCACGACCTAAAAAATTGGAAGTGTCAACCCCAGTATAGGGAATCCCCGACCTCATGAAAATCAAGAAAATTGGAAATCTCATCCCATTATATGAAATTATATGAAATCCCGACCCGAATATTTTCTCCCAGCACGCAGCAGCTTTGTGAGACACAGAGGGGAGACTGAGAGGGAGAGAGAAGTTTAGGCGTTCTCTGTTTGAAAGAGAAAATATTATAACCTCTCTCTCTCCCCATCTTTCATTGCTGTGACTCATTTACAGCTTTTCACAGTTATTGTCCACGACATTGCAAGCGGCGCGAAGGCCAGCGGGTGGCCAGCGAGTGGCCGCGAAGAGCGGGCCAGGGCCGCGCGGCCGGCGGAGCGCCGCGCGAGTTACGAAGCCGTGGTGAATGCAATCGTTATATTTATGCCCAGGCCGTAAGGCCTGGGCAAGCGCACGATAAACGCCATGATAATTGGGGTTTGGTGCACCTCGCGCGGTCCAAGTGACTACAACGGAGCGCTCCCTACGTCCGGTTCAGCCAATCACAAGCTCAAAATGAGCCCGGGGGCGTGGTTATGCATCTTTCCCAGTGGGATCCATAATCACGCGTCTCTCTCCCCCTCTCTGTCTCCCCTCTGTGTCTCGAAAATTTCATATAATGGGGGATGAGATTTCCAATTTTCTCCTGGGTGGGTTTTCTCTGGTCCTGGGATGACTTCTCCCAACCCTAGGTTGACTATTCCGTGCCCTGGGATGACATCTCCAATTTAAAAAAGGTATGACTTTGAAAAGGGATGACTCTTCTGGCATTCCCCAGAGTAGAATGCTAAGATATATTAACAACTAGAGAGGATTCTAGTACAGTACAGTGATACCCTGACAGACATACAAATTAGTCATGGCCACCTTCACCTTCAAGCACATCAAGAAAAATCACAAAATCATGGAAATGTGTGCTTGAGAATGGCCTGAACGTTATGTCCAGACATCACAGAGGGCCCATTGAACCCCAGCCCCGATACACAAGTCTTTGTCCAGCTCAAAGTGTGAGAGGACGTTGTTGAAGACCTTATGCAAAACAGGTGGGTGTGGTCTTGTCTATTGTTATCATCAAGTATCTGTCCTACACATTGAATTGATTGGTGTGTCTGGGGGGGGGGGGGGTCAATTAACCATTTGGGGGCAAAGTACTCAACCCCTATAGGCCTACTTGAGTCAAAGTATAGATAGGCCTACTGTACGACTGGTCAACTTTCAAGTAAAGGATGCTTAATCAAACCACTCCTTGAGTATAGAGAAATTGCTTTAAAAAGAATCATTCAAAAGTGAATGCTTTTAAATACACAATCATATAAAAAATAAAACATTCAGAAGAATATAATTATGCTCGGCTTCTGTGTTTCCAGTATAGTGTAGGCCAGGGATGTTGATGATGATGGTTAAATAAAATATTGTAATTGCCATACCGGTATGTGACTTTGTTATGGTCCGACTGAAAGTTGTGTCATGAGATATAGTCGTCCCTTGGGTGTTTTAATACTTTCTAATGTGGGCTAAATGAAAAAAGTGTGGACACCCCTGGTGTAGGGAAAAATAATTTAAAAAGTAGACTGGAATCAGGGCAGACAATGGACAAGCCCCTAAAGCAGAGGGTTTCAAACGTTTTGTCCAGGTATATCTTTATTGTCCATTTGAGCCAGGGACCACCCTTTGGTGAGATTTAGCCTCTCAGACCCAAAACGTAGAATAACACACACACACACACACACACACACACACACACACACACACACACACACACACACACACACATTTTACACTCTCAGGAGATCTATAAGGGTCCATTTGGTTACCAACTCTCCGTCATTTAGCTGGGGACCACCTGGAACCCCCTCAGGGACCACGGGTGAAAATCCCTACCTTAACGTATAGATTAATAAAACAGTGAGAATAAAAACTATTAACCACATGAACCCAAGTGATTGAGCCAGCAGTAGTCTCCATGTCTCTATGTCTAGGTCCCTCTTGATTTTGCTCTACACACTATATCGTTGCCAAATTGTTAATTGGAGTGTATTGCAATGCAACTTGCTGCAATACAGAGCTTGTAGATCTGCTATTTTCACACAATGTCAATACAAGTGGCGTTAAGAAATACGCCGCTTTGATTCACTGACACATTCAAATGCATAGCTATAACGATGCATACATTTTGTCCACAATGGAGCAGATTGGCGTGATTAACTTTATCCTCCTGTAAGTGAATGCAAGACTGTAAAGCACAAAGGATGACTTATAGCTCTGATGAATTGGCCAATTAACACCACTAGTTGTTGAGAAATACCTTATCATAAAACAACACATAGTCAGTGGGAGAGTCGTTCTCACATGCCCTGGTTAGTTCTCACCTATCTGGTGCGGCATATTAGCATCATCATGAGGGGTTGTTCCTACAGGCGTGGCATAGTGGGTACATGGTGGGTAAATTAATACATCCTGGCATTCTAAATGAGGGTACAGATATAGGGCAAAGTTTGAGATCCCATCAAGTTCATCCCACCAAGAAAAGTATTACCAGGTCCTTTTATTAATCAGATTCATGACTGCGTTCTCTATGCTGATTGGATAATCATGATCTGTTTAATAATACATACAAAAAGGAGGGACAAAAAAAATCAATCATGAAGGGTTTATTTGTCACTCACCTAGTACAATACGTAACATGTTGATGGGAAATGTTCTGCAAAGTGATAACACAACGCACAATGCAATATAACAACATTGAATTATGGCTACTACAACGGCAATCATGATTATACAAGAAATCCAAATGCGTTTTTTAGCAGACTTAAAAACAACATTGGGTCATCATGTTACGTTTCTGATACAGTTTAATTAAACACTGTTCATCACAGTATCTAATTTTCAAAGTATGTGTGTGTGTGTTTCTTTAGGCAAATTACAAAAATATATTTTGAATTGACCACAATAAGTCCTGCGTGAATTATATGGTTTGTAGTTAAGGGATGTTTGTCTAAATTTACTCTGACACTGGTCACAGTTGTATGTTTGTTTCTCCGGTGTGAATTCTTCTGTGTTGTTTAAGGCTGTCCAGTCGAGAGAAGTGCTGTCCACACTGGTCACATCCATAGGGTTTCTCTCCAGTGTGAATTCTCTGGTGTGTTTTAAGGTGGGCCATGTGTGCGGCAATTCCAGTGTGCAGCATTTAGCTGGGGACCACCTGGAACCCCCTCAGGGACCACGGGTGGTCCCCGGACCACCGGTTGAAAATCCCTGCCTTAACGTATAGATTAATAAAACAATGAGAATAAAAAACTATTAACCACACAAACCCAATTGATTGAGCCAGTATAGTCTCCATGTCTCTATGTCTAGGTCCCTCTTGATTTTGCTCTACACACTATCATTGCCAAATTGTTAATTGGAGTTTATTGCAATGCAACTTGCTGCAATACAGAGCTTGTAGATCTGCTATGTTCACGCAATGTCAATACAACTGGCATTGAAAAATCAGAACTGAGTCATTAGTAATAGTTTTAGTTTAGAGCTTTAACGACTGTGAACAACATTACAATAAAGCAGGGAGGTAAAACAGCTTTATTAAAATAATAGCTTTTGGTTTTCAGTAGGTAGGCTAATCATGTCTCATGACTATCTACAGTGATTAATCTTAAAGCAGAAAACATCTAAAGATTTGAGAGTGAAGCTGGACATCCAAGTATTTTTTTCCCTCAATAATTCCTTCGTGTAAAAGTAAAACAAACCTTTTGTAGAAACTTCAATTTAGTCTCAGTTGTATGTAAAGGCAGTCTAATTCCACAGGAGCATGCTGGATGTGGTGTTAATTGGTCAATTCATCTAGCTATAAGTCATCCTTTGTGCTTTACAGTCTTGCATTAACGTACAGGAGGATAATGTTAATCACGCCAATCTGCTCCATTGTGGACAACATTTATGCATCTTTATAGCTTTAAACACACACACACACACACACACGCACACGCACGCACGCACGCACGCACGCACACACACACACACACACACACACACACACACACACACACACACACACACACACACACACACACACACACACACACACAGACAAACACACACACAGTAGCCTACATTTATTTTGGGCAATGCTATGATTACATACTTAAAGGACAACTTTGTTTTTTTACAACAAGGGTTCATATTTTAGAATGTAATTAGAGAAAAGAAAAGGTGAGTGTTAAAATGTTTTCATTTCCTTCGTTCTATTGTTTTATCGCGTTTACCGTGCTAAAATGTGGGGCATGCGTAAGCATGGGGGCATGCATACAAGTAGCTAAATATGTCTTTTTAGACAAAATAAGACAGCAGTTTCTTTATTGCTATTTACAGTATCAGTATATATTACCAAAAAAAGTAACGCTACCCAACACTGGGTGTTGTGTGCTTGTAAATTTGCTGTTTTCACTAGTTTTGTGCGACGGTCTTGTTGAAGCAGGGCAACAGACATGAGGAGATACGAGGTTTCTGCCCAACAGTGACAATATTTTAGTTCTTATGTTTCGAGGAAAATGTTGAGATAATAGCCATTTTGTTTAGAACTGATTGAAAATAACTTTGTACTGCAAGTTTAAGATACATTGACCAATCAAGACCCTATAGAAAACGAATTTGCACTGCTCCATCATCCGTGTCTTTGGGCAGATTAGCAGGCGTTATGTCCATGAATGGATTTGAATAGCTGGTCACGTTCACCTGATCATTGATCTCGCTTTGATCCACGTTGTCCCAGCCGCCGCTCGCCATGTCGTTTGTAGCGTGGCTTCCTCACAACGTCGTCAATAGAATTATTATTTCCCTCAGTCCACTCACTGTTGCAGACGGAAAGAATCCCGCGACGAGCCCCCAGTGTAACCTTTCCTGTCTTCGCCTCCAGACTTATCAAAACCGGCAGACGCAGGGGAACTGAATTCCATTCAATTCCACGGCCGAAGTTAACACTATAACACTTAATCCGTAATCCGTTATTAACTTCGGGGTACAACCCAACGTGTAACTATTTTCCCGTTGCACTGTGGTGAATTAACAGCCACCTTTAATCAGGCAAAGTTCGTTTATTATATCTTCTTCAGTATCGTGAACAATTTCTCCAAATTCTTTCAGAATCACGGAACCAGGTAGAAACAGCTTTGGTGAATGACAGCTGTTCTTTATTCAGTGTTTATAGTATATGTGACTGTTCATAACAGCAATTATCTTAATTTATCTTGTAAAAGTGACATATCCTCCTACATTACAAGGTGTTATTGCCTTGTAGCATATTTCATGTGATTGACTGAAATTACTACACACAAACCACAGCTCAAATCTCTTGATATTGAATGTTTATTTTAAAAAAGAGTAAAGTACAAGTCAAAAGAAATTTCAATGAGTTACATTGCTGTTGTCCAAGACACAAAATGCACCAATCCTATGTGATTTGCAAAAGATGCAAACAATATCACACCATTTAACACAATGGTGTCAGTGATTATATGCACACTGTGATCATTTGGTTTAATAAACTAACATACTAAGCTTTCAAAGCTATTCACATTGAGCATGTACTTAAAAACTAAAATCAACTATATACAGTATAAAAAAAAGTATAAATAAAACTGGTAAGCACCTTTGTCCAATAAACACTAAGAGTGGAGACAATAGAACAATATCATCCACGTCTGCTGTTTGTTGAACAACAGCTGTGACATTCTAAGATAGAGCATGCAATGTCTATCTTTGTTGTGAAATGCTGATATTTCAGCAAGTCAATGGGTATAATATGAATGAATATGTATGTTTAACAACAATGACTATCAATATGGAATTCCTTAATGCATACATGTACAGTCCTACATTATTTTTAAGGCTGGGAATGCAAGTGAAGGGACATCCACACTGACTTGGGTCTCACCCCACTGTGTATTTATATAAGTGCTGTCCACAGTGTTCACGTCCATAGGGTTGCTCCCCAGTATGGCTTTTCTGGTGTTTTTTAAGGTTGAACATTTGAGAGAAGTGTTGTCCACACTGATCACACCCATAAGGTTTCTCTCCTGTGTGAATTCTCTGGTGGGTTTTAAGGTTGGACATTCGAGAGAAGTGTTGTCCACACTGAACACACCCATAAGGTTTCTCGCCTGTGTGAATTCTCTGGTGGGTTTTAAGGTTGGACAACACATAGAAGCGTTGTCCACACTGATCACACCCATACGGTTTCTCCCCAGTATGGATTTTCTGGTGTTTTTCAAGGTCTCTCTTTTCAAAAAAGTGTTGTCCACACTGATCACATCCATATGGTTTCTCTCCTGTGTGAATTCTCTGGTGGGATTTAAGGTTGGACATTTGAGAGAAGTGTTGTCCACACTGATCACACCCATAAGGTTTCTCGCCTGTGTGAATTCTCTGGTGTTTTTTAAGGTTGGACATTTGAGAAAAGTGTTGTCCACACTGATCACATTCATATGGTTTCTCCCCAGTATGGATTTTCCGGTGTTTTTTAAGGGTGGACAACACAGAGAAGTGTTGTCCACACTGATCACACCCATACGGTTTCTCTCCTTTGTGAATTCTCTGGTGGATTTTAAGGGTGGACAACACAGAGAAGCGATGTCCACACTGATCACATCCATACGGTTTCTCTCCTGTGTGAATTCTCTGGTGGATTTTAAGGGTGGACACCACAGAGAAGCGTTGTCCACACTGATCACATTCATATGGTTTCTCTGCTGTGTGAATTCTCTGATGGATTTTAAGTTTGGAGATGCTAAGGAAGTGTTTTCCACACTGGTCACAGCAGTGTTGTTTTTGCTTAGCCAACCTCCTCTTTTCATTCACCTCTGGTAGGACAGGGAAGCCAGATTGATGATGCAACACTGGATTGGAAACAAAGACAAAAGAAAGATTTTTGAGACTTGGACTTTAAAGTTGTTAAAGGACAACTTTGACACTCACATAATTGGTCCTCACTAATGTTCATCATTAGCAATATATATTACAATGTTTAATATTGCAATGGCTTCCATTATAGCACATATTGTGCATCGTATAAATACATAAATCACATACTAAATACATACTATAATCATGTAAAATGTTGCCAAGATCCATATGACTTACCTTAAAAACATTTAATGTTGTTAAGGGATGTATTACATCCCATAACATAATAGTATTGTGTGCATGTCAGACTTCAGTAATACTATTTTTGCATAGAAGAAATTACCTTCATCTAATCTGCATCAAAGATACAGGTCAAATTACAATTAAACAAAATGATTAGAATAAGAATAAAGATTAAGAATAAAATGTATATTGAGGAAACCCAACAGGGTGAAGGGAGGCAGAGTAAGTAACATACCAAGGTCTTTGTTTTCCTCCTGTTCATCAGAGTTGAGTTTGAGCGAGTTCATCTTATCCCGAAGTCTGGAGTCCACAGTCAGATCTGATCAGAAATGATTGATATCCTGGAAGACTTGTGGAGAAATGACACAGACCAACTCTTCTTATACTAGAGAGTCTGGGGTTAGGTAGCACTAACTGCTCTGAATGATTGGCCAAAGACAACAATAGAACCATCTCTCCACCAATCACAATCTAGCATACTGTGCTCCACCCCTCCCTCCTCCCTCAGACATGCTCTATGCAACCTTCTACAAAAGTGGTAACAACATTATCTATTTATGACTAAAATATCATCATATTAAACACTGCTTAATTTGCCAAATAACAGTATCAGTTGTTAAGATTGACAATATAAGTTGCCAATGAAACACAGAAGTTATAAGTGTTGTCAAATGTTGTCATTTTATCAAATGGCCCCTTGCCTTTTTTCTAGTGTTTCCCTATATTTTTCTAGTGTCTCCCATATATTCCCTATAATAGGGAGACATAAAGGAAGTCTGATCTATCTAATCCATTTGTTTTGTTTTCATGTTATTACTAAAAGTTGAATAAACAGAATAACTTCTGTGGACTAATATCAATAGCACAAGTGACTGTGTGGAATTTCTTTGGCACAAGGACATTTCACTTTTTGGACTCAAGACTATTTAGACAAAATAAAAATGATCCATGTGTAATCAACAGCAAAGCTATGGAGGAAATAATATTGAGAAGGAAAAATATGTTGAGATGAGTATATTGCAATATGCAGCAATTGGTAGTGGGGCTTGTTCCACATGTCCAGTTAATATCTAACATGGACAGTGAAAGTCTACTGAACACTAGAGCCAGATTTTACTGAAGCTTTAGCATCACACCACTATAACATTACAAAAAGGAACACCTTTTAATCCACATATGAGTGGCCCTATAATAATTATCTGAATTTAGCAGCTATAACAATAACACTATATATATATATCATTGAATAGGCACACATATAAACTATGGGACAAATACAATCAATAACGTGGATATATTTACAGTGTCAACAGGATTCAACAATCTGAGCAGGAGTCAATAGAACAGACTCAAAGCAGCAATCTCTAATTCTATTCACCGAAAATCCCTGCCTTAATGTATAGATTAATAAAACAATGAGAATTAAAAACTATTAACCACATGAACCCAATTGATTGAGCCAGCAACCCCAACCCCTTTTATTTTCTTTAGAATTGTATGTTGTATGTTTGCGTGTTACTGTATGCTTAATGTCTTATTATATTTTCTAGGTAGAACATGATGTGAGGCGTAACGCTGTGGCCAAACTCTCTGACGGTCCGCACACAGTCCGTGGCAACACTGGCCTGAGCTTCAAACTGAAACGCCACAAAAGAAAGACGGTCTACAAGCCAGCATGTGTTTGGGGTTCGGGTCAGAGCTGCCAGGCCTGCAAGAGAAGTCATACACTACGACTCACACGAAGAGTGGAGGCAGAGTCGACTTCGCCTCACTGTGGCTCCGTTCTATACCTGCATCAGTGATAGTCTTGTGTCCACCCACTTCCACTAAGTGCCCTCTGCTGTGTGTGAGGAAATGCTGAAAAGTCACTAAACTTGCTGAAGTACAAGATTGATGAACTTTTACTTGAATGCATAAGTCCATTTTGTTGATACGTTATACTTCTACAACACTACATATCCATATCCAACCCCACATATCCACTGCTCCTGCACCACCCATGTTATGATAATTTGTGTAATGACACAAACAGTTGCCGTTGCATAACATTACATATGATATTGCATTGGAAGATAAAGTGACTGAGAAGTATGAACCATTCACATGTTTGCACATCATGCATTTCCCTTGTCCATTATCTTAATTTATTGTATGTAAGATGTAACAGATGTAATAAAAAATCTTGAATCTTGATCCCTGTTTGTGTCTTCATTGCCACGTTCAGTGCAGGAATGTACACTGGTAATACTGCTATTAAAAGCCTATCACCTTACCTTTACTATTAATGTGATGCAATGTGTGTGCAATGCAAATGAGTGTGATCTAGTGCCATAACCAAGACTAACTTGAGATTCCTCAATCGATGCCCCCACTCTCCTGTCTAGCATCAGGTTGTTAAGCGCTGCAGTGTTTTTAGCACACAAACTTACGTTTATGTGGGAATCCATGGTGAATGGTACACCCACTGCACCTGAACTTATCCAACATGATATCATTAGCAAACAGGGTGGAGAGACCATCTGTTTGGTACTATACTCCTGTCCCGTTTCAGGGGAACCAACTTATTAAGCAGCTTTCTATTTGTAATAGTTTGTAAAAGTTGTCCTGTTTTTGCACAAAATACCTAATGTAAATTGTTCATGTTTAGGGGAGAAAGTCGGTCACATTATGTGTTGTAACGACTCACAGCAACCAATCGTGGCACCAGGCCAGATTCCATGACTTCCCCCCTAAAATGTTTTATTCATGCCAGTATAGTCAGTAGGCTTAAAAAAAAAACTGGATGTTCCTTGTGTTGTTTCATTGACTTGCTTTTGATGACAATGAGCCACCATCAATCATCATTATGCACTACTTGCATAATGATGATACTGACTGAATTACACATGAATGGTAAAGCCATCAATGACCCAACATTTTCTCTTGAATTCCCATACATTGTTGAGAAATACCTTATCATACAACAACACATAGGCAGTGGGAGGGTCGTTCTCACATGCCCTGGTTAGTTCTCACCTATCGGGTGTGGCATATTAGCATATCATCATGAGGGGTTGTTCCTACAGGCGTGGCATAGTGGGTACTGGTATATTAATACATCCTGGCATTCTAAATGAGGGTACAGATAGGGCAGTTTGAAATCCCATCAAGTTCATCCCACCAAGAAAAGTTACCAGGTCCTTTTATTAATCAGATTCATGACTGCGTTCTCTATGCTGATTGGATAATCATGATCTGTTTAATAATACATACAAAAAGGAGGGACAAAAAAATCAATCATGAAGGGTTTATTTGTCACTCACCTAGTACAATACGTAACATGTTGATGGGAAATGTTCTGCAAAGTGATAACACAACGCACAATGCAATATAACAACATTGAATTATGGCTACTACAACGGCAATCATGAATATACAAGAAATCCAAATGCGTTTTTTAGCAGACTTAAAAACAACATTGGGTCATCATGTTACGTTTCTGATACAGTCTAATTAAACACTGTTCACAGTATTTAATTTTCAAAGTGTGTGTGTGTGTGTGTGTGTGTGTGTGTGTGTGTGTGTGTTTCATTTAGGCAAATTAAAAAAAATATTTTGAATTGACCACGTCCTGACCAAGTCCTGAGTGAATTATATGGTTTGTAGTTAAGGGATGTTTGTCTAAATTTACTCTGACACTGGTCACAGTTGTATGTTTGTTTCTCCGGTGTGAATTCTTCTGTGTTGTTTAAGGCTGTCCAGTCGAGAGAAGTGCTGTCCACACTGGTCACATCCATATAGGGTTTCTCTCCAGTGTGAATTCTCTGGTGTGTTTTAAGGTGGGCCATGTCAGAGAAGTGCTGTCCACACTGGTCACATCCATAGGGTTTCTCTCCAGTGTGAATTCTCTGGTGTCTTTTAAGGTTGGTCCTGTGAGAGAAGTGTTGTCCACAGGGATCACACCCATAGGGTTTCTCTCCAGTGTGAATTCTTTGGTGTGTGTTTAAGGTGAATATTGTAGAGAAGTGTTGTCCACACTGATCACATCCATAGGGTTTCTCTCCAGTGTGAATTCTCTGGTGTCTTTTTAGGCTGGTCAAACTAGAGAAGCACTGTCCACACTGGTCACATGCACATGGTTTCTCTCCGGTGTGAATTCTCTGGTGGGTTTTAAGGTTGGACAACACAGAGAAGCGTTGTCCACACTGATCACATTCATATGGTTTCTCTCCAGTGTGAATTCTTTGGTGTGTGTTTAAGGTGAATATTGTAGAGAAGTGTTGTCCACACTGATCACATCCATAGGGTTTCTCTCCAGTGTGAATTCTCTGGTGGCTTTCAAGGTTGGACAACCCAGAGAAGCGTTGTCCACACTGATCACATTCATATGGTTTCTCTCCTGTGTGAATCTTCAGGTGGCTTTTAAGGCCGAACAATTTAGAGAAGTGTTGTCCACAATGATCACACCCATACGGTTTCTCTCCTGTGTGAATTCTCTGGTGGATTTTAAGGGTGGACAACACAGAGAAGCGTTGTCCACACTGATCACATTCATATGGTTTTTCTCCAGTGTGAACTCTCTGGTGTATTTTAAGTATGGAGATCTTAGGGAAGTGTTTTCCACACTGATCACAGCAGTGTAGTTTTTGCTTAGCCAATCTTCTTTTTTCATTCACCTCTGGTAGGACAAGGAAACCAGGCAGATGATGCAACACTGGAATGGAAACAAAGGAACAAATGTTAGACATTACTTAGTGGACTTGATTACTTAGTGGATTAGTCAATGTTAACTTATTTGCACATTATATGAAGACATAAAATGAGAAAACATAATTAAATCACCACAACATTTTGTCAAGTACCAATTGTCTCAAAATCTTACAACAAAGGTTAATCATATTTGGAGATTGTGATTAGAGAAGAGAAACAATGTGTGTTAAAATGTGTATTCTGTATGACTGTGGTGAACAACAGAAATGAGCTAAAGGTCAAATCACAATGAAACAAAATATAAGTTAAGAATAAAAAATGATCTTGATAATATCAACGGAAAAAACAGGGAATTAGAGTAAGTAACATATACCATGGTCTTTGGGTTCCCCCTGTTCAGCAGAAATGTCCCTGGTGGGGTTGAGAGAGTTCATCTTCACCTGAAGTCTGGAGTCCACAGTCAGATCTGATCAGAAATGATTGATATCCTGGAAGACTTGTAGAGAAATGACACAGACCAACTCTTCTTATACTAGAGAGTCTGAGATGGAGCCACAAACTGCTTTGGACAATTGGCCAAAGAGAACAATAGGACCACCTCTCCACCAATCACAATCTAACATACTATGCTCCCCCTCCCTCCTCCCCAGACATGTTCCAAGCTACCTTCAACTAATAAAGTGATAACACAATAATCTACACATGACATGAATTGTTGTATCAGCTTCGATATACTAACCTATCTTTACAAATACCATATCTTTATCCATTATGGAAGAGGTGGCCCGCCCAATAGGCAGAGTAGGCGACTGCCTAGGGCGCCATGAGGGAGGGAGGGCATCCGCCAATGTAGCCTACACATATACAAATGTTATAAAAATGCATTAATGTTACTTATACTTCCCTTAAAACGTGTTTCATTGTAGTGTGTAGTTTTGCTATATATTTGATGGATATAATTTGTTTTGTGCACCACAGATCACTTCCCTTCTATGTCCAAACTTAGACCATAGAATTCACACTGGAGAGAAACCCTATGGGTGTGCTCAGTGTACACTCTCAAATGTCCAGCCTTAACAAACCCGAGAGAATTCACACTGGAGAGAAACCCTTTCATTGTGATGTGTGTGGAAAAGCTTTTAGTCAATCAAATGGATTTAAACTGTTTCCTTGTGGTCAGTGTGGAAAGAGTTTTACTACTTCAGGCAACCGAAACCGTAATGAGCACACACATATGAAAGATACATCTGATTAGTGTGATGATCAGTTCATCTACATAACCATCATGGTTATGCTACACATGGTTGTGGTCTTTTTACAGGCAATTGTTATTAAGATGGCTAAACTGTTATAAACACATTGTGTATATATGGGCATGTTTATTCTAGAACATGCTGGACTTTGTAAAGGCCACACTGCTATTCATTCTGCATGCCCTGCTGTCATTTACATGTTAAACAAATCAATGTCCTCGTGTGAAAGAGTCTCTCATCTCCATCTTGTTATTCAAGCAGAGCCATTAAGACACATTCAAGGCCATTCAAGTTCCTATAGAAACCTACTTTGTGCAGTATTCCTCAAAATTCCTTCAGAACAATAAACCCTGGTGTGGTGAAGGAACAATGCTTGCAGTATTCATAGTGTTGCATTCCTGTACATCACAGCTGCTAACTAAACAGTTCATGAAGATGTTTGTGAAGGTCTCTTGACAAGACACATGTGTGCCTAAGACGCAGTGTGTGTGTGTGTGTGTGTGTGTGTGTGTGTGTGTGTGTGTGTGTGTGTGTGCGTGTGCGTGTGCGTGTGTGTGTGTGTGTGTGTGTGTGTGTGTGTGTGGAATGTGTCTGTGTGCTTGCGTGTGTGTGTATATATTGGGTCAGTGCAGCTGTATGTTTGTTTTGTCTTTCACTTGCTTCATTGACGTTGGTGCCACATGCATGTGTGTGAGATGGAGGGAGAGGCTGTGAAGAGCTCAGCCATGTACCGATCTGTCATCACCATACTGTGATTTAATCATTATTACAGATGTAAGCATGTTCGTACAAAAAGGAGGAACAAAACAATCAATCATGAAGGGTTTATTTGTCACTCACCTAGTACGATACGTAACATGTTGATGGGAAATATTCAGCAAAGTGATAACACAACGCACAATGCAATATAACAAGATTGAATTGTGGTTACTACAACAGCAATCATGAATATACAAGAAATCCAAATGCGTTTTTGTTCATAACAGTTTAGCAGACTTAAAGAACACCATTGGGTTATCATGTTACGTCGCTGATACTGTCTAATTAAACACTGTTCACAATGACACATATGTGCAATCAACATATTCTCACCTCGTTCCAAAGCGTCGCACGGGTGAAGCAGAAAGCGAGTTGGGAACGCGTCGGGAGGGTGACACAGAGGGGGTGAGAATGGGCTGGTGCAATGGCAGTCCCACAGTGATCGGTGGGACGGGTACCTGGTGTGTGCAATGGCACCACACCCTTTAAAATGGCATCTGGACAGGCAGAGTGAGACTGCGTTTGTCCAGGTTGCCTGGTTCCTGCTTCACGCTGCTGGCGGTGTGTTGCCCTGTTTGTGCTTTTGGCATAATGGTAAGCCTTTGTTTTAATGTAGAGCTCTCTGGTTCTAGTTTGATTTATGCAGACATCCTCCAAGTTACTTATATGTATGTTTTTGTAATAGACATTTGAGCTCAAGAATAGAAGACAGAGCTGAGAGCTGTCAGTGATGTGTGGTTGCACACAAGCTCGGAGGCAAAGGTAGGCCTGCCTTGTACTGCCACAGCACAAAGAGTCCCTATGTATAGCACCAGTTTATATCATGAGACTAATCAAATATTTATTTGTATTACAGATGTGCCCTTTGAACTGTTGAACCGCTGTTCTTTTTTACCCTTTTTTTGTTTGTACAGTTCGCTGCTACTTAATTGATGTTGCCCCAGTGGCTTTAAACTATACTTCCACCCTAGTGGTTTAAGGCTAGTGTTTCTAACTTTGAACCACTGTCTTTGACTTGGTCATTGATGGGTTATTTTAGCTATGCTGCTAACGTAGTTTGTTTTGCCTCAGTGGCTTTAAACTAACTTCCGCCCTAGTGGGTTAAAACTAACTTTAAACCACTGTCTCTGACTTGGTCATTGATGGGTTGTTCTGGCTGCCCCTAAAGACAGGGACATTCTTGGTTAATGGTTACACTGCTGATTGGCACTTAACTGTTTATTGCCCTTGTTTGCTGAGCTGTTCACAGGTTTTTATCATTGGAGTATACTTGCAGTGATCTCTTTTGCTGTGCCTTTTTAATGCCAACTACACTTGGCTCTGAGTGTTTTTTCAGAGTGTTATAAGTGTTGTCTATCTTCCAATAGTAATCACTAGGATAGAGTTCTTAAAACATAATGATGTATATGCCATTAATTTAGGAGTGTAATGGTGTGTGAATTTGCTATTTGACCATAATGTGAGTATTGCGTATTGTTTTTATGCATTGTAATCTACAGTATGATGCACTTGTGCATGTTTAAACCTGCAAAAGTCAAAAATATGGATGAAAAACATGCAATGGCCAATGTCATTCCGGCTTGCATCCCCATTCCATTTGGACAGATAGGATTTGACCCAGACATGGATTCAGTTTTAGTGTTAGCATGTACAACGACAAAGGCAGAAGCTCTGCTCATTCTAATGAGTCATGCAGCAAGGCATAATATAACTGGAACACAACTTGAGGACTTGTTAAAGCTAATAAATACTCTGTTTGGCAAAGAGGTGTTACCCAGATCAAAATATTTGCTCAACAAGGTCTTTAAAAACAACTCGGATATAGTGGAGTTCCACTTCTACAGCAAGGCTGTAAGATGTACACAAAAAGAAAAAGAGATAAAAGATGCAAACATTAAGCAGCTTTCTATTTGTAATAAAGTTGTGCTGTTTTTGCACAAAATGCCTAATGTAAATTGTTCATGTTTAGGGGAGAACGTCGGTCACATTATGTGTTGTAACGACTCACAGCAACCAATCGTGGCACCAGGCCAGATTCCATGACTTCCCCCCTAAAATGTTTTATTCGTGCCAGTATAGTCAGTAGGCTTAAAAATTGAAATTCATACATTAGGTTCTAATGTATGAAGGTTCTGGGTTGTTTTTGAAATGTGTCAGTGTAATTTGTAAGAGTTCCTAACTGGATGTTCCTTGTGTTGTTTCATTGACTTGCTTTTGATGACAATGAGCCACCATCAACCATCATTATGCACTACTTTACTGACTGAATTACACATGAATGGTAAAGCCATCAATGACCCAACATTTTCTCTTGAATTCCCATACATTGTTGAGAAATACATTATCATACAACAACACATAGGCAGTCGTTCTCACATGCCCTGGTTAGTTCTCACCGATCAGGTGTGGCATATTAGCATATTCATCATGAGGGGTTGTTCCTACAGGCTTGGCATAGTGGGTACTGGTATATTAATACACCCTGGCATTCTAAATGAGGGTACAGATATAGGGCAGAGTTTGAGATCCCATCAAGTTCATCCCACCAAGAAAAGTATTACCAGGTCCTTTTATTAATCAGATTCATGACTGCGTTCTCTATGCTGATTGGATAATCATGATCTGTTTAATAATACATACCAAAAGGAGGGACAAAAAAATCAATCCTGAAGGGTTTATTTGTCACTCACCTAGTACAATACGTAACATGTTGATGGGAAATGTTCTGCAAAGTGATAACACAACGCACAATGCAATATAACAACATTGAATTATGGCTACTACAACGGCAATCATGAATAATTATACAAGAAATCCAAGTGCGTTTTTGTTTAGCAGACTTAAAAACAACATTGGGCCATCATGTTACGTCTCTGATACTGTCTAATTAAACACTGTTCACAATATTTAATTTTCAAAGTGTGTGTGTGTGTGTGTGTGTGTGTGTGTGTGTGTGTGTGTTTCATTTAGGCAAATTATTTTTTTTTATTTTGAATAGACCACAATAAGGCCTGAGTGAATTATAGGGTGTGTAGTTAAGGGATGTTTGTCTAAATTTACTCTGACACTGCTCACAGTTGTATGGTTGTGTCTCCGATGTGAATTCTTCTGTGTCGTTTAAGGCTGTCCATTTGAGAGAAGTGCTGTCCACAATGGTCACATCCATAGGGTTTCTCTCCAGTGTGAATTCTCTGGTGTCTTTTTAGGCTGGTCAAACTAGAGAAGCACTGTCCACACTGGTCACATCCATAGGGTTTCTCTCCAGTGTGAATTCTCTGGTGTGTTTTAAGGCTGGCCATTTGAGAGAAGTGTTGTCCACACTGATCACACCCATAAGGTTTCTCGCCTGTGTGAATTCTCTGGTGTTTTTTAAGGTTGGACATTTGAGAAAAGTGTTGTCCACACTGATCACATTCATATGGTTTCTCCCCAGTATGGATTTTCCGGTGTTTTTTAAGGGTGGACAACACAGAGAAGTGTTGTCCACACTGATCACACCCATACGGTTTCTCTCCTTTGTGAATTCTCTGGTGGATTTTAAGGGTGGACAACACAGAGAAGCGATGTCCACACTGATCACATCCATACGGTTTCTCTCCTGTGTGAATTCTCTGGTGGATTTTAAGGGTGGACACCACAGAGAAGCGTTGTCCACACTGATCACATTCATATGGTTTCTCTGCTGTGTGAATTCTCTGATGGATTTTAAGTTTGGAGATGCCAAGGAAGTGTTTTCCACACTGGTCACAGCAGTGTTGTTTTTGCTTAGCCAACCTCCTCTTTTCATTCACCTCTGGTAGGACAGGGAAGCCAGATTGATGATGCAACACTGGATTGGAAACAAAGACAAAAGAAAGATTTTTGAGACTTGGACTTTAAAGTTGTTAAAGGACAACTTTGACACTCACATAATTGGTCCTCACTAATGTTCATCATTAGCAATATATATTACAATGTTTAATATTGCAATGGCTTCCATTATAGCACATATTGTGCATCGTATAAATACATAAATCACATACTAAATACATACTATAATCATGTAAAATGTTGCCAAGATCCATATGACTTACCTTAAAAACATTTAATGTTGTTAAGGGATGTATTACATCCCATAACATAATAGTATTGTGTGCATGTCAGACTTCAGTAATACTATTTTTGCATAGAAGAAATTACCTTCATCTAATCTGCATCAAAGATACAGGTCAAATTACAATTAAACAAAATGATTAGAATAAGAATAAAGATTAAGAATAAAATGTATATTGAGGAAACCCAACAGGGTGAAGGGAGGCAGAGTAAGTAACATACCAAGGTCTTTGTTTTCCTCCTGTTCATCAGAGTTGAGTTTGAGCGAGTTCATCTTATCCCGAAGTCTGGAGTCCACAGTCAGATCTGATCAGAAATGATTGATATCCTGGAAGACTTGTGGAGAAATGACACAGACCAACTCTTCTTATACTAGAGAGTCTGGGGTTAGGTAGTGCTCTGAATGATTGGCCAAAGACAACAATAGAACCATCTCTCCACCAATCACAATCTAGCATACTGTGCTCCACCCCTCCCTCCTCCCCCAGACATGCTCTATGCAACCTTCTACAAAAGTGGTAACAACATTATCTATTTATGACTAAAATATCATCATATTAAACACTGCTTAATTTGCCAAATAACAGTATCAGTTGTTAAGATTGACAATATAAGTTGCCAATGAAACACAGAAGTTATAAGTGTTGTCAAATGTTGTCATTTTATCAAATGGCCCCTTGCCTTTTTTCTAGTGTTTCCCTATATTTTTCTAGTGTCTCCCATATATTCCCTATAATAGGGAGACATAAAGGAAGTCTGATCTATCTAATCCATTTGTTTTGTTTTCATGTTATTACTAAAAGTTGAATAAACAGAATAACTTCTGTGGACTAATATCAATAGCACAAGTGACTGTGTGGAATTTCTTTGGCACAAGGACATTTCACTTTTTGGACTCAAGACTATTTAGACAAAATAAAAATGATCCATGTGTAATCAACAGCAAAGCTATGGAGGAAATAATATTGAGAAGGAAAAATATGTTGAGATGAGTATATTGCAATATGCAGCAATTGGTAGTGGGGCTTGTTCCACATGTCCAGTTAATATCTAACATGGACAGTGAAAGTCTACTGAACACTAGAGCCAGATTTTACTGAAGCTTTAGCATCACACCACTATAACATTACAAAAAGGAACACCTTTTAATCCACATATGAGTGGCCCTATAATAATTATCTGAATTTAGCAGCTATAACAATAACACTATATATATATATCATTGAATAGGCACACATATAAACTATGGGACAAATACAATCAATAACGTGGATATATTTACAGTGTCAACAGGATTCAACAATCTGAGCAGGAGTCAATAGAACAGACTCAAAGCAGCAATCTCTAATTCTATTCACCGAAAATCCCTGCCTTAATGTATAGATTAATAAAACAATGAGAATTAAAAACTATTAACCACATGAACCCAATTGATTGAGCCAGCAACCCCAACCCCTTTTATTTTCTTTAGAATTGTATGTTGTATGTTTGCGTGTTACTTTATGCTTAATGTCTTATTATATTTTCTAGGTAGAACATGATGTGAGGCGTAACGCTGTGGCCAAACTCTCTGACGGTCCGCACACAGTCCGTGGCAACACTGGCCTGAGCTTCAAAGTGAAACGCCACAAAAGAAAGACGGTCTACAAGCCAGCATGTGTTTGGGGTTCGGGTCAGAGCTGCCAGGCCTGCAAGAGAAGTCATACACTACGACTCACACGAAGAGTGGAGGCAGAGTCGACTTCGCCTCACTGTGGCTCCGTTCTATACCTGCATCAGTGATAGTCTTGTGTCCACCCACTTCCACTAAGTGCCCTCTGCTGTGTGTGAGGAAATGCTGAAAAGTCACTAAACTTGCTGAAGTACAAGATTGATGAACTTTTACTTGAATGCATAAGTCCATTTTGTTGATACGTTATACTTCTACAACACTACATATCCATATCCAACCCCACATATCCACTGCTCCTGCACCACCCATGTTATGATAATTTGTGTAATGACACAAACAGTTGCCGTTGCATAACATTACATATGATATTGCATTGGAAGATAAAGTGACTGAGAAGTATGAACCATTCACATGTTTGCACATCATGCATTTCCCTTGTCCATTATCTTAATTTATTGTATGTAAGATGTAACAGATGTAATAAAAAATCTTGAATCTTGATCCCTGTTTGTGTCTTCATTGCCACGTTCAGTGCAGGAATGTACACTGGTAATACTGCTATTAAAAGCCTATCACCTTACCTTTACTATTAATGTGATGCAATGTGTGTGCAATGCAAATGAGTGTGATCTAGTGCCATAACCAAGACTAACTTGAGATTCCTCAATCGATGCCCCCACTCTCCTGTCTAGCATCAGGTTGTTAAGCGCTGCAGTGTTTTTAGCACACAAACTTACGTTTATGTGGGAATCCATGGTGAATGGTACACCCACTGCACCTGAACTTATCCAACATGATATCATTAGCAAACAGGGTGGAGAGACCATCTGTTTGGTACTATACTCCTGTCCCGTTTCAGGGGAACCAACTTATTAAGCAGCTTTCTATTTGTAATAGTTTGTAAAAGTTGTCCTGTTTTTGCACAAAATACCTAATGTAAATTGTTCATGTTTAGGGGAGAAAGTCGGTCACATTATGTGTTGTAACGACTCACAGCAACCAATCGTGGCACCAGGCCAGATTCCATGACTTCCCCCCTAAAATGTTTTATTCATGCCAGTATAGTCAGTAGGCTTAAAAAAAACTGGATGTTCCTTGTGTTGTTTCATTGACTTGCTTTTGATGACAATGAGCCACCATCAATCATCATTATGCACTACTTGCATAATGATGATACTGACTGAATTACACATGAATGGTAAAGCCATCAATGACCCAACATTTTCTCTTGAATTCCCATACATTGTTGAGAAATACCTTATCATACAACAACACATAGGCAGTGGGAGGGTCGTTCTCACATGCCCTGGTTAGTTCTCACCTATCGGGTGTGGCATATTAGCATATCATCATGAGGGGTTGTTCCTACAGGCGTGGCATAGTGGGTACTGGTATATTAATACATCCTGGCATTCTAAATGAGGGTACAGATAGGGCAGTTTGAAATCCCATCAAGTTCATCCCACCAAGAAAAGTTACCAGGTCCTTTTATTAATCAGATTCATGACTGCGTTCTCTATGCTGATTGGATAATCATGATCTGTTTAATAATACATACAAAAAGGAGGGACAAAAAAATCAATCATGAAGGGTTTATTTGTCACTCACCTAGTACAATACGTAACATGTTGATGGGAAATGTTCTGCAAAGTGATAACACAACGCACAATGCAATATAACAACATTGAATTATGGCTACTACAACGGCAATCATGAATATACAAGAAATCCAAATGCGTTTTTTAGCAGACTTAAAAACAACATTGGGTCATCATGTTACGTTTCTGATACAGTCTAATTAAACACTGTTCACAGTATTTAATTTTCAAAGTGTGTGTGTGTGTGTGTGTGTGTGTGTGTGTGTGTGTGTGTGTGTGTGTGTTCATTTAGGCAAATTTAAAAAAATATTTTGAATTGACCACGTCCTGACCAAGTCCTGAGTGAATTATATGGTTTGTAGTTAAGGGATGTTTGTCTAAATTTACTCTGACACTGGTCACAGTTGTATGTTTGTTTCTCCGGTGTGAATTCTTCTGTGTTGTTTAAGGCTGTCCAGTCGAGAGAAGTGCTGTCCACACTGGTCACATCCATATAGGGTTTCTCTCCAGTGTGAATTCTCTGGTGTGTTTTAAGGTGGGCCATGTCAGAGAAGTGCTGTCCACACTGGTCACATCCATAGGGTTTCTCTCCAGTGTGAATTCTCTGGTGTCTTTTAAGGTTGGTCCTGTGAGAGAAGTGTTGTCCACAGGGATCACACCCATAGGGTTTCTCTCCAGTGTGAATTCTTTGGTGTGTGTTTAAGGTGAATATTGTAGAGAAGTGTTGTCCACACTGATCACATCCATAGGGTTTCTCTCCAGTGTGAATTCTCTGGTGTCTTTTTAGGCTGGTCAAACTAGAGAAGCACTGTCCACACTGGTCACATGCACATGGTTTCTCTCCGGTGTGAATTCTCTGGTGGGTTTTAAGGTTGGACAACACAGAGAAGCGTTGTCCACACTGATCACATTCATATGGTTTCTCTCCAGTGTGAATTCTTTGGTGTGTGTTTAAGGTGAATATTGTAGAGAAGTGTTGTCCACACTGATCACATCCATAGGGTTTCTCTCCAGTGTGAATTCTCTGGTGGCTTTCAAGGTTGGACAACCCAGAGAAGCGTTGTCCACACTGATCACATTCATATGGTTTCTCTCCTGTGTGAATCTTCAGGTGGCTTTTAAGGCCGAACAATTTAGAGAAGTGTTGTCCACAATGATCACACCCATACGGTTTCTCTCCTGTGTGAATTCTCTGGTGGATTTTAAGGGTGGACAACACAGAGAAGCGTTGTCCACACTGATCACATTCATATGGTTTTTCTCCAGTGTGAACTCTCTGGTGTATTTTAAGTATGGAGATCTTAGGGAAGTGTTTTCCACACTGATCACAGCAGCGTAGTTTTTGCTTAGCCAATCTTCTTTTTTCATTCACCTCTGGTAGGACAAGGAAACCAGGCAGATGATGCAACACTGGAATGGAAACAAAGATACAAATGTTAGACATTACTTAGTGGACTTGATTACTTAGTGGATTAGTCAATGTTAACTTATTTGCACATTATATGAAGACATAAAATGAGAAAACATAATTAAATCACCACAACATTTTGTCAAGTACCAATTGTCTCAAAATCTTACAACAAAGGTTAATCATATTTGGAGATTGTGATTAGAGAAGAGAAACAATGTGTGTTAAAATGTGTATTCTGTATGACTGTGGTGAACAACAGAAATGAGCTAAAGGTCAAATCACAATGAAACAAAATATAAGTTAAGAATAAAAAATGATCTTGATAATATCAACGGAAAAAACAGGGAATTAGAGTAAGTAACATATACCATGGTCTTTGGGTTCCCCCTGTTCAGCAGAAATGTCCCTGGTGGGGTTGAGAGAGTTCATCTTCACCTGAAGTCTGGAGTCCACAGTCAGATCTGATCAGAAATGATTGATATCCTGGAAGACTTGTAGAGAAATGACACAGACCAACTCTTCTTATACTAGAGAGTCTGAGATGGAGCCACAAACTGCTTTGGACAATTGGCCAAAGAGAACAATAGGACCACCTCTCCACCAATCACAATCTAACATACTATGCTCCCCCTCCCTCCTCCCCAGACATGTTCCAAGCTACCTTCAACTAATAAAGTGATAACACAATAATCTACACATGACATGAATTGTTGTATCAGCTTCGATATACTAACCTATCTTTACAAATACCATATCTTTATCCATTATGGAAGAGGTGGCCCGCCCAATAGGCAGAGTAGGCGACTGCCTAGGGCGCCATGAGGGAGGGAGGGCATCCGCCAATGTAGCCTACACATATACAAATGTTATAAAAATGCATTAATGTTACTTATACTTCCCTTAAAACGTGTTTCATTGTAGTGTGTAGTTTTGCTATATATTTGATGGATATAATTTGTTTTGTGCACCACAGATCACTTCCCTTCTATGTCCAAACTTAGACCATAGAATTCACACTGGAGAGAAACCCTATGGGTGTGCTCAGTGTACACTCTCAAATGTCCAGCCTTAACAAACCCGAGAGAATTCACACTGGAGAGAAACCCTTTCATTGTGATGTGTGTGGAAAAGCTTTTAGTCAATCAAATGGATTTAAACTGTTTCCTTGTGGTCAGTGTGGAAAGAGTTTTACTACTTCAGGCAACCGAAACCGTAATGAGCACACACATATGAAAGATACATCTGATTAGTGTGATGATCAGTTCATCTACATAACCATCATGGTTATGCTACACATGGTTGTGGTCTTTTTACAGGCAATTGTTATTAAGATGGCTAAACTGTTATAAACACATTGTGTATATATGGGCATGTTTATTCTAGAACATGCTGGACTTTGTAAAGGCCACACTGCTATTCATTCTGCATGCCCTGCTGTCATTTACATGTTAAACAAATCAATGTCCTCGTGTGAAAGAGTCTCTCATCTCCATCTTGTTATTCAAGCAGAGCCATTAAGACACATTCAAGGCCATTCAAGTTCCTATAGAAACCTACTATTTCACGGGTGAAGCAGAAAGCGAGTTGGGAACGCGTCGGGAGGGTGACACAGAGGGGGTGAGAATGGGCTGGTGCAATGGCAGTCCCACAGTGATCGGTGGGACGGGTACCTGGTGTGTGCAATGGCACCACACCCTTTAAAATGGCATCTGGACAGGCAGAGTGAGACTGCGTTTGTCCAGGTTGCCTGGTTCCTGCTTCACGCTGCTGGCGGTGTGTTGCCCTGTTTGTGCTTTTGGCATAATGGTAAGCCTTTGTTTTAATGTAGAGCTCTCTGGTTCTAGTTTGATTTATGCAGACATCCTCCAAGTTACTTATATGTATGTTTTTGTAATAGACATTTGAGCTCAAGAATAGAAGACAGAGCTGAGAGCTGTCAGTGATGTGTGGTTGCACACAAGCTCGGAGGCAAAGGTAGGCCTGCCTTGTACTGCCACAGCACAAAGAGTCCCTATGTATAGCACCAGTTTATATCATGAGACTAATCAAATATTTATTTGTATTACAGATGTGCCCTTTGAACTGTTGAACCGCTGTTCTTTTTTACCCTTTTTTTGTTTGTACAGTTCGCTGCTACTTAATTGATGTTGCCCCAGTGGCTTTAAACTATACTTCCACCCTAGTGGTTTAAGGCTAGTGTTTCTAACTTTGAACCACTGTCTTTGACTTGGTCATTGATGGGTTATTTTAGCTATGCTGCTAACATAGTTTGTTTTGCCTCAGTGGCTTTAAACTAACTTCCGCCCTAGTGGGTTAAAACTAACTTTAAACCACTGTCTCTGACTTGGTCATTGATGGGTTGTTCTGGCTGCCCCTAAAGACAGGGACATTCTTGGTTAATGGTTACACTGCTGATTGGCACTTAACTGTTTATTGCCCTTGTTTGCTGAGCTGTTCACAGGTTTTTATCATTGGAGTATACTTGCAGTGATCTCTTTTGCTGTGCCTTTTTAATGCCAACTACACTTGGCTCTGAGTGTTTTTTCAGAGTGTTATAAGTGTTGTCTATCTTCCAATAGTAATCACTAGGATAGAGTTCTTAAAACATAATGATGTATATGCCATTAATTTAGGAGTGTAATGGTGTGTGAATTTGCTATTTGACCATAATGTGAGTATTGCGTATTGTTTTTATGCATTGTAATCTACAGTATGATGCACTTGTGCATGTTTAAACCTGCAAAAGTCAAAAATATGGATGAAAAACATGCAATGGCCAATGTCATTCCGGCTTGCATCCCCATTCCATTTGGACAGATAGGATTTGACCCAGACATGGATTCAGTTTTAGTGTTAGCATGTACAACGACAAAGGCAGAAGCTCTGCTCATTCTAATGAGTCATGCAGCAAGGCATAATATAACTGGAACACAACTTGAGGACTTGTTAAAGCTAATAAATACTCTGTTTGGCAAAGAGGTGTTACCCAGATCAAAATATTTGCTCAACAAGGTCTTTAAAAACAACTCGGATATAGTGGAGTTCCACTTCTACAGCAAGGCTGTAAGATGTACACAAAAAGAAAAAGAGATAAAAGATGCAAACATTAAGCAGCTTTCTATTTGTAATAAAGTTGTGCTGTTTTTGCACAAAATGCCTAATGTAAATTGTTCATGTTTAGGGGAGAACGTCGGTCACATTATGTGTTGTAACGACTCACAGCAACCAATCGTGGCACCAGGCCAGATTCCATGACTTCCCCCCTAAAATGTTTTATTCGTGCCAGTATAGTCAGTAGGCTTAAAAATTGAAATTCATACATTAGGTTCTAATGTATGAAGGTTCTGGGTTGTTTTTGAAATGTGTCAGTGTAATTTGTAAGAGTTCCTAACTGGATGTTCCTTGTGTTGTTTCATTGACTTGCTTTTGATGACAATGAGCCACCATCAACCATCATTATGCACTACTTTACTGACTGAATTACACATGAATGGTAAAGCCATCAATGACCCAACATTTTCTCTTGAATTCCCATACATTGTTGAGAAATACATTATCATACAACAACACATAGGCAGTCGTTCTCACATGCCCTGGTTAGTTCTCACCGATCAGGTGTGGCATATTAGCATATTCATCATGAGGGGTTGTTCCTACAGGCTTGGCATAGTGGGTACTGGTATATTAATACACCCTGGCATTCTAAATGAGGGTACAGATATAGGGCAGAGTTTGAGATCCCATCAAGTTCATCCCACCAAGAAAAGTATTACCAGGTCCTTTTATTAATCAGATTCATGACTGCGTTCTCTATGCTGATTGGATAATCATGATCTGTTTAATAATACATACCAAAAGGAGGGACAAAAAAATCAATCCTGAAGGGTTTATTTGTCACTCACCTAGTACAATACGTAACATGTTGATGGGAAATGTTCTGCAAAGTGATAACACAACGCACAATGCAATATAACAACATTGAATTATGGCTACTACAACGGCAATCATGAATAATTATACAAGAAATCCAAGTGCGTTTTTGTTTAGCAGACTTAAAAACAACATTGGGCCATCATGTTACGTCTCTGATACTGTCTAATTAAACACTGTTCACAATATTTAATTTTCAAAGTGTGTGTGTGTGTGTGTGTGTGTGTGTGTGTGTGTGTGTGTTTGTTTCATTTAGGCAAATTATATTTTTTTATTTTGAATAGACCACAATAAGGCCTGAGTGAATTATAGGGTGTGTAGTTAAGGGATGTTTGTCTAAATTTACTCTGACACTGCTCACAGTTGTATGGTTGTGTCTCCGATGTGAATTCTTCTGTGTCGTTTAAGGCTGTCCATTTGAGAGAAGTGCTGTCCACAATGGTCACATCCATAGGGTTTCTCTCCAGTGTGAATTCTCTGGTGTCTTTTTAGGCTGGTCAAACTAGAGAAGCACTGTCCACACTGGTCACATCCATAGGGTTTCTCTCCAGTGTGAATTCTCTGGTGTGTTTTAAGGCTGGCCATTTGAGAGAAGTGTTGTCCACACTGATCACACCCATAAGGTTTCTCGCCTGTGTGAATTCTCTGGTGTTTTTTAAGGTTGGACATTTGAGAAAAGTGTTGTCCACACTGATCACATTCATATGGTTTCTCCCCAGTATGGATTTTCCGGTGTTTTTTAAGGGTGGACAACACAGAGAAGTGTTGTCCACACTGATCACACCCATACGGTTTCTCTCCTTTGTGAATTCTCTGGTGGATTTTAAGGGTGGACAACACAGAGAAGCGATGTCCACACTGATCACATCCATACGGTTTCTCTCCTGTGTGAATTCTCTGGTGGATTTTAAGGGTGGACACCACAGAGAAGCGTTGTCCACACTGATCACATTCATATGGTTTCTCTGCTGTGTGAATTCTCTGATGGATTTTAAGTTTGGAGATGCTAAGGAAGTGTTTTCCACACTGGTCACAGCAGTGTTGTTTTTGCTTAGCCAACCTCCTCTTTTCATTCACCTCTGGTAGGACAGGGAAGCCAGATTGATGATGCAACACTGGATTGGAAACAAAGACAAAAGAAAGATTTTTGAGACTTGGACTTTAAAGTTGTTAAAGGACAACTTTGACACTCACATAATTGGTCCTCACTAATGTTCATCATTAGCAATATATATTACAATGTTTAATATTGCAATGGCTTCCATTATAGCACATATTGTGCATCGTATAAATACATAAATCACATACTAAATACATACTATAATCATGTAAAATGTTGCCAAGATCCATATGACTTACCTTAAAAACATTTAATGTTGTTAAGGGATGTATTACATCCCATAACATAATAGTATTGTGTGCATGTCAGACTTCAGTAATACTATTTTTGCATAGAAGAAATTACCTTCATCTAATCTGCATCAAAGATACAGGTCAAATTACAATTAAACAAAATGTTTAGAATAAGAATAAAGATTAAGAATAAAATGTATATTGAGGAAACCCAACAGGGTGAAGGGAGGCAGAGTAAGTAACATACCAAGGTCTTTGTTTTCCTCCTGTTCATCAGAGTTGAGTTTGAGCGAGTTCATCTTATCCCGAAGTCTGGAGTCCACAGTCAGATCTGATCAGAAATGATTGATATCCTGGAAGACTTGTGGAGAAATGACACAGACCAACTCTTCTTATACTAGAGAGTCTGGGGTTAGGTAGTGCTCTGAATGATTGGCCAAAGACAACAATAGAACCATCTCTCCACCAATCACAATCTAGCATACTGTGCTCCACCCCTCCCTCCTCCCCCAGACATGCTCTATGCAACCTTCTACAAAAGTGGTAACAACATTATCTATTTATGACTAAAATATCATCATATTAAACACTGCTTAATTTGCCAAATAACAGTATCAGTTGTTAAGATTGACAATATAAGTTGCCAATGAAACACAGAAGTTATAAGTGTTGTCAAATGTTGTCATTTTATCAAATGGCCCCTTGCCTTTTTCTAGTGTTTCCCTATATTTTTCTAGTGTCTCCCATATATTCCCTATAATAGGGAGACATAAAGGAAGTCTGATCTATCTAATCCATTTGTTTTGTTTTCATGTTATTACTAAAAGTTGAATAAACAGAATAACTTCTGTGGACTAATATCAATAGCACAAGTGACTGTGTGGAATTTCTTTGGCACAAGGACATTTCACTTTTTGGACTCAAGACTATTTAGACAAAATAAAAATGATCCATGTGTAATCAACAGCAAAGCTATGGAGGAAATAATATTGAGAAGGACAAATATGTTGAGATGAGTATATTGCAATATGCAGCAATTGGTAGTGGGGCTTGTTCCACATGTCCAGTTAATATCTAACATGGACAGTGAAAGTCTACTGAACACTAGAGCCAGATTTTACTGAAGCTTTAGCATCACACCACTATAAAATTACAAAAAGGAACACCTTTTAATCCACATATGAGTGGCCCTATAATAATTATCTGAATTTAGCAGCTATAACAATAACACTATATATATATATCATTGAATAGGCACACATATAAACTATGGGACAAATACAATCAATAACGTGGATATATTTACAGTGTCAACAGGATTCAACAATCTGAGCAGGAGTCAATAGAACAGACTCAAAGCAGCAATCTCTAATTCTATTCACCGAAAATCCCTGCCTTAATGTATAGATTAATAAAACAATGAGAATTAAAAACTATTAACCACATGAACCCAATTGATTGAGCCAGCAACCCCAACCCCTTTTATTTTCTTTAGAATTGTATGTTGTATGTTTGCGTGTTACTGTATGCTTAATGTCTTATTATATTTTCTAGGTAGAACATGATGTGAGGCGTAACGCTGTGGCCAAACTCTCTGACGGTCCGCACACAGTCCGTGGCAACACTGGCCTGAGCTTCAAAGTGAAACGCCACAAAAGAAAGACGGTCTACAAGCCAGCATGTGTTTGGGGTTCGGGTCAGAGCTGCCAGGCCTGCAAGAGAAGTCATACACTACGACTCACACGAAGAGTGGAGGCAGAGTCGACTTCGCCTCACTGTGGCTCCGTTCTATACCTGCATCAGTGATAGTCTTGTGTCCACCCACTTCCACTAAGTGCCCTCTGCTGTGTGTGAGGAAATGCTGAAAAGTCACTAAACTTGCTGAAGTACAAGATTGATGAACTTTTACTTGAATGCATAAGTCCATTTTGTTGATACGTTATACTTCTACAACACTACATATCCATATCCAACCCCACATATCCACTGCTCCTGCACCACCCATGTTATGATAATTTGTGTAATGACACAAACAGTTGCCGTTGCATAACATTACATATGATATTGCATTGGAAGATAAAGTGACTGAGAAGTATGAACCATTCACATGTTTGCACATCATGCATTTCCCTTGTCCATTATCTTAATTTATTGTATGTAAGATGTAACAGATGTAATAAAAAATCTTGAATCTTGATCCCTGTTTGTGTCTTCATTGCCACGTTCAGTGCAGGAATGTACACTGGTAATACTGCTATTAAAAGCCTATCACCTTACCTTTACTATTAATGTGATGCAATGTGTGTGCAATGCAAATGAGTGTGATCTAGTGCCATAACCAAGACTAACTTGAGATTCCTCAATCGATGCCCCCACTCTCCTGTCTAGCATCAGGTTGTTAAGCGCTGCAGTGTTTTTAGCACACAAACTTACGTTTATGTGGGAATCCATGGTGAATGGTACACCCACTGCACCTGAACTTATCCAACATGATATCATTAGCAAACAGGGTGGAGAGACCATCTGTTTGGTACTATACTCCTGTCCCGTTTCAGGGGAACCAACTTATTAAGCAGCTTTCTATTTGTAATAGTTTGTAAAAGTTGTCCTGTTTTTTGCACAAAATACCTAATGTAAATTGTTCATGTTTAGGGGAGAAAGTCGGTCACATTATGTGTTGTAACGACTCACAGCAACCAATCGTGGCACCAGGCCAGATTCCATGACTTCCCCCCTAAAATGTTTTATTCATGCCAGTATAGTCAGTAGGCTTAAAAAAAACTGGATGTTCCTTGTGTTGTTTCATTGACTTGCTTTTGATGACAATGAGCCACCATCAATCATCATTATGCACTACTTGCATAATGATGATACTGACTGAATTACACATGAATGGTAAAGCCATCAATGACCCAACATTTTCTCTTGAATTCCCATACATTGTTGAGAAATACCTTATCATACAACAACACATAGGCAGTGGGAGGGTCGTTCTCACATGCCCTGGTTAGTTCTCACCTATCGGGTGTGGCATATTAGCATATCATCATGAGGGGTTGTTCCTACAGGCGTGGCATAGTGGGTACTGGTATATTAATACATCCTGGCATTCTAAATGAGGGTACAGATAGGGCAGTTTGAAATCCCATCAAGTTCATCCCACCAAGAAAAGTTACCAGGTCCTTTTATTAATCAGATTCATGACTGCGTTCTCTATGCTGATTGGATAATCATGATCTGTTTAATAATACATACAAAAAGGAGGGACAAAAAAATCAATCATGAAGGGTTTATTTGTCACTCACCTAGTACAATACGTAACATGTTGATGGGAAATGTTCTGCAAAGTGATAACACAACGCACAATGCAATATAACAACATTGAATTATGGCTACTACAACGGCAATCATGAATATACAAGAAATCCAAATGCGTTTTTTAGCAGACTTAAAAACAACATTGGGTCATCATGTTACGTTTCTGATACAGTCTAATTAAACACTGTTCACAGTATTTAATTTTCAAAGTGTGTGTGTGTGTGTGTGTGTGTGTGTGTGTGTGTGTGTGTGTGTGTGTGTGTGTGTGTGTGTGTGTGTGTGTGTGTGTTTCATTTAGGCAAATTAAAAAATATATTTTGAATTGACCACGTCCTGACCAAGTCCTGAGTGAATTATATGGTTTGTAGTTAAGGGATGTTTGTCTAAATTTACTCTGACACTGGTCACAGTTGTATGTTTGTTTCTCCGGTGTGAATTCTTCTGTGTTGTTTAAGGCTGTCCAGTCGAGAGAAGTGCTGTCCACACTGGTCACATCCATATAGGGTTTCTCTCCAGTGTGAATTCTCTGGTGTGTTTTAAGGTGGGCCATGTCAGAGAAGTGCTGTCCACACTGGTCACATCCATAGGGTTTCTCTCCAGTGTGAATTCTCTGGTGTCTTTTAAGGTTGGTCCTGTGAGAGAAGTGTTGTCCACAGGGATCACACCCATAGGGTTTCTCTCCAGTGTGAATTCTTTGGTGTGTGTTTAAGGTGAATATTGTAGAGAAGTGTTGTCCACACTGATCACATCCATAGGGTTTCTCTCCAGTGTGAATTCTCTGGTGTCTTTTTAGGCTGGTCAAACTAGAGAAGCACTGTCCACACTGGTCACATGCACATGGTTTCTCTCCGGTGTGAATTCTCTGGTGGGTTTTAAGGTTGGACAACACAGAGAAGCGTTGTCCACACTGATCACATTCATATGGTTTCTCTCCAGTGTGAATTCTTTGGTGTGTGTTTAAGGTGAATATTGTAGAGAAGTGTTGTCCACACTGATCACATCCATAGGGTTTCTCTCCAGTGTGAATTCTCTGGTGGCTTTCAAGGTTGGACAACCCAGAGAAGCGTTGTCCACACTGATCACATTCATATGGTTTCTCTCCTGTGTGAATCTTCAGGTGGCTTTTAAGGCCGAACAATTTAGAGAAGTGTTGTCCACAATGATCACACCCATACGGTTTCTCTCCTGTGTGAATTCTCTGGTGGATTTTAAGGGTGGACAACACAGAGAAGCGTTGTCCACACTGATCACATTCATATGGTTTTTCTCCAGTGTGAACTCTCTGGTGTATTTTAAGTATGGAGATCTTAGGGAAGTGTTTTCCACACTGATCACAGCAGTGTAGTTTTTGCTTAGCCAATCTTCTTTTTTCATTCACCTCTGGTAGGACAAGGAAACCAGGCAGATGATGCAACACTGGAATGGAAACAAAGGAACAAATGTTAGACATTACTTAGTGGACTTGATTACTTAGTGGATTAGTCAATGTTAACTTATTTGCACATTATATGAAGACATAAAATGAGAAAACATAATTAAATCACCACAACATTTTGTCAAGTACCAATTGTCTCAAAATCTTACAACAAAGGTTAATCATATTTGGAGATTGTGATTAGAGAAGAGAAACAATGTGTGTTAAAATGTGTATTCTGTATGACTGTGGTGAACAACAGAAATGAGCTAAAGGTCAAATCACAATGAAACAAAATATAAGTTAAGAATAAAAAATGATCTTGATAATATCAACGGAAAAAACAGGGAATTAGAGTAAGTAACATATACCATGGTCTTTGGGTTCCCCCTGTTCAGCAGAAATGTCCCTGGTGGGGTTGAGAGAGTTCATCTTCACCTGAAGTCTGGAGTCCACAGTCAGATCTGATCAGAAATGATTGATATCCTGGAAGACTTGTAGAGAAATGACACAGACCAACTCTTCTTATACTAGAGAGTCTGAGATGGAGCCACAAACTGCTTTGGACAATTGGCCAAAGAGAACAATAGGACCACCTCTCCACCAATCACAATCTAACATACTATGCTCCCCCTCCCTCCTCCCCAGACATGTTCCAAGCTACCTTCAACTAATAAAGTGATAACACAATAATCTACACATGACATGAATTGTTGTATCAGCTTCGATATACTAACCTATCTTTACAAATACCATATCTTTATCCATTATGGAAGAGGTGGCCCGCCCAATAGGCAGAGTAGGCGACTGCCTAGGGCGCCATGAGGGAGGGAGGGCATCCGCCAATGTAGCCTACACATATACAAATGTTATAAAAATGCATTAATGTTACTTATACTTCCCTTAAAACGTGTTTCATTGTAGTGTGTAGTTTTGCTATATATTTGATGGATATAATTTGTTTTGTGCACCACAGATCACTTCCCTTCTATGTCCAAACTTAGACCATAGAATTCACACTGGAGAGAAACCCTATGGGTGTGCTCAGTGTACACTCTCAAATGTCCAGCCTTAACAAACCCGAGAGAATTCACACTGGAGAGAAACCCTTTCATTGTGATGTGTGTGGAAAAGCTTTTAGTCAATCAAATGGATTTAAACTGTTTCCTTGTGGTCAGTGTGGAAAGAGTTTTACTACTTCAGGCAACCGAAACCGTAATGAGCACACACATATGAAAGATACATCTGATTAGTGTGATGATCAGTTCATCTACATAACCATCATGGTTATGCTACACATGGTTGTGGTCTTTTTACAGGCAATTGTTATTAAGATGGCTAAACTGTTATAAACACATTGTGTATATATGGGCATGTTTATTCTAGAACATGCTGGACTTTGTAAAGGCCACACTGCTATTCATTCTGCATGCCCTGCTGTCATTTACATGTTAAACAAATCAATGTCCTCGTGTGAAAGAGTCTCTCATCTCCATCTTGTTATTCAAGCAGAGCCATTAAGACACATTCAAGGCCATTCAAGTTCCTATAGAAACCTACTTTGTGCAGTATTCCTCAAAATTCCTTCAGAACAATAAACCCTGGTGTGGTGAAGGAACAATGCTTGCAGTATTCATAGTGTTGCATTCCTGTACATCACAGCTGCTAACTAAACAGTTCATGAAGATGTTTGTGAAGGTCTCTTGACAAGACACATGTGTGCCTAAGACGCAGTGTGTGTGTGTGTGTGTGTGTGTGTGTGTGTGTGTGTGTGTGTGTGTGTGTGTGTGTGTGTGTGTGTGTGTGTGTGTGTGTGTGTGCGTGCGTGTGTGTGTGTGTGTGTGTGTGTGTGTGTGTGTGTGTGTGTGTGTGTGTGTGTGTGTGTGTGGAATGTGTCTGTGTGCTTGCGTGTGTGTGTATATATTGGGTCAGTGCAGCTGTATGTTTGTTTTGTCTTTCACTTGCTTCATTGACGTTGGTGCCACATGCATGTGTGTGAGATGGAGGGAGAGGCTGTGAAGAGCTCAGCCATGTACCGATCTGTCATCACCATACTGTGATTTAATCATTATTACAGATGTAAGCATGTTCGTACAAAAAGGAGGAACAAAACAATCAATCATGAAGGGTTTATTTGTCACTCACCTAGTACGATACGTAACATGTTGATGGGAAATATTCAGCAAAGTGATAACACAACGCACAATGCAATATAACAAGATTGAATTGTGGTTACTACAACAGCAATCATGAATATACAAGAAATCCAAATGCGTTTTTGTTCATAACAGTTTAGCAGACTTAAAGAACACCATTGGGTTATCATGTTACGTCGCTGATACTGTCTAATTAAACACTGTTCACAATGACACATATGTGCAATCAACATATTCTCACCTCGTTCCAAAGCGTCGCACGGGTGAAGCAGAAAGCGAGTTGGGAACGCGTCGGGAGGGTGACACAGAGGGGGTGAGAATGGGCTGGTGCAATGGCAGTCCCACAGTGATCGGTGGGACGGGTACCTGGTGTGTGCAATGGCACCACACCCTTTAAAATGGCATCTGGACAGGCAGAGTGAGACTGCGTTTGTCCAGGTTGCCTGGTTCCTGCTTCACGCTGCTGGCGGTGTGTTGCCCTGTTTGTGCTTTTGGCATAATGGTAAGCCTTTGTTTTAATGTAGAGCTCTCTGGTTCTAGTTTGATTTATGCAGACATCCTCCAAGTTACTTATATGTATGTTTTTGTAATAGACATTTGAGCTCAAGAATAGAAGACAGAGCTGAGAGCTGTCCGTGATGTGTGGTTGCACACAAGCTCGGAGGCAAAGGTAGGCCTGCCTTGTACTGCCACAGCACAAAGAGTCCCTATGTATAGCACCAGTTTATATCATGAGACTAATCAAATATTTATTTGTATTACAGATGTGCCCTTTGAACTGTTGAACCGCTGTTCTTTTTTACCCTTTTTTTGTTTGTACAGTTCGCTGCTACTTAATTGATGTTGCCCCAGTGGCTTTAAACTATACTTCCACCCTAGTGGTTTAAGGCTAGTGTTTCTAACTTTGAACCACTGTCTTTGACTTGGTCATTGATGGGTTATTTTAGCTATGCTGCTAACGTAGTTTGTTTTGCCTCAGTGGCTTTAAACTAACTTCCGCCCTAGTGGGTTAAAACTAACTTTAAACCACTGTCTCTGACTTGGTCATTGATGGGTTGTTCTGGCTGCCCCTAAAGACAGGGACATTCTTGGTTAATGGTTACACTGCTGATTGGCACTTAACTGTTTATTGCCCTTGTTTGCTGAGCTGTTCACAGGTTTTTATCATTGGAGTATACTTGCAGTGATCTCTTTTGCTGTGCCTTTTTAATGCCAACTACACTTGGCTCTGAGTGTTTTTTCAGAGTGTTATAAGTGTTGTCTATCTTCCAATAGTAATCACTAGGATAGAGTTCTTAAAACATAATGATGTATATGCCATTAATTTAGGAGTGTAATGGTGTGTGAATTTGCTATTTGACCATAATGTGAGTATTGCGTATTGTTTTTATGCATTGTAATCTACAGTATGATGCACTTGTGCATGTTTAAACCTGCAAAAGTCAAAAATATGGATGAAAAACATGCAATGGCCAATGTCATTCCGGCTTGCATCCCCATTCCATTTGGACAGATAGGATTTGACCCAGACATGGATTCAGTTTTAGTGTTAGCATGTACAACGACAAAGGCAGAAGCTCTGCTCATTCTAATGAGTCATGCAGCAAGGCATAATATAACTGGAACACAACTTGAGGACTTGTTAAAGCTAATAAATACTCTGTTTGGCAAAGAGGTGTTACCCAGATCAAAATATTTGCTCAACAAGGTCTTTAAAAACAACTCGGATATAGTGGAGTTCCACTTCTACAGCAAGGCTGTAAGATGTACACAAAAAGAAAAAGAGATAAAAGATGCAAACATTAAGCAGCTTTCTATTTGTAATAAAGTTGTGCTGTTTTTGCACAAAATGCCTAATGTAAATTGTTCATGTTTAGGGGAGAACGTCGGTCACATTATGTGTTGTAACGACTCACAGCAACCAATCGTGGCACCAGGCCAGATTCCATGACTTCCCCCCTAAAATGTTTTATTCGTGCCAGTATAGTCAGTAGGCTTAAAAATTGAAATTCATACATTAGGTTCTAATGTATGAAGGTTCTGGGTTGTTTTTGAAATGTGTCAGTGTAATTTGTAAGAGTTCCTAACTGGATGTTCCTTGTGTTGTTTCATTGACTTGCTTTTGATGACAATGAGCCACCATCAACCATCATTATGCACTACTTTACTGACTGAATTACACATGAATGGTAAAGCCATCAATGACCCAACATTTTCTCTTGAATTCCCATACATTGTTGAGAAATACATTATCATACAACAACACATAGGCAGTCGTTCTCACATGCCCTGGTTAGTTCTCACCGATCAGGTGTGGCATATTAGCATATTCATCATGAGGGGTTGTTCCTACAGGCTTGGCATAGTGGGTACTGGTATATTAATACACCCTGGCATTCTAAATGAGGGTACAGATATAGGGCAGAGTTTGAGATCCCATCAAGTTCATCCCACCAAGAAAAGTATTACCAGGTCCTTTTATTAATCAGATTCATGACTGCGTTCTCTATGCTGATTGGATAATCATGATCTGTTTAATAATACATACCAAAAGGAGGGACAAAAAAATCAATCCTGAAGGGTTTATTTGTCACTCACCTAGTACAATACGTAACATGTTGATGGGAAATGTTCTGCAAAGTGATAACACAACGCACAATGCAATATAACAACATTGAATTATGGCTACTACAACGGCAATCATGAATAATTATACAAGAAATCCAAGTGCGTTTTTGTTTAGCAGACTTAAAAACAACATTGGGCCATCATGTTACGTCTCTGATACTGTCTAATTAAACACTGTTCACAATATTTAATTTTCAAAGTGTGTGTGTGTGTGTGTGTGTGTGTGTGTGTGTGTGTGTGTGTGTGTGTGTGTGTGTTTCATTTAGGCAAATTATTTTTTTTTATTTTGAATAGACCACAATAAGGCCTGAGTGAATTATAGGGTGTGTAGTTAAGGGATGTTTGTCTAAATTTACTCTGACACTGCTCACAGTTGTATGGTTGTGTCTCCGATGTGAATTCTTCTGTGTCGTTTAAGGCTGTCCATTTGAGAGAAGTGCTGTCCACAATGGTCACATCCATAGGGTTTCTCTCCAGTGTGAATTCTCTGGTGTCTTTTTAGGCTGGTCAAACTAGAGAAGCACTGTCCACACTGGTCACATCCATAGGGTTTCTCTCCAGTGTGAATTCTCTGGTGTGTTTTAAGGCTGGCCATTTGAGAGAAGTGTTGTCCACACTGATCACACCCATAAGGTTTCTCGCCTGTGTGAATTCTCTGGTGTTTTTTAAGGTTGGACATTTGAGAAAAGTGTTGTCCACACTGATCACATTCATATGGTTTCTCCCCAGTATGGATTTTCCGGTGTTTTTTAAGGGTGGACAACACAGAGAAGTGTTGTCCACACTGATCACACCCATACGGTTTCTCTCCTTTGTGAATTCTCTGGTGGATTTTAAGGGTGGACAACACAGAGAAGCGATGTCCACACTGATCACATCCATACGGTTTCTCTCCTGTGTGAATTCTCTGGTGGATTTTAAGGGTGGACACCACAGAGAAGCGTTGTCCACACTGATCACATTCATATGGTTTCTCTGCTGTGTGAATTCTCTGATGGATTTTAAGTTTGGAGATGCTAAGGAAGTGTTTTCCACACTGGTCACAGCAGTGTTGTTTTTGCTTAGCCAACCTCCTCTTTTCATTCACCTCTGGTAGGACAGGGAAGCCAGATTGATGATGCAACACTGGATTGGAAACAAAGACAAAAGAAAGATTTTTGAGACTTGGACTTTAAAGTTGTTAAAGGACAACTTTGACACTCACATAATTGGTCCTCACTAATGTTCATCATTAGCAATATATATTACAATGTTTAATATTGCAATGGCTTCCATTATAGCACATATTGTGCATCGTATAAATACATAAATCACATACTAAATACATACTATAATCATGTAAAATGTTGCCAAGATCCATATGACTTACCTTAAAAACATTTAATGTTGTTAAGGGATGTATTACATCCCATAACATAATAGTATTGTGTGCATGTCAGACTTCAGTAATACTATTTTTGCATAGAAGAAATTACCTTCATCTAATCTGCATCAAAGATACAGGTCAAATTACAATTAAACAAAATGATTAGAATAAGAATAAAGATTAAGAATAAAATGTATATTGAGGAAACCCAACAGGGTGAAGGGAGGCAGAGTAAGTAACATACCAAGGTCTTTGTTTTCCTCCTGTTCATCAGAGTTGAGTTTGAGCGAGTTCATCTTATCCCGAAGTCTGGAGTCCACAGTCAGATCTGATCAGAAATGATTGATATCCTGGAAGACTTGTGGAGAAATGACACAGACCAACTCTTCTTATACTAGAGAGTCTGGGGTTAGGTAGTGCTCTGAATGATTGGCCAAAGACAACAATAGAACCATCTCTCCACCAATCACAATCTAGCATACTGTGCTCCACCCCTCCCTCCTCCCCCAGACATGCTCTATGCAACCTTCTACAAAAGTGGTAACAACATTATCTATTTATGACTAAAATATCATCATATTAAACACTGCTTAATTTGCCAAATAACAGTATCAGTTGTTAAGATTGACAATATAAGTTGCCAATGAAACACAGAAGTTATAAGTGTTGTCAAATGTTGTCATTTTATCAAATGGCCCCTTGCCTTTTTTCTAGTGTTTCCCTATATTTTTCTAGTGTCTCCCATATATTCCCTATAATAGGGAGACATAAAGGAAGTCTGATCTATCTAATCCATTTGTTTTGTTTTCATGTTATTACTAAAAGTTGAATAAACAGAATAACTTCTGTGGACTAATATCAATAGCACAAGTGACTGTGTGGAATTTCTTTGGCACAAGGACATTTCACTTTTTGGACTCAAGACTATTTAGACAAAATAAAAATGATCCATGTGTAATCAACAGCAAAGTTATGGAGGAAATAATATTGAGAAGGAAAAATATGTTGAGATGAGTATATTGCAATATGCAGCAATTGGTAGTGGGGCTTGTTCCACATGTCCAGTTAATATCTAACATGGACAGTGAAAGTCTACTGAACACTAGAGCCAGATTTTACTGAAGCTTTAGCATCACACCACTATAACATTACAAAAAGGAACACCTTTTAATCCACATATGAGTGGCCCTATAATAATTATCTGAATTTAGCAGCTATAACAATAACACTATATATATATATCATTGAATAGGCACACATATAAACTATGGGACAAATACAATCAATAACGTGGATATATTTACAGTGTCAACAGGATTCAACAATCTGAGCAGGAGTCAATAGAACAGACTCAAAGCAGCAATCTCTAATTCTATTCACCGAAAATCCCTGCCTTAATGTATAGATTAATAAAACAATGAGAATTAAAAACTATTAACCACATGAACCCAATTGATTGAGCCAGCAACCCCAACCCCTTTTATTTTCTTTAGAATTGTATGTTGTATGTTTGCGTGTTACTGTATGCTTAATGTCTTATTATATTTTCTAGGTAGAACATGATGTGAGGCGTAACGCTGTGGCCAAACTCTCTGACGGTCCGCACACAGTCCGTGGCAACACTGGCCTGAGCTTCAAAGTGAAACGCCACAAAAGAAAGACGGTCTACAAGCCAGCATGTGTTTGGGGTTCGGGTCAGAGCTGCCAGGCCTGCAAGAGAAGTCATACACTACGACTCACACGAAGAGTGGAGGCAGAGTCGACTTCGCCTCACTGTGGCTCCGTTCTATACCTGCATCAGTGATAGTCTTGTGTCCACCCACTTCCACTAAGTGCCCTCTGCTGTGTGTGAGGAAATGCTGAAAAGTCACTAAACTTGCTGAAGTACAAGATTGATGAACTTTTACTTGAATGCATAAGTCCATTTTGTTGATACGTTATACTTCTACAACACTACATATCCATATCCAACCCCACATATCCACTGCTCCTGCACCACCCATGTTATGATAATTTGTGTAATGACACAAACAGTTGCCGTTGCATAACATTACATATGATATTGCATTGGAAGATAAAGTGACTGAGAAGTATGAACCATTCACATGTTTGCACATCATGCATTTCCCTTGTCCATTATCTTAATTTATTGTATGTAAGATGTAACAGATGTAATAAAAAATCTTGAATCTTGATCCCTGTTTGTGTCTTCATTGCCACGTTCAGTGCAGGAATGTACACTGGTAATACTGCTATTAAAAGCCTATCACCTTACCTTTACTATTAATGTGATGCAATGTGTGTGCAATGCAAATGAGTGTGATCTAGTGCCATAACCAAGACTAACTTGAGATTCCTCAATCGATGCCCCCACTCTCCTGTCTAGCATCAGGTTGTTAAGCGCTGCAGTGTTTTTAGCACACAAACTTACGTTTATGTGGGAATCCATGGTGAATGGTACACCCACTGCACCTGAACTTATCCAACATGATATCATTAGCAAACAGGGTGGAGAGACCATCTGTTTGGTACTATACTCCTGTCCCGTTTCAGGGGAACCAACTTATTAAGCAGCTTTCTATTTGTAATAGTTTGTAAAAGTTGTCCTGTTTTTGCACAAAATACCTAATGTAAATTGTTCATGTTTAGGGGAGAAAGTCGGTCACATTATGTGTTGTAACGACTCACAGCAACCAATCGTGGCACCAGGCCAGATTCCATGACTTCCCCCCTAAAATGTTTTATTCATGCCAGTATAGTCAGTAGGCTTAAAAAAAACTGGATGTTCCTTGTGTTGTTTCATTGACTTGCTTTTGATGACAATGAGCCACCATCAATCATCATTATGCACTACTTGCATAATGATGATACTGACTGAATTACACATGAATGGTAAAGCCATCAATGACCCAACATTTTCTCTTGAATTCCCATACATTGTTGAGAAATACCTTATCATACAACAACACATAGGCAGTGGGAGGGTCGTTCTCACATGCCCTGGTTAGTTCTCACCTATCGGGTGTGGCATATTAGCATATCATCATGAGGGGTTGTTCCTACAGGCGTGGCATAGTGGGTACTGGTATATTAATACATCCTGGCATTCTAAATGAGGGTACAGATAGGGCAGTTTGAAATCCCATCAAGTTCATCCCACCAAGAAAAGTTACCAGGTCCTTTTATTAATCAGATTCATGACTGCGTTCTCTATGCTGATTGGATAATCATGATCTGTTTAATAATACATACAAAAAGGAGGGACAAAAAAATCAATCATGAAGGGTTTATTTGTCACTCACCTAGTACAATACGTAACATGTTGATGGGAAATGTTCTGCAAAGTGATAACACAACGCACAATGCAATATAACAACATTGAATTATGGCTACTACAACGGCAATCATGAATATGCAAGAAATCCAAATGCGTTTTTTAGCAGACTTAAAAACAACATTGGGTCATCATGTTACGTTTCTGATACAGTCTAATTAAACACTGTTCACAGTATTTAATTTTCAAAGTGTGTGTGTGTGTGTGTGTGTGTGTGTGTGTGTGTGTTTCATTTAGGCAAATAAAAAAAAAATATTTTGAATTGACCACGTCCTGACCAAGTCCTGAGTGAATTATATGGTTTGTAGTTAAGGGATGTTTGTCTAAATTTACTCTGACACTGGTCACAGTTGTATGTTTGTTTCTCCGGTGTGAATTCTTCTGTGTTGTTTAAGGCTGTCCAGTCGAGAGAAGTGCTGTCCACACTGGTCACATCCATATAGGGTTTCTCTCCAGTGTGAATTCTCTGGTGTGTTTTAAGGTGGGCCATGTCAGAGAAGTGCTGTCCACACTGGTCACATCCATAGGGTTTCTCTCCAGTGTGAATTCTCTGGTGTCTTTTAAGGTTGGTCCTGTGAGAGAAGTGTTGTCCACAGGGATCACACCCATAGGGTTTCTCTCCAGTGTGAATTCTTTGGTGTGTGTTTAAGGTGAATATTGTAGAGAAGTGTTGTCCACACTGATCACATCCATAGGGTTTCTCTCCAGTGTGAATTCTCTGGTGTCTTTTTAGGCTGGTCAAACTAGAGAAGCACTGTCCACACTGGTCACATGCACATGGTTTCTCTCCGGTGTGAATTCTCTGGTGGGTTTTAAGGTTGGACAACACAGAGAAGCGTTGTCCACACTGATCACATTCATATGGTTTCTCTCCAGTGTGAATTCTTTGGTGTGTGTTTAAGGTGAATATTGTAGAGAAGTGTTGTCCACACTGATCACATCCATAGGGTTTCTCTCCAGTGTGAATTCTCTGGTGGCTTTCAAGGTTGGACAACCCAGAGAAGCGTTGTCCACACTGATCACATTCATATGGTTTCTCTCCTGTGTGAATCTTCAGGTGGCTTTTAAGGCCGAACAATTTAGAGAAGTGTTGTCCACAATGATCACACCCATACGGTTTCTCTCCTGTGTGAATTCTCTGGTGGATTTTAAGGGTGGACAACACAGAGAAGCGTTGTCCACACTGATCACATTCATATGGTTTTTCTCCAGTGTGAACTCTCTGGTGTATTTTAAGTATGGAGATCTTAGGGAAGTGTTTTCCACACTGATCACAGCAGTGTAGTTTTTGCTTAGCCAATCTTCTTTTTTCATTCACCTCTGGTAGGACAAGGAAACCAGGCAGATGATGCAACACTGGAATGGAAACAAAGGAACAAATGTTAGACATTACTTAGTGGACTTGATTACTTAGTGGATTAGTCAATGTTAACGTATTTGCACATTATATGAAGACATAAAATGAGAAAACATAATTAAATCACCACAACATTTTGTCAAGTACCAATTGTCTCAAAATCTTACAACAAAGGTTAATCATATTTGGAGATTGTGATTAGAGAAGAGAAACAATGTGTGTTAAAATGTGTATTCTGTATGACTGTGGTGAACAACAGAAATGAGCTAAAGGTCAAATCACAATGAAACAAAATATAAGTTAAGAATAAAAAATGATCTTGATAATATCAACGGAAAAAACAGGGAATTAGAGTAAGTAACATATACCATGGTCTTTGGGTTCCCCCTGTTCAGCAGAAATGTCCCTGGTGGGGTTGAGAGAGTTCATCTTCACCTGAAGTCTGGAGTCCACAGTCAGATCTGATCAGAAATGATTGATATCCTGGAAGACTTGTAGAGAAATGACACAGACCAACTCTTCTTATACTAGAGAGTCTGAGATGGAGCCACAAACTGCTTTGGACAATTGGCCAAAGAGAACAATAGGACCACCTCTCCACCAATCACAATCTAACATACTATGCTCCCCCTCCCTCCTCCCCAGACATGTTCCAAGCTACCTTCAACTAATAAAGTGATAACACAATAATCTACACATGACATGAATTGTTGTATCAGCTTCGATATACTAACCTATCTTTACAAATACCATATCTTTATCCATTATGGAAGAGGTGGCCCGCCCAATAGGCAGAGTAGGCGACTGCCTAGGGCGCCATGAGGGAGGGAGGGCATCCGCCAATGTAGCCTACACATATACAAATGTTATAAAAATGCATTAATGTTACTTATACTTCCCTTAAAACGTGTTTCATTGTAGTGTGTAGTTTTGCTATATATTTGATGGATATAATTTGTTTTGTGCACCACAGATCACTTCCCTTCTATGTCCAAACTTAGACCATAGAATTCACACTGGAGAGAAACCCTATGGGTGTGCTCAGTGTACACTCTCAAATGTCCAGCCTTAACAAACCCGAGAGAATTCACACTGGAGAGAAACCCTTTCATTGTGATGTGTGTGGAAAAGCTTTTAGTCAATCAAATGGATTTAAACTGTTTCCTTGTGGTCAGTGTGGAAAGAGTTTTACTACTTCAGGCAACCGAAACCGTAATGAGCACACACATATGAAAGATACATCTGATTAGTGTGATGATCAGTTCATCTACATAACCATCATGGTTATGCTACACATGGTTGTGGTCTTTTTACAGGCAATTGTTATTAAGATGGCTAAACTGTTATAAACACATTGTGTATATATGGGCATGTTTATTCTAGAACATGCTGGACTTTGTAAAGGCCACACTGCTATTCATTCTGCATGCCCTGCTGTCATTTACATGTTAAACAAATCAATGTCCTCGTGTGAAAGAGTCTCTCATCTCCATCTTGTTATTCAAGCAGAGCCATTAAGACACATTCAAGGCCATTCAAGTTCCTATAGAAACCTACTTTGTGCAGTATTCCTCAAAATTCCTTCAGAACAATAAACCCTGGTGTGGTGAAGGAACAATGCTTGCAGTATTCATAGTGTTGCATTCCTGTACATCACAGCTGCTAACTAAACAGTTCATGAAGATGTTTGTGAAGGTCTCTTGACAAGACACATGTGTGCCTAAGACGCAGTGTGTGTGTGTGTGTGTGTGTGTGTGTGTGTGTGTGTGTGTGTGTGTGTGTGTGTGTGTGTGTGTGTGCGTGTGTGTGTGTGTGTGTGTGTGTGTGTGTGTGTGTGGAATGTGTCTGTGTGCTTGCGTGTGTGTGTATATATTGGGTCAGTGCAGCTGTATGTTTGTTTTGTCTTTCACTTGCTTCATTGACGTTGGTGCCACATGCATGTGTGTGAGATGGAGGGAGAGGCTGTGAAGAGCTCAGCCATGTACCGATCTGTCATCACCATACTGTGATTTAATCATTATTACAGATGTAAGCATGTTCGTACAAAAAGGAGGAACAAAACAATCAATCATGAAGGGTTTATTTGTCACTCACCTAGTACGATACGTAACATGTTGATGGGAAATATTCAGCAAAGTGATAACACAACGCACAATGCAATATAACAAGATTGAATTGTGGTTACTACAACAGCAATCATGAATATACAAGAAATCCAAATGCGTTTTTGTTCATAACAGTTTAGCAGACTTAAAGAACACCATTGGGTTATCATGTTACGTCGCTGATACTGTCTAATTAAACACTGTTCACAATGACACATATGTGCAATCAACATATTCTCACCTCGTTCCAAAGCGTCGCACGGGTGAAGCAGAAAGCGAGTTGGGAACGCGTCGGGAGGGTGACACAGAGGGGGTGAGAATGGGCTGGTGCAATGGCAGTCCCACAGTGATCGGTGGGACGGGTACCTGGTGTGTGCAATGGCACCACACCCTTTAAAATGGCATCTGGACAGGCAGAGTGAGACTGCGTTTGTCCAGGTTGCCTGGTTCCTGCTTCACGCTGCTGGCGGTGTGTTGCCCTGTTTGTGCTTTTGGCATAATGGTAAGCCTTTGTTTTAATGTAGAGCTCTCTGGTTCTAGTTTGATTTATGCAGACATCCTCCAAGTTACTTATATGTATGTTTTTGTAATAGACATTTGAGCTCAAGAATAGAAGACAGAGCTGAGAGCTGTCAGTGATGTGTGGTTGCACACAAGCTCGGAGGCAAAGGTAGGCCTGCCTTGTACTGCCACAGCACAAAGAGTCCCTATGTATAGCACCAGTTTATATCATGAGACTAATCAAATATTTATTTGTATTACAGATGTGCCCTTTGAACTGTTGAACCGCTGTTCTTTTTTACCCTTTTTTTGTTTGTACAGTTCGCTGCTACTTAATTGATGTTGCCCCAGTGGCTTTAAACTATACTTCCACCCTAGTGGTTTAAGGCTAGTGTTTCTAACTTTGAACCACTGTCTTTGACTTGGTCATTGATGGGTTATTTTAGCTATGCTGCTAACGTAGTTTGTTTTGCCTCAGTGGCTTTAAACTAACTTCCGCCCTAGTGGGTTAACTTTAAACCACTGTCTCTGACTTGGTCATTGATGGGTTGTTCTGGCTGCCCCTAAAGACAGGGACATTCTTGGTTAATGGTTACACTGCTGATTGGCACTTAACTGTTTATTGCCCTTGTTTGCTGAGCTGTTCACAGGTTTTTATCATTGGAGTATACTTGCAGTGATCTCTTTTGCTGTGCCTTTTTAATGCCAACTACACTTGGCTCTGAGTGTTTTTTCAGAGTGTTATAAGTGTTGTCTATCTTCCAATAGTAATCACTAGGATAGAGTTCTTAAAACATAATGATGTATATGCCATTAATTTAGGAGTGTAATGGTGTGTGAATTTGCTATTTGACCATAATGTGAGTATTGCGTATTGTTTTTATGCATTGTAATCTACAGTATGATGCACTTGTGCATGTTTAAACCTGCAAAAGTCAAAAATATGGATGAAAAACATGCAATGGCCAATGTCATTCCGGCTTGCATCCCCATTCCATTTGGACAGATAGGATTTGACCCAGACATGGATTCAGTTTTAGTGTTAGCATGTACAACGACAAAGGCAGAAGCTCTGCTCATTCTAATGAGTCATGCAGCAAGGCATAATATAACTGGAACACAACTTGAGGACTTGTTAAAGCTAATAAATACTCTGTTTGGCAAAGAGGTGTTACCCAGATCAAAATATTTGCTCAACAAGGTCTTTAAAAACAACTCGGATATAGTGGAGTTCCACTTCTACAGCAAGGCTGTAAGATGTACACAAAAAGAAAAAGAGATAAAAGATGCAAACATTAAGCAGCTTTCTATTTGTAATAAAGTTGTGCTGTTTTTGCACAAAATGCCTAATGTAAATTGTTCATGTTTAGGGGAGAACGTCGGTCACATTATGTGTTGTAACGACTCACAGCAACCAATCGTGGCACCAGGCCAGATTCCATGACTTCCCCCCTAAAATGTTTTATTCGTGCCAGTATAGTCAGTAGGCTTAAAAATTGAAATTCATACATTAGGTTCTAATGTATGAAGGTTCTGGGTTGTTTTTGAAATGTGTCAGTGTAATTTGTAAGAGTTCCTAACTGGATGTTCCTTGTGTTGTTTCATTGACTTGCTTTTGATGACAATGAGCCACCATCAACCATCATTATGCACTACTTTACTGACTGAATTACACATGAATGGTAAAGCCATCAATGACCCAACATTTTCTCTTGAATTCCCATACATTGTTGAGAAATACATTATCATACAACAACACATAGGCAGTCGTTCTCACATGCCCTGGTTAGTTCTCACCGATCAGGTGTGGCATATTAGCATATTCATCATGAGGGGTTGTTCCTACAGGCTTGGCATAGTGGGTACTGGTATATTAATACACCCTGGCATTCTAAATGAGGGTACAGATATAGGGCAGAGTTTGAGATCCCATCAAGTTCATCCCACCAAGAAAAGTATTACCAGGTCCTTTTATTAATCAGATTCATGACTGCGTTCTCTATGCTGATTGGATAATCATGATCTGTTTAATAATACATACCAAAAGGAGGGACAAAAAAATCAATCCTGAAGGGTTTATTTGTCACTCATCTAGTACAATACGTAACATGTTGATGGGAAATGTTCTGCAAAGTGATAACACAACGCACAATGCAATATAACAACATTGAATTATGGCTACTACAACGGCAATCATGAATAATTATACAAGAAATCCAAGTGCGTTTTTGTTTAGCAGACTTAAAAACAACATTGGGCCATCATGTTACGTCTCTGATACTGTCTAATTAAACACTGTTCACAATATTTAATTTTCAAAGTGTGTGTGTGTGTGTGTGTGTGTGTGTGTGTGTGTGTGTGTGTGTGTGTGTGTGTGTTTCATTTAGGCAAATTATTTTTTTTATTTTGAATAGACCACAATAAGGCCTGAGTGAATTATAGGGTGTGTAGTTAAGGGATGTTTGTCTAAATTTACTCTGACACTGCTCACAGTTGTATGGTTGTGTCTCCGATGTGAATTCTTCTGTGTCGTTTAAGGCTGTCCATTTGAGAGAAGTGCTGTCCACAATGGTCACATCCATAGGGTTTCTCTCCAGTGTGAATTCTCTGGTGTCTTTTTAGGCTGGTCAAACTAGAGAAGCACTGTCCACACTGGTCACATCCATAGGGTTTCTCTCCAGTGTGAATTCTCTGGTGTGTTTTAAGGCTGGCCATTTGAGAGAAGTGTTGTCCACACTGATCACACCCATAAGGTTTCTCGCCTGTGTGAATTCTCTGGTGTTTTTTAAGGTTGGACATTTGAGAAAAGTGTTGTCCACACTGATCACATTCATATGGTTTCTCCCCAGTATGGATTTTCCGGTGTTTTTTAAGGGTGGACAACACAGAGAAGTGTTGTCCACACTGATCACACCCATACGGTTTCTCTCCTTTGCGAATTCTCTGGTGGATTTTAAGGGTGGACAACACAGAGAAGCGATGTCCACACTGATCACATCCATACGGTTTCTCTCCTGTGTGAATTCTCTGGTGGATTTTAAGGGTGGACACCACAGAGAAGCGTTGTCCACACTGATCACATTCATATGGTTTCTCTGCTGTGTGAATTCTCTGATGGATTTTAAGTTTGGAGATGCTAAGGAAGTGTTTTCCACACTGGTCACAGCAGTGTTGTTTTTGCTTAGCCAACCTCCTCTTTTCATTCACCTCTGGTAGGACAGGGAAGCCAGATTGATGATGCAACACTGGATTGGAAACAAAGACAAAAGAAAGATTTTTGAGACTTGGACTTTAAAGTTGTTAAAGGACAACTTTGACACTCACATAATTGGTCCTCACTAATGTTCATCATTAGCAATATATATTACAATGTTTAATATTGCAATGGCTTCCATTATAGCACATATTGTGCATCGTATAAATACATAAATCACATACTAAATACATACTATAATCATGTAAAATGTTGCCAAGATCCATATGACTTACCTTAAAAACATTTAATGTTGTTAAGGGATGTATTACATCCCATAACATAATAGTATTGTGTGCATGTCAGACTTCAGTAATACTATTTTTGCATAGAAGAAATTACCTTCATCTAATCTGCATCAAAGATACAGGTCAAATTACAATTAAACAAAATGATTAGAATAAGAATAAAGATTAAGAATAAAATGTATATTGAGGAAACCCAACAGGGTGAAGGGAGGCAGAGTAAGTAACATACCAAGGTCTTTGTTTTCCTCCTGTTCATCAGAGTTGAGTTTGAGCGAGTTCATCTTATCCCGAAGTCTGGAGTCCACAGTCAGATCTGATCAGAAATGATTGATATCCTGGAAGACTTGTGGAGAAATGACACAGACCAACTCTTCTTATACTAGAGAGTCTGGGGTTAGGTAGTGCTCTGAATGATTGGCCAAAGACAACAATAGAACCATCTCTCCACCAATCACAATCTAGCATACTGTGCTCCACCCCTCCCTCCTCCCCCAGACATGCTCTATGCAACCTTCTACAAAAGTGGTAACAACATTATCTATTTATGACTAAAATATCATCATATTAAACACTGCTTAATTTGCCAAATAACAGTATCAGTTGTTAAGATTGACAATATAAGTTGCCAATGAAACACAGAAGTTATAAGTGTTGTCAAATGTTGTCATTTTATCAAATGGCCCCTTGCCTTTTTTCTAGTGTTTCCCTATATTTTTCTAGTGTCTCCCATATATTCCCTATAATAGGGAGACATAAAGGAAGTCTGATCTATCTAATCCATTTGTTTTGTTTTCATGTTATTACTAAAAGTTGAATAAACAGAATAACTTCTGTGGACTAATATCAATAGCACAAGTGACTGTGTGGAATTTCTTTGGCACAAGGACATTTCACTTTTTGGACTCAAGACTATTTAGACAAAATAAAAATGATCCATGTGTAATCAACAGCAAAGCTATGGAGGAAATAATATTGAGAAGGAAAAATATGTTGAGATGAGTATATTGCAATATGCAGCAATTGGTAGTGGGGCTTGTTCCACATGTCCAGTTAATATCTAACATGGACAGTGAAAGTCTACTGAACACTAGAGCCAGATTTTACTGAAGCTTTAGCATCACACCACTATAACATTACAAAAAGGAACACCTTTTAATCCACATATGAGTGGCCCTATAATAATTATCTGAATTTAGCAGCTATAACAATAACACTATATATATATATCATTGAATAGGCACACATATAAACTATGGGACAAATACAATCAATAACGTGGATATATTTACAGTGTCAACAGGATTCAACAATCTGAGCAGGAGTCAATAGAACAGACTCAAAGCAGCAATCTCTAATTCTATTCACCGAAAATCCCTGCCTTAATGTATAGATTAATAAAACAATGAGAATTAAAAACTATTAACCACATGAACCCAATTGATTGAGCCAGCAACCCCAACCCCTTTTATTTTCTTTAGAATTGTATGTTGTATGTTTGCGTGTTACTGTATGCTTAATGTCTTATTATATTTTCTAGGTAGAACATGATGTGAGGCGTAACGCTGTGGCCAAACTCTCTGACGGTCCGCACACAGTCCGTGGCAACACTGGCCTGAGCTTCAAAGTGAAACGCCACAAAAGAAAGACGGTCTACAAGCCAGCATGTGTTTGGGGTTCGGGTCAGAGCTGCCAGGCCTGCAAGAGAAGTCATACACTACGACTCACACGAAGAGTGGAGGCAGAGTCGACTTCGCCTCACTGTGGCTCCGTTCTATACCTGCATCAGTGATAGTCTTGTGTCCACCCACTTCCACTAAGTGCCCTCTGCTGTGTGTGAGGAAATGCTGAAAAGTCACTAAACTTGCTGAAGTACAAGATTGATGAACTTTTACTTGAATGCATAAGTCCATTTTGTTGATACGTTATACTTCTACAACACTACATATCCATATCCAACCCCACATATCCACTGCTCCTGCACCACCCATGTTATGATAATTTGTGTAATGACACAAACAGTTGCCGTTGCATAACATTACATATGATATTGCATTGGAAGATAAAGTGACTGAGAAGTATGAACCATTCACATGTTTGCACATCATGCATTTCCCTTGTCCATTATCTTAATTTATTGTATGTAAGATGTAACAGATGTAATAAAAAATCTTGAATCTTGATCCCTGTTTGTGTCTTCATTGCCACGTTCAGTGCAGGAATGTACACTGGTAATACTGCTATTAAAAGCCTATCACCTTACCTTTACTATTAATGTGATGCAATGTGTGTGCAATGCAAATGAGTGTGATCTAGTGCCATAACCAAGACTAACTTGAGATTCCTCAATCGATGCCCCCACTCTCCTGTCTAGCATCAGGTTGTTAAGCGCTGCAGTGTTTTTAGCACACAAACTTACGTTTATGTGGGAATCCATGGTGAATGGTACACCCACTGCACCTGAACTTATCCAACATGATATCATTAGCAAACAGGGTGGAGAGACCATCTGTTTGGTACTATACTCCTGTCCCGTTTCAGGGGAACCAACTTATTAAGCAGCTTTCTATTTGTAATAGTTTGTAAAAGTTGTCCTGTTTTTGCACAAAATACCTAATGTAAATTGTTCATGTTTAGGGGAGAAAGTCGGTCTCATTATGTGTTGTAACGACTCACAGCAACCAATCGTGGCACCAGGCCAGATTCCATGACTTCCCCCCTAAAATGTTTTATTCATGCCAGTATAGTCAGTAGGCTTAAAAAAAAACTGGATGTTCCTTGTGTTGTTTCATTGACTTGCTTTTGATGACAATGAGCCACCATCAATCATCATTATGCACTACTTGCATAATGATGATACTGACTGAATTACACATGAATGGTAAAGCCATCAATGACCCAACATTTTCTCTTGAATTCCCATACATTGTTGAGAAATACCTTATCATACAACAACACATAGGCAGTGGGAGGGTCGTTCTCACATGCCCTGGTTAGTTCTCACCTATCGGGTGTGGCATATTAGCATATCATCATGAGGGGTTGTTCCTACAGGCGTGGCATAGTGGGTACTGGTATATTAATACATCCTGGCATTCTAAATGAGGGTACAGATAGGGCAGTTTGAAATCCCATCAAGTTCATCCCACCAAGAAAAGTTACCAGGTCCTTTTATTAATCAGATTCATGACTGCGTTCTCTATGCTGATTGGATAATCATGATCTGTTTAATAATACATACAAAAAGGAGGGACAAAAAAATCAATCATGAAGGGTTTATTTGTCACTCACCTAGTACAATACGTAACATGTTGATGGGAAATGTTCTGCAAAGTGATAACACAACGCACAATGCAATATAACAACATTGAATTTTGGCTACTACAACGGCAATCATGAATATACAAGAAATCCAAATGCGTTTTTTAGCAGACTTAAAAACAACATTGGGTCATCATGTTACGTTTCTGATACAGTCTAATTAAACACTGTTCACAGTATTTAATTTTCAAAGTGTGTGTGTGTGTGTGTGTGTGTGTGTGTGTGTGTGTGTGTGTGTGTGTGTGTGTGTGTTTCATTTAGGCAAATTTAAAAAAATATTTTGAATTGACCACGTCCTGACCAAGTCCTGAGTGAATTATATGGTTTGTAGTTAAGGGATGTTTGTCTAAATTTACTCTGACACTGGTCACAGTTGTATGTTTGTTTCTCCGGTGTGAATTCTTCTGTGTTGTTTAAGGCTGTCCAGTCGAGAGAAGTGCTGTCCACACTGGTCACATCCATATAGGGTTTCTCTCCAGTGTGAATTCTCTGGTGTGTTTTAAGGTGGGCCATGTCAGAGAAGTGCTGTCCACACTGGTCACATCCATAGGGTTTCTCTCCAGTGTGAATTCTCTGGTGTCTTTTAAGGTTGGTCCTGTGAGAGAAGTGTTGTCCACAGGGATCACACCCATAGGGTTTCTCTCCAGTGTGAATTCTTTGGTGTGTGTTTAAGGTGAATATTGTAGAGAAGTGTTGTCCACACTGATCACATCCATAGGGTTTCTCTCCAGTGTGAATTCTCTGGTGTCTTTTTAGGCTGGTCAAACTAGAGAAGCACTGTCCACACTGGTCACATGCACATGGTTTCTCTCCATCCATACGGTTTCTCTCCTGTGTGAATTCTCTGGTGGATTTTAAGGGTGGACACCACAGAGAAGCGTTGTCCACACTGATCACATTCATATGGTTTCTCTGCTGTGTGAATTCTCTGATGGATTTTAAGTTTGGAGATGCTAAGGAAGTGTTTTCCACACTGGTCACAGCAGTGTTGTTTTTGCTTAGCCAACCTCCTCTTTTCATTCACCTCTGGTAGGACAGGGAAGCCAGATTGATGATGCAACACTGGATTGGAAACAAAGACAAAAGAAAGATTTTTGAGACTTGGACTTTAAAGTTGTTAAAGGACAACTTTGACACTCACATAATTGGTCCTCACTAATGTTCATCATTAGCAATATATATTACAATGTTTAATATTGCAATGGCTTCCATTATAGCACATATTGTGCATCGTATAAATACATAAATCACATACTAAATACATACTATAATCATGTAAAATGTTGCCAAGATCCATATGACTTACCTTAAAAACATTTAATGTTGTTAAGGGATGTATTACATCCCATAACATAATAGTATTGTGTGCATGTCAGACTTCAGTAATACTATTTTTGCATAGAAGAAATTACCTTCATCTAATCTGCATCAAAGATACAGGTCAAATTACAATTAAACAAAATGATTAGAATAAGAATAAAGATTAAGAATAAAATGTATATTGAGGAAACCCAACAGGGTGAAGGGAGGCAGAGTAAGTAACATACCAAGGTCTTTGTTTTCCTCCTGTTCATCAGAGTTGAGTTTGAGCGAGTTCATCTTATCCCGAAGTCTGGAGTCCACAGTCAGATCTGATCAGAAATGATTGATATCCTGGAAGACTTGTGGAGAAATGACACAGACCAACTCTTCTTATACTAGAGAGTCTGGGGTTAGGTAGTGCTCTGAATGATTGGCCAAAGACAACAATAGAACCATCTCTCCACCAATCACAATCTAGCATACTGTGCTCCACCCCTCCCTCCTCCCCCAGACATGCTCTATGCAACCTTCTACAAAAGTGGTAACAACATTATCTATTTATGACTAAAATATCATCATATTAAACACTGCTTAATTTGCCAAATAACAGTATCAGTTGTTAAGATTGACAATATAAGTTGCCAATGAAACACAGAAGTTATAAGTGTTGTCAAATGTTGTCATTTTATCAAATGGCCCCTTGCCTTTTTTCTAGTGTTTCCCTATATTTTTCTAGTGTCTCCCATATATTCCCTATAATAGGGAGACATAAAGGAAGTCTGATCTATCTAATCCATTTGTTTTGTTTTCATGTTATTACTAAAAGTTGAATAAACAGAATAACTTCTGTGGACTAATATCAATAGCACAAGTGACTGTGTGGAATTTCTTTGGCACAAGGACATTTCACTTTTTGGACTCAAGACTATTTAGACAAAATAAAAATGATCCATGTGTAATCAACAGCAAAGCTATGGAGGAAATAATATTGAGAAGGAAAAATATGTTGAGATGAGTATATTGCAATATGCAGCAATTGGTAGTGGGGCTTGTTCCACATGTCCAGTTAATATCTAACATGGACAGTGAAAGTCTACTGAACACTAGAGCCAGATTTTACTGAAGCTTTAGCATCACACCACTATAACATTACAAAAAGGAACACCTTTTAATCCACATATGAGTGGCCCTATAATAATTATCTGAATTTAGCAGCTATAACAATAACACTATATATATATATATCATTGAATAGGCACACATATAAACTATGGGACAAATACAATCAATAACGTGGATATATTTACAGTGTCAACAGGATTCAACAATCTGAGCAGGAGTCAATAGAACAGACTCAAAGCAGCAATCTCTAATTCTATTCACCGAAAATCCCTGCCTTAATGTATAGATTAATAAAACAATGAGAATTAAAAACTATTAACCACATGAACCCAATTGATTGAGCCAGCAACCCCAACCCCTTTTATTTTCTTTAGAATTGTATGTTGTATGTTTGCGTGTTACTGTATGCTTAATGTCTTATTATATTTTCTAGGTAGAACATGATGTGAGGCGTAACGCTGTGGCCAAACTCTCTGACGGTCCACACACAGTCCGTGGCAACACTGGCCTGAGCTTCAAAGTGAAACGCCACAAAAGAAAGACGGTCTACAAGCCAGCATGTGTTTGGGGTTCGGGTCAGAGCTGCCAGGCCTGCAAGAGAAGTCATACACTACGACTCACACGAAGAGTGGAGGCAGAGTCGACTTCGCCTCACTGTGGCTCCGTTCTATACCTGCATCAGTGATAGTCTTGTGTCCACCCACTTCCACTAAGTGCCCTCTGCTGTGTGTGAGGAAATGCTGAAAAGTCACTAAACTTGCTGAAGTACAAGATTGATGAACTTTTACTTGAATGCATAAGTCCATTTTGTTGATACGTTATACTTCTACAACACTACATATCCATATCCAACCCCACATATCCACTGCTCCTGCACCACCCATGTTATGATAATTTGTGTAATGACACAAACAGTTGCCGTTGCATAACATTACATATGATATTGCATTGGAAGATAAAGTGACTGAGAAGTATGAACCATTCACATGTTTGCACATCATGCATTTCCCTTGTCCATTATCTTAATTTATTGTATGTAAGATGTAACAGATGTAATAAAAAATCTTGAATCTTGATCCCTGTTTGTGTCTTCATTGCCACGTTCAGTGCAGGAATGTACACTGGTAATACTGCTATTAAAAGCCTATCACCTTACCTTTACTATTAATGTGATGCAATGTGTGTGCAATGCAAATGAGTGTGATCTAGTGCCATAACCAAGACTAACTTGAGATTCCTCAATCGATGCCCCCACTCTCCTGTCTAGCATCAGGTTGTTAAGCGCTGCAGTGTTTTTAGCACACAAACTTACGTTTATGTGGGAATCCATGGTGAATGGTACACCCACTGCACCTGAACTTATCCAACATGATATCATTAGCAAACAGGGTGGAGAGACCATCTGTTTGGTACTATACTCCTGTCCCGTTTCAGGGGAACCAACTTATTAAGCAGCTTTCTATTTGTAATAGTTTGTAAAAGTTGTCCTGTTTTTGCACAAAATACCTAATGTAAATTGTTCATGTTTAGGGGAGAAAGTCGGTCACATTATGTGTTGTAACGACTCACAGCAACCAATCGTGGCACCAGGCCAGATTCCATGACTTCCCCCCTAAAATGTTTTATTCATGCCAGTATAGTCAGTAGGCTTAAAAAAAACTGGATGTTCCTTGTGTTGTTTCATTGACTTGCTTTTGATGACAATGAGCCACCATCAATCATCATTATGCACTACTTGCATAATGATGATACTGACTGAATTACACATGAATGGTAAAGCCATCAATGACCCAACATTTTCTCTTGAATTCCCATACATTGTTGAGAAATACCTTATCATACAACAACACATAGGCAGTGGGAGGGTCGTTCTCACATGCCCTGGTTAGTTCTCACCTATCGGGTGTGGCATATTAGCATATCATCATGAGGGGTTGTTCCTACAGGCGTGGCATAGTGGGTACTGGTATATTAATACATCCTGGCATTCTAAATGAGGGTACAGATAGGGCAGTTTGAAATCCCATCAAGTTCATCCCACCAAGAAAAGTTACCAGGTCCTTTTATTAATCAGATTCATGACTGCGTTCTCTATGCTGATTGGATAATCATGATCTGTTTAATAATACATACCAAAAGGAGGGACAAAAAAATCAATCCTGAAGGGTTTATTTGTCACTCACCTAGTACAATACGTAACATGTTGATGGGAAATGTTCTGCAAAGTGATAACACAACGCACAATGCAATATAACAACATTGAATTATGGCTACTACAACGGCAATCATGAATAATTATACAAGAAATCCAAGTGCGTTTTTGTTTAGCAGACTTAAAAACAACATTGGGCCATCATGTTACGTCTCTGATACTGTCTAATTAAACACTGTTCACAATATTTAATTTTCAAAGTGTGTGTGTGTGTGTGTGTGTGTGTGTGTGTGTGTGTGTGTGTGTGTGTGTGTTTCATTTAGGCAAATTATTTTTTTTTATTTTGAATAGACCACAATAAGGCCTGAGTGAATTATAGGGTGTGTAGTTAAGGGATGTTTGTCTAAATTTACTCTGACACTGCTCACAGTTGTATGGTTGTGTCTCCGATGTGAATTCTTCTGTGTCGTTTAAGGCTGTCCATTTGAGAGAAGTGCTGTCCACAATGGTCACATCCATAGGGTTTCTCTCCAGTGTGAATTCTCTGGTGTCTTTTTAGGCTGGTCAAACTAGAGAAGCACTGTCCACACTGGTCACATCCATAGGGTTTCTCTCCAGTGTGAATTCTCTGGTGTGTTTTAAGGCTGGCCATTTGAGAGAAGTGTTGTCCACACTGATCACACCCATAAGGTTTCTCGCCTGTGTGAATTCTCTGGTGTTTTTTAAGGTTGGACATTTGAGAAAAGTGTTGTCCACACTGATCACATTCATATGGTTTCTCCCCAGTATGGATTTTCCGGTGTTTTTTAAGGGTGGACAACACAGAGAAGTGTTGTCCACACTGATCACACCCATACGGTTTCTCTCCTTTGTGAATTCTCTGGTGGATTTTAAGGGTGGACAACACAGAGAAGCGATGTCCACACTGATCACATCCATACGGTTTCTCTCCTGTGTGAATTCTCTGGTGGATTTTAAGGGTGGACACCACAGAGAAGCGTTGTCCACACTGATCACATTCATATGGTTTCTCTGCTGTGTGAATTCTCTGATGGATTTTAAGTTTGGAGATGCTAAGGAAGTGTTTTCCACACTGGTCACAGCAGTGTTGTTTTTGCTTAGCCAACCTCCTCTTTTCATTCACCTCTGGTAGGACAGGGAAGCCAGATTGATGATGCAACACTGGATTGGAAACAAAGACAAAAGAAAGATTTTTGAGACTTGGACTTTAAAGTTGTTAAAGGACAACTTTGACACTCACATAATTGGTCCTCACTAATGTTCATCATTAGCAATATATATTACAATGTTTAATATTGCAATGGCTTCCATTATAGCACATATTGTGCATCGTATAAATACATAAATCACATACTAAATACATACTATAATCATGTAAAATGTTGCCAAGATCCATATGACTTACCTTAAAAACATTTAATGTTGTTAAGGGATGTATTACATCCCATAACATAATAGTATTGTGTGCATGTCAGACTTCAGTAATACTATTTTTGCATAGAAGAAATTACCTTCATCTAATCTGCATCAAAGATACAGGTCAAATTACAATTAAACAAAATGATTAGAATAAGAATAAAGATTAAGAATAAAATGTATATTGAGGAAACCCAACAGGGTGAAGGGAGGCAGAGTAAGTAACATACCAAGGTCTTTGTTTTCCTCCTGTTCATCAGAGTTGAGTTTGAGCGAGTTCATCTTATCCCGAAGTCTGGAGTCCACAGTCAGATCTGATCAGAAATGATTGATATCCTGGAAGACTTGTGGAGAAATGACACAGACCAACTCTTCTTATACTAGAGAGTCTGGGGTTAGGTAGTGCTCTGAATGATTGGCCAAAGACAACAATAGAACCATCTCTCCACCAATCACAATCTAGCATACTGTGCTCCACCCCTCCCTCCTCCCCCAGACATGCTCTATGCAACCTTCTACAAAAGTGGTAACAACATTATCTATTTATGACTAAAATATCATCATATTAAACACTGCTTAATTTGCCAAATAACAGTATCAGTTGTTAAGATTGACAATATAAGTTGCCAATGAAACACAGAAGTTATAAGTGTTGTCAAATGTTGTCATTTTATCAAATGGCCCCTTGCCTTTTTTCTAGTGTTTCCCTATATTTTTCTAGTGTCTCCCATATATTCCCTATAATAGGGAGACATAAAGGAAGTCTGATCTATCTAATCCATTTGTTTTGTTTTCATGTTATTACTAAAAGTTGAATAAACAGAATAACTTCTGTGGACTAATATCAATAGCACAAGTGACTGTGTGGAATTTCTTTGGCACAAGGACATTTCACTTTTTGGACTCAAGACTATTTAGACAAAATAAAAATGATCCATGTGTAATCAACAGCAAAGCTATGGAGGAAATAATATTGAGAAGGAAAAATATGTTGAGATGAGTATATTGCAATATGCAGCAATTGGTAGTGGGGCTTGTTCCACATGTCCAGTTAATATCTAACATGGACAGTGAAAGTCTACTGAACACTAGAGCCAGATTTTACTGAAGCTTTAGCATCACACCACTATAACATTACAAAAAGGAACACCTTTTAATCCACATATGAGTGGCCCTATAATAATTATCTGAATTTAGCAGCTATAACAATAACACTATATATATATATATCATTGAATAGGCACACATATAAACTATGGGACAAATACAATCAATAACGTGGATATATTTACAGTGTCAACAGGATTCAACAATCTGAGCAGGAGTCAATAGAACAGACTCAAAGCAGCAATCTCTAATTCTATTCACCGAAAATCCCTGCCTTAATGTATAGATTAATAAAACAATGAGAATTAAAAACTATTAACCACATGAACCCAATTGATTGAGCCAGCAACCCCAACCCCTTTTATTTTCTTTAGAATTGTATGTTGTATGTTTGCGTGTTACTGTATGCTTAATGTCTTATTATATTTTCTAGGTAGAACATGATGTGAGGCGTAACGCTGTGGCCAAACTCTCTGACGGTCCGCACACAGTCCGTGGCAACACTGGCCTGAGCTTCAAAGTGAAACGCCACAAAAGAAAGACGGTCTACAAGCCAGCATGTGTTTGGGGTTCGGGTCAGAGCTGCCAGGCCTGCAAGAGAAGTCATACACTACGACTCACACGAAGAGTGGAGGCAGAGTCGACTTCGCCTCACTGTGGCTCCGTTCTATACCTGCATCAGTGATAGTCTTGTGTCCACCCACTTCCACTAAGTGCCCTCTGCTGTGTGTGAGGAAATGCTGAAAAGTCACTAAACTTGCTGAAGTACAAGATTGATGAACTTTTACTTGAATGCATAAGTCCATTTTGTTGATACGTTATACTTCTACAACACTACATATCCATATCCAACCCCACATATCCACTGCTCCTGCACCACCCATGTTATGATAATTTGTGTAATGACACAAACAGTTGCCGTTGCATAACATTACATATGATATTGCATTGGAAGATAAAGTGACTGAGAAGTATGAACCATTCACATGTTTGCACATCATGCATTTCCCTTGTCCATTATCTTAATTTATTGTATGTAAGATGTAACAGATGTAATAAAAAATCTTGAATCTTGATCCCTGTTTGTGTCTTCATTGCCACGTTCAGTGCAGGAATGTACACTGGTAATACTGCTATTAAAAGCCTATCACCTTACCTTTACTATTAATGTGATGCAATGTGTGTGCAATGCAAATGAGTGTGATCTAGTGCCATAACCAAGACTAACTTGAGATTCCTCAATCGATGCCCCCACTCTCCTGTCTAGCATCAGGTTGTTAAGCGCTGCAGTGTTTTTAGCACACAAACTTACGTTTATGTGGGAATCCATGGTGAATGGTACACCCACTGCACCTGAACTTATCCAACATGATATCATTAGCAAACAGGGTGGAGAGACCATCTGTTTGGTACTATACTCCTGTCCCGTTTCAGGGGAACCAACTTATTAAGCAGCTTTCTATTTGTAATAGTTTGTAAAAGTTGTCCTGTTTTTGCACAAAATACCTAATGTAAATTGTTCATGTTTAGGGGAGAAAGTCGGTCACATTATGTGTTGTAACGACTCACAGCAACCAATCGTGGCACCAGGCCAGATTCCATGACTTCCCCCCTAAAATGTTTTATTCATGCCAGTATAGTCAGTAGGCTTAAAAAAAACTGGATGTTCCTTGTGTTGTTTCATTGACTTGCTTTTGATGACAATGAGCCACCATCAATCATCATTATGCACTACTTGCATAATGATGATACTGACTGAATTACACATGAATGGTAAAGCCATCAATGACCCAACATTTTCTCTTGAATTCCCATACATTGTTGAGAAATACCTTATCATACAACAACACATAGGCAGTGGGAGGGTCGTTCTCACATGCCCTGGTTAGTTCTCACCTATCGGGTGTGGCATATTAGCATATCATCATGAGGGGTTGTTCCTACAGGCGTGGCATAGTGGGTACTGGTATATTAATACATCCTGGCATTCTAAATGAGGGTACAGATAGGGCAGTTTGAAATCCCATCAAGTTCATCCCACCAAGAAAAGTTACCAGGTCCTTTTATTAATCAGATTCATGACTGCGTTCTCTATGCTGATTGGATAATCATGATCTGTTTAATAATACATACAAAAAGGAGGGACAAAAAAATCAATCATGAAGGGTTTATTTGTCACTCACCTAGTACAATACGTAACATGTTGATGGGAAATGTTCTGCAAAGTGATAACACAACGCACAATGCAATATAACAACATTGAATTATGGCTACTACAACGGCAATCATGAATATACAAGAAATCCAAATGCGTTTTTTAGCAGACTTAAAAACAACATTGGGTCATCATGTTACGTTTCTGATACAGTCTAATTAAACACTGTTCACAGTATTTAATTTTCAAAGTGTGTGTGTGTGTGTGTGTGTGTGTGTGTGTGTGTGTGTGTGTGTGTGTGTGTGTGTTTCATTTAGGCAAATTTAAAAAAATATTTTGAATTGACCACGTCCTGACCAAGTCCTGAGTGAATTATATGGTTTGTAGTTAAGGGATGTTTGTCTAAATTTACTCTGACACTGGTCACAGTTGTATGTTTGTTTCTCCGGTGTGAATTCTTCTGTGTTGTTTAAGGCTGTCCAGTCGAGAGAAGTGCTGTCCACACTGGTCACATCCATATAGGGTTTCTCTCCAGTGTGAATTCTCTGGTGTGTTTTAAGGTGGGCCATGTCAGAGAAGTGCTGTCCACACTGGTCACATCCATAGGGTTTCTCTCCAGTGTGAATTCTCTGGTGTCTTTTAAGGTTGGTCCTGTGAGAGAAGTGTTGTCCACAGGGATCACACCCATAGGGTTTCTCTCCAGTGTGAATTCTTTGGTGTGTGTTTAAGGTGAATATTGTAGAGAAGTGTTGTCCACACTGATCACATCCATAGGGTTTCTCTCCAGTGTGAATTCTCTGGTGTCTTTTTAGGCTGGTCAAACTAGAGAAGCACTGTCCACACTGGTCACATGCACATGGTTTCTCTCCGGTGTGAATTCTCTGGTGGGTTTTAAGGTTGGACAACACAGAGAAGCGTTGTCCACACTGATCACATTCATATGGTTTCTCTCCAGTGTGAATTCTTTGGTGTGTGTTTAAGGTGAATATTGTAGAGAAGTGTTGTCCACACTGATCACATCCATAGGGTTTCTCTCCAGTGTGAATTCTCTGGTGGCTTTCAAGGTTGGACAACCCAGAGAAGCGTTGTCCACACTGATCACATTCATATGGTTTCTCTCCTGTGTGAATCTTCAGGTGGCTTTTAAGGCCGAACAATTTAGAGAAGTGTTGTCCACAATGATCACACCCATACGGTTTCTCTCCTGTGTGAATTCTCTGGTGGATTTTAAGGGTGGACAACACAGAGAAGCGTTGTCCACACTGATCACATTCATATGGTTTTTCTCCAGTGTGAACTCTCTGGTGTATTTTAGTATGGAGATCTTAGGGAAGTGTTTTCCACACTGATCACAGCAGTGTAGTTTTTGCTTAGCCAATCTTCTTTTTTCATTCACCTCTGGTAGGACAAGGAAACCAGGCAGATGATGCAACACTGGAATGGAAACAAAGGAACAAATGTTAGACATTACTTAGTGGACTTGATTACTTAGTGGATTAGTCAATGTTAACTTATTTGCACATTATATGAAGACATAAAATGAGAAAACATAATTAAATCACAATTGTCTCAAAATCTTACAACAAAGGTTAATCATATTTGGAGATTGTGATTAGAGAAGAGAAACAATGTGTGTTAAAATGTGTATTCTGTATGACTGTGGTGAACAACAGAAATGAGCTAAAGGTCAAATCACAATGAAACAAAATATAAGTTAAGAATAAAAAATGATCTTGATAATATCAACGGAAAAAACAGGGAATTAGAGTAAGTAACATATACCATGGTCTTTGGGTTCCCCCTGTTCAGCAGAAATGTCCCTGGTGGGGTTGAGAGAGTTCATCTTCACCTGAAGTCTGGAGTCCACAGTCAGATCTGATCAGAAATTATTGATATCCTGGAAGACTTGTAGAGAAATGACACAGACCAACTCTTCTTATACTAGAGAGTCTGAGATGGAGCCACAAACTGCTTTGGACAATTGGCCAAAGAGAACAATAGGACCACCTCTCCACCAATCACAATCTAACATACTATGCTCCCCCTCCCTCCTCCCCAGACATGTTCCAAGCTACCTTCAACTAATAAAGTGATAACACAATAATCTACACATGACATGAATTGTTGTATCAGCTTCGATATACTAACCTATCTTTACAAATACCATATCTTTATCCATTATGGAAGAGGTGGCCCGCCCAATAGGCAGAGTAGGCGACTGCCTAGGGCGCCATGAGGGAGGGAGGGCATCCGCCAATGTAGCCTACACATATACAAATGTTATAAAAATGCATTAATGTTACTTATACTTCCCTTAAAACGTGTTTCATTGTAGTGTGTAGTTTTGCTATATATTTGATGGATATAATTTGTTTTGTGCACCACAGATCACTTCCCTTCTATGTCCAAACTTAGACCATAGAATTCACACTGGAGAGAAACCCTATGGGTGTGCTCAGTGTACACTCTCAAATGTCCAGCCTTAACAAACCCGAGAGAATTCACACTGGAGAGAAACCCTTTCATTGTGATGTGTGTGGAAAAGCTTTTAGTCAATCAAATGGATTTAAACTGTTTCCTTGTGGTCAGTGTGGAAAGAGTTTTACTACTTCAGGCAACCGAAACCGTAATGAGCACACACATATGAAAGATACATCTGATTAGTGTGATGATCAGTTCATCTACATAACCATCATGGTTATGCTACACATGGTTGTGGTCTTTTTACAGGCAATTGTTATTAAGATGGCTAAACTGTTATAAACACATTGTGTATATATGGGCATGTTTATTCTAGAACATGCTGGACTTTGTAAAGGCCACACTGCTATTCATTCTGCATGCCCTGCTGTCATTTACATGTTAAACAAATCAATGTCCTCGTGTGAAAGAGTCTCTCATCTCCATCTTGTTATTCAAGCAGAGCCATTAAGACACATTCAAGGCCATTCAAGTTCCTATAGAAACCTACTATTTCACGGGTGAAGCAGAAAGCGAGTTGGGAACGCGTCGGGAGGGTGACACAGAGGGGGTGAGAATGGGCTGGTGCAATGGCAGTCCCACAGTGATCGGTGGGACGGGTACCTGGTGTGTGCAATGGCACCACACCCTTTAAAATGGCATCTGGACAGGCAGAGTGAGACTGCGTTTGTCCAGGTTGCCTGGTTCCTGCTTCACGCTGCTGGCGGTGTGTTGCCCTGTTTGTGCTTTTGGCATAATGGTAAGCCTTTGTTTTAATGTAGAGCTCTCTGGTTCTAGTTTGATTTATGCAGACATCCTCCAAGTTACTTATATGTATGTTTTTGTAATAGACATTTGAGCTCAAGAATAGAAGACAGAGCTGAGAGCTGTCAGTGATGTGTGGTTGCACACAAGCTCGGAGGCAAAGGTAGGCCTGCCTTGTACTGCCACAGCACAAAGAGTCCCTATGTATAGTACCAGTTTATATCATGAGACTAATCAAATATTTATTTGTATTACAGATGTGCCCTTTGAACTGTTGAACCGCTGTTCTTTTTTACCCTTTTTTTGTTTGTACAGTTCGCTGCTACTTAATTGATGTTGCCCCAGTGGCTTTAAACTATACTTCCACCCTAGTGGTTTAAGGCTAGTGTTTCTAACTTTGAACCACTGTCTTTGACTTGGTCATTGATGGGTTATTTTAGCTATGCTGCTAACATAGTTTGTTTTGCCTCAGTGGCTTTAAACTAACTTCCGCCCTAGTGGGTTAAAACTAACTTTAAACCACTGTCTCTGACTTGGTCATTGATGGGTTGTTCTGGCTGCCCCTAAAGACAGGGACATTCTTGGTTAATGGTTACACTGCTGATTGGCACTTAACTTTTTATTGCCCTTGTTTGCTGAGCTGTTCACAGGCTTTTATCATTGGAGTATACTTGCAGTGATCTCTTTTGCTGTGCCTTTTTAATGCCAACTACACTTGGCTCTGAGTGTTTTTTCAGAGTGTTATAAGTGTTGTCTATCTTCCAATAGTAATCACTAGGATAGAGTTCTTAAAACATAATGATGTATATGCCATTAATTTAGGAGTGTAATGGTGTGTGAATTTGCTATTTGACCATAATGTGAGTATTGCGTATTGTTTTTATGCATTGTAATCTACAGTATGATGCACTTGTGCATGTTTAAACCTGCAAAAGTCAAAAATATGGATGAAAAACATGCAATGGCCAATGTCATTCCGGCTTGCATCCCCATTCCATTTGGACAGATAGGATTTGACCCAGACATGGATTCAGTTTTAGTGTTAGCATGTACAACGACAAAGGCAGAAGCTCTGCTCATTCTAATGAGTCATGCAGCAAGGCATAATATAACTGGAACACAACTTGAGGACTTGTTAAAGCTAATAAATACTCTGTTTGGCAAAGAGGTGTTACCCAGATCAAAATATTTGCTCAACAAGGTCTTTAAAAACAACTCGGATATAGTGGAGTTCCACTTCTACAGCAAGGCTGTAAGATGTACACAAAAAGAAAAAGAGATAAAAGATGCAAACATTAAGCAGCTTTCTATTTGTAATAAAGTTGTGCTGTTTTTGCACAAAGGTGTGGCATATTAGTATATTCATCATGAGGGGTTGTTCCTACAGGCTTGGCATAGTGGGTACTGGTATATTAATACACCCTGGCATTCTAAATGAGGGTACAGATATAGGGCAGAGTTTGAGATCCCATCAAGTTCATCCCACCAAGAAAAGTATTACCAGGTCCTTTTATTAATCAGATTCATGACTGCGTTCTCTATGCTGATTGGATAATCATGATCTGTTTAATAATACATACCAAAAGGAGGGACAAAAAAATCAATCCTGAAGGGTTTATTTGTCACTCACCTAGTACAATACGTAACATGTTGATGGGAAATGTTCTGCAAAGTGATAACACAACGCACAATGCAATATAACAACATTGAATTATGGCTACTACAACGGCAATCATGAATAATTATACAAGAAATCCAAGTGCGTTTTTGTTTAGCAGACTTAAAAACAACATTGGGCCATCATGTTACGTCTCTGATACTGTCTAATTAAACACTGTTCACAATATTTAATTTTCAAAGTGTGTGTGTGTGTGTGTGTGTGTGTGTGTGTGTGTTTGTTTCATTTAGGCAAATTTTTTATTTTTATTTTGAATAGACCACAATAAGGCCTGAGTGAATTATAGGGTGTGTAGTTAAGGGATGTTTGTCTAAATTTACTCTGACACTGCTCACAGTTGTATGGTTGTGTCTCTGATGTGAATTCTTCTGTGTCGTTTAAGGCTGTCCATTTGAGAGAAGTGCTGTCCACAATGGTCACATCCATAGGGTTTCTCTCCAGTGTGAATTCTCTGGTGTCTTTTTAGGCTGGTCAAACTAGAGAAGCACTGTCCACACTGGTCACATCCATAGGGTTTCTCTCCAGTGTGAATTCTCTGGTGTGTTTTAAGGCTGGCCATTTGAGAGAAGTGTTGTCCACACTGATCACACCCATAAGGTTTCTCGCCTGTGTGAATTCTCTGGTGTTTTTTAAGGTTGGACATTTGAGAAAAGTGTTGTCCACACTGATCACATTCATATGGTTTCTCCCCAGTATGGATTTTCCGGTGTTTTTTAAGGGTGGACAACACAGAGAAGTGTTGTCCACACTGATCACACCCATACGGTTTCTCTCCTTTGTGAATTCTCTGGTGGATTTTAAGGGTGGACAACACAGAGAAGCGATGTCCACACTGATCACATCCATACGGTTTCTCTCCTGTGTGAATTCTCTGGTGGATTTTAAGGGTGGACACCACAGAGAAGCGTTGTCCACACTGATCACATTCATATGGTTTCTCTGCTGTGTGAATTCTCTGATGGATTTTAAGTTTGGAGATGCTAAGGAAGTGTTTTCCACACTGGTCACAGCAGTGTTGTTTTTGCTTAGCCAACCTCCTCTTTTCATTCACCTCTGGTAGGACAGGGAAGCCAGATTGATGATGCAACACTGGATTGGAAACAAAGACAAAAGAAAGATTTTTGAGACTTGGACTTTAAAGTTGTTAAAGGACAACTTTGACACTCACATAATTGGTCCTCACTAATGTTCATCATTAGCAATATATATTACAATGTTTAATATTGCAATGGCTTCCATTATAGCACATATTGTGCATCGTATAAATACATAAATCACATACTAAATACATACTATAATCATGTAAAATGTTGCCAAGATCCATATGACTTACCTTAAAAACATTTAATGTTGTTAAGGGATGTATTACATCCCATAACATAATAGTATTGTGTGCATGTCAGACTTCAGTAATACTATTTTTGCATAGAAGAAATTACCTTCATCTAATCTGCATCAAAGATACAGGTCAAATTACAATTAAACAAAATGATTAGAATAAGAATAAAGATTAAGAATAAAATGTATATTGAGGAAACCCAACAGGGTGAAGGGAGGCAGAGTAAGTAACATACCAAGGTCTTTGTTTTCCTCCTGTTCATCAGAGTTGAGTTTGAGCGAGTTCATCTTATCCCGAAGTCTGGAGTCCACAGTCAGATCTGATCAGAAATGATTGATATCCTGGAAGACTTGTGGAGAAATGACACAGACCAACTCTTCTTATACTAGAGAGTCTGGGGTTAGGTAGTGCTCTGAATGATTGGCCAAAGACAACAATAGAACCATCTCTCCACCAATCACAATCTAGCATACTGTGCTCCACCCCTCCCTCCTCCCCCAGACATGCTCTATGCAACCTTCTACAAAAGTGGTAACAACATTATCTATTTATGACTAAAATATCATCATATTAAACACTGCTTAATTTGCCAAATAACAGTATCAGTTGTTAAGATTGACAATATAAGTTGCCAATGAAACACAGAAGTTATAAGTGTTGTCAAATGTTGTCATTTTATCAAATGGCCCCTTGCCTTTTTTCTAGTGTTTCCCTATATTTTTCTAGTGTCTCCCATATATTCCCTATAATAGGGAGACATAAAGGAAGTCTGATCTATCTAATCCATTTGTTTTGTTTTCATGTTATTACTAAAAGTTGAATAAACAGAATAACTTCTGTGGACTAATATCAATAGCACAAGTGACTGTGTGGAATTTCTTTGGCACAAGGACATTTCACTTTTTGGACTCAAGACTATTTAGACAAAATAAAAATGATCCATGTGTAATCAACAGCAAAGCTATGGAGGAAATAATATTGAGAAGGAAAAATATGTTGAGATGAGTATATTGCAATATGCAGCAATTGGTAGTGGGGCTTGTTCCACATGTCCAGTTAATATCTAACATGGACAGTGAAAGTCTACTGAACACTAGAGCCAGATTTTACTGAAGCTTTAGCATCACACCACTATAACATTACAAAAAGGAACACCTTTTAATCCACATATGAGTGGCCCTATAATAATTATCTGAATTTAGCAGCTATAACAATAACACTATATATATATATATCATTGAATAGGCACACATATAAACTATGGGACAAATACAATCAATAACGTGGATATATTTACAGTGTCAACAGGATTCAACAATCTGAGCAGGAGTCAATAGAACAGACTCAAAGCAGCAATCTCTAATTCTATTCACCGAAAATCCCTGCCTTAATGTATAGATTAATAAAACAATGAGAATTAAAAACTATTAACCACATGAACCCAATTGATTGAGCCAGCAACCCCAACCCCTTTTATTTTCTTTAGAATTGTATGTTGTATGTTTGCGTGTTACTGTATGCTTAATGTCTTATTATATTTTCTAGGTAGAACATGATGTGAGGCGTAACGCTGTGGCCAAACTCTCTGACGGTCCGCACACAGTCCGTGGCAACACTGGCCTGAGCTTCAAAGTGAAACGCCACAAAAGAAAGACGGTCTACAAGCCAGCATGTGTTTGGGGTTCGGGTCAGAGCTGCCAGGCCTGCAAGAGAAGTCATACACTACGACTCACACGAAGAGTGGAGGCAGAGTCGACTTCGCCTCACTGTGGCTCCGTTCTATACCTGCATCAGTGATAGTCTTGTGTCCACCCACTTCCACTAAGTGCCCTCTGCTGTGTGTGAGGAAATGCTGAAAAGTCACTAAACTTGCTGAAGTACAAGATTGATGAACTTTTACTTGAATGCATAAGTCCATTTTGTTGATACGTTATACTTCTACAACACTACATATCCATATCCAACCCCACATATCCACTGCTCCTGCACCACCCATGTTATGATAATTTGTGTAATGACACAAACAGTTGCCGTTGCATAACATTACATATGATATTGCATTGGAAGATAAAGTGACTGAGAAGTATGAACCATTCACATGTTTGCACATCATGCATTTCCCTTGTCCATTATCTTAATTTATTGTATGTAAGATGTAACAGATGTAATAAAAAATCTTGAATCTTGATCCCTGTTTGTGTCTTCATTGCCACGTTCAGTGCAGGAATGTACACTGGTAATACTGCTATTAAAAGCCTATCACCTTACCTTTACTATTAATGTGATGCAATGTGTGTGCAATGCAAATGAGTGTGATCTAGTGCCATAACCAAGACTAACTTGAGATTCCTCAATCGATGCCCCCACTCTCCTGTCTAGCATCAGGTTGTTAAGCGCTGCAGTGTTTTTAGCACACAAACTTACGTTTATGTGGGAATCCATGGTGAATGGTACACCCACTGCACCTGAACTTATCCAACATGATATCATTAGCAAACAGGGTGGAGAGACCATCTGTTTGGTACTATACTCCTGTCCCGTTTCAGGGGAACCAACTTATTAAGCAGCTTTCTATTTGTAATAGTTTGTAAAAGTTGTCCTGTTTTTGCACAAAATACCTAATGTAAATTGTTCATGTTTAGGGGAGAAAGTCGGTCACATTATGTGTTGTAACGACTCACAGCAACCAATCGTGGCACCAGGCCAGATTCCATGACTTCCCCCCTAAAATGTTTTATTCATGCCAGTATAGTCAGTAGGCTTAAAAAAAACTGGATGTTCATTGTGTTGTTTCATTGACTTGCTTTTGATGACAATGAGCCACCATCAATCATCATTATGCACTACTTGCATAATGATGATACTGACTGAATTACACATGAATGGTAAAGCCATCAATGACCCAACATTTTCTCTTGAATTCCCATACATTGTTGAGAAATACCTTATCATACAACAACACATAGGCAGTGGGAGGGTCGTTCTCACATGCCCTGGTTAGTTCTCACCTATCGGGTGTGGCATATTAGCATATCATCATGAGGGGTTGTTCCTACAGGCGTGGCATAGTGGGTACTGGTATATTAATACATCCTGGCATTCTAAATGAGGGTACAGATAGGGCAGTTTGAAATCCCATCAAGTTCATCCCACCAAGAAAAGTTACCAGGTCCTTTTATTAATCAGATTCATGACTGCGTTCTCTATGCTGATTGGATAATCATGATCTGTTTAATAATACATACAAAAAGGAGGGACAAAAAAATCAATCATGAAGGGTTTATTTGTCACTCACCTAGTACAATACGTAACATGTTGATGGGAAATGTTCTGCAAAGTGATAACACAACGCACAATGCAATATAACAACATTGAATTATGGCTACTACAACGGCAATCATGAATATACAAGAAATCCAAATGCGTTTTTTAGCAGACTTAAAAACAACATTGGGTCATCATGTTACGTTTCTGATACAGTCTAATTAAACACTGTTCACAGTATTTAATTTTCAAAGTGTGTGTGTGTGTGTGTGTGTGTGTGTGTGTGTGTGTGTGTGTGTGTGTGTGTGTGTGTGTGTGTGTGTGTGTTTCATTTAGGCAAATTTAAAAAAATATTTTGAATTGACCACGTCCTGACCAAGTCCTGAGTGAATTATATGGTTTGTAGTTAAGGGATGTTTGTCTAAATTTACTCTGACACTGGTCACAGTTGTATGTTTGTTTCTCCGGTGTGAATTCTTCTGTGTTGTTTAAGGCTGTCCAGTCGAGAGAAGTGCTGTCCACACTGGTCACATCCATATAGGGTTTCTCTCCAGTGTGAATTCTCTGGTGTGTTTTAAGGTGGGCCATGTCAGAGAAGTGCTGTCCACACTGGTCACATCCATAGGGTTTCTCTCCAGTGTGAATTCTCTGGTGTCTTTTAAGGTTGGTCCTGTGAGAGAAGTGTTGTCCACAGGGATCACACCCATAGGGTTTCTCTCCAGTGTGAATTCTTTGGTGTGTGTTTAAGGTGAATATTGTAGAGAAGTGTTGTCCACACTGATCACATCCATAGGGTTTCTCTCCAGTGTGAATTCTCTGGTGTCTTTTTAGGCTGGTCAAACTAGAGAAGCACTGTCCACACTGGTCACATGCACATGGTTTCTCTCCGGTGTGAATTCTCTGGTGGGTTTTAAGGTTGGACAACACAGAGAAGCGTTGTCCACACTGATCACATTCATATGGTTTCTCTCCAGTGTGAATTCTTTGGTGTGTGTTTAAGGTGAATATTGTAGAGAAGTGTTGTCCACACTGATCACATCCATAGGGTTTCTCTCCAGTGTGAATTCTCTGGTGGCTTTCAAGGTTGGACAACCCAGAGAAGCGTTGTCCACACTGATCACATTCATATGGTTTCTCTCCTGTGTGAATCTTCAGGTGGCTTTTAAGGCCGAACAATTTAGAGAAGTGTTGTCCACAATGATCACACCCATACGGTTTCTCTCCTGTGTGAATTCTCTGGTGGATTTTAAGGGTGGACAACACAGAGAAGCGTTGTCCACACTGATCACATTCATATGGTTTTTCTCCAGTGTGAACTCTCTGGTGTATTTTAGTATGGAGATCTTAGGGAAGTGTTTTCCACACTGATCACAGCAGTGTAGTTTTTGCTTAGCCAATCTTCTTTTTTCATTCACCTCTGGTAGGACAAGGAAACCAGGCAGATGATGCAACACTGGAATGGAAACAAAGGAACAAATGTTAGACATTACTTAGTGGACTTGATTACTTAGTGGATTAGTCAATGTTAACTTATTTGCACATTATATGAAGACATAAAATGAGAAAACATAATTAAATCACAATTGTCTCAAAATCTTACAACAAAGGTTAATCATATTTGGAGATTGTGATTAGAGAAGAGAAACAATGTGTGTTAAAATGTGTATTCTGTATGACTGTGGTGAACAACAGAAATGAGCTAAAGGTCAAATCACAATGAAACAAAATATAAGTTAAGAATAAAAAATGATCTTGATAATATCAACGGAAAAAACAGGGAATTAGAGTAAGTAACATATACCATGGTCTTTGGGTTCCCCCTGTTCAGCAGAAATGTCCCTGGTGGGGTTGAGAGAGTTCATCTTCACCTGAAGTCTGGAGTCCACAGTCAGATCTGATCAGAAATGATTGATATCCTGGAAGACTTGTAGAGAAATGACACAGACCAACTCTTCTTATACTAGAGAGTCTGAGATGGAGCCACAAACTGCTTTGGACAATTGGCCAAAGAGAACAATAGGACCACCTCTCCACCAATCACAATCTAACATACTATGCTCCCCCTCCCTCCTCCCCAGACATGTTCCAAGCTACCTTCAACTAATAAAGTGATAACACAATAATCTACACATGACATGAATTGTTGTATCAGCTTCGATATACTAACCTATCTTTACAAATACCATATCTTTATCCATTATGGAAGAGGTGGCCCGCCCAATAGGCAGAGTAGGCGACTGCCTAGGGCGCCATGAGGGAGGGAGGGCATCCGCCAATGTAGCCTACACATATACAAATGTTATAAAAATGCATTAATGTTACTTATACTTCCCTTAAAACGTGTTTCATTGTAGTGTGTAGTTTTGCTATATATTTGATGGATATAATTTGTTTTGTGCACCACAGATCACTTCCCTTCTATGTCCAAACTTAGACCATAGAATTCACACTGGAGAGAAACCCTATGGGTGTGCTCAGTGTACACTCTCAAATGTCCAGCCTTAACAAACCCGAGAGAATTCACACTGGAGAGAAACCCTTTCATTGTGATGTGTGTGGAAAAGCTTTTAGTCAATCAAATGGATTTAAACTGTTTCCTTGTGGTCAGTGTGGAAAGAGTTTTACTACTTCAGGCAACCGAAACCGTAATGAGCACACACATATGAAAGATACATCTGATTAGTGTGATGATCAGTTCATCTACATAACCATCATGGTTATGCTACACATGGTTGTGGTCTTTTTACAGGCAATTGTTATTAAGATGGCTAAACTGTTATAAACACATTGTGTATATATGGGCATGTTTATTCTAGAACATGCTGGACTTTGTAAAGGCCACACTGCTATTCATTCTGCATGCCCTGCTGTCATTTACATGTTAAACAAATCAATGTCCTCGTGTGAAAGAGTCTCTCATCTCCATCTTGTTATTCAAGCAGAGCCATTAAGACACATTCAAGGCCATTCAAGTTCCTATAGAAACCTACTATTTCACGGGTGAAGCAGAAAGCGAGTTGGGAACGCGTCGGGAGGGTGACACAGAGGGGGTGAGAATGGGCTGGTGCAATGGCAGTCCCACAGTGATCGGTGGGACGGGTACCTGGTGTGTGCAATGGCACCACACCCTTTAAAATGGCATCTGGACAGGCAGAGTGAGACTGCGTTTGTCCAGGTTGCCTGGTTCCTGCTTCACGCTGCTGGCGGTGTGTTGCCCTGTTTGTGCTTTTGGCATAATGGTAAGCCTTTGTTTTAATGTAGAGCTCTCTGGTTCTAGTTTGATTTATGCAGACATCCTCCAAGTTACTTATATGTATGTTTTTGTAATAGACATTTGAGCTCAAGAATAGAAGACAGAGCTGAGAGCTGTCAGTGATGTGTGGTTGCACACAAGCTCGGAGGCAAAGGTAGGCCTGCCTTGTACTGCCACAGCACAAAGAGTCCCTATGTATAGTACCAGTTTATATCATGAGACTAATCAAATATTTATTTGTATTACAGATGTGCCCTTTGAACTGTTGAACCGCTGTTCTTTTTTACCCTTTTTTTGTTTGTACAGTTCGCTGCTACTTAATTGATGTTGCCCCAGTGGCTTTAAACTATACTTCCACCCTAGTGGTTTAAGGCTAGTGTTTCTAACTTTGAACCACTGTCTTTGACTTGGTCATTGATGGGTTATTTTAGCTATGCTGCTAACATAGTTTGTTTTGCCTCAGTGGCTTTAAACTAACTTCCGCCCTAGTGGGTTAAAACTAACTTTAAACCACTGTCTCTGACTTGGTCATTGATGGGTTGTTCTGGCTGCCCCTAAAGACAGGGACATTCTTGGTTAATGGTTACACTGCTGATTGGCACTTAACTTTTTATTGCCCTTGTTTGCTGAGCTGTTCACAGGCTTTTATCATTGGAGTATACTTGCAGTGATCTCTTTTGCTGTGCCTTTTTAATGCCAACTACACTTGGCTCTGAGTGTTTTTTCAGAGTGTTATAAGTGTTGTCTATCTTCCAATAGTAATCACTAGGATAGAGTTCTTAAAACATAATGATGTATATGCCATTAATTTAGGAGTGTAATGGTGTGTGAATTTGCTATTTGACCATAATGTGAGTATTGCGTATTGTTTTTATGCATTGTAATCTACAGTATGATGCACTTGTGCATGTTTAAACCTGCAAAAGTCAAAAATATGGATGAAAAACATGCAATGGCCAATGTCATTCCGGCTTGCATCCCCATTCCATTTGGACAGATAGGATTTGACCCAGACATGGATTCAGTTTTAGTGTTAGCATGTACAACGACAAAGGCAGAAGCTCTGCTCATTCTAATGAGTCATGCAGCAAGGCATAATATAACTGGAACACAACTTGAGGACTTGTTAAAGCTAATAAATACTCTGTTTGGCAAAGAGGTGTTACCCAGATCAAAATATTTGCTCAACAAGGTCTTTAAAAACAACTCGGATATAGTGGAGTTCCACTTCTACAGCAAGGCTGTAAGATGTACACAAAAAGAAAAAGAGATAAAAGATGCAAACATTAAGCAGCTTTCTATTTGTAATAAAGTTGTGCTGTTTTTGCACAAAGGTGTGGCATATTAGTATATTCATCATGAGGGGTTGTTCCTACAGGCTTGGCATAGTGGGTACTGGTATATTAATACACCCTGGCATTCTAAATGAGGGTACAGATATAGGGCAGAGTTTGAGATCCCATCAAGTTCATCCCACCAAGAAAAGTATTACCAGGTCCTTTTATTAATCAGATTCATGACTGCGTTCTCTATGCTGATTGGATAATCATGATCTGTTTAATAATACATACCAAAAGGAGGGACAAAAAAATCAATCCTGAAGGGTTTATTTGTCACTCACCTAGTACAATACGTAACATGTTGATGGGAAATGTTCTGCAAAGTGATAACACAACGCACAATGCAATATAACAACATTGAATTATGGCTACTACAACGGCAATCATGAATAATTATACAAGAAATCCAAGTGCGTTTTTGTTTAGCAGACTTAAAAACAACATTGGGCCATCATGTTACGTCTCTGATACTGTCTAATTAAACACTGTTCACAATATTTAATTTTCAAAGTGTGTGTGTGTGTGTGTGTGTGTGTGTGTGTGTGTTTGTTTCATTTAGGCAAATTTTTTATTTTTATTTTGAATAGACCACAATAAGGCCTGAGTGAATTATAGGGTGTGTAGTTAAGGGATGTTTGTCTAAATTTACTCTGACACTGCTCACAGTTGTATGGTTGTGTCTCTGATGTGAATTCTTCTGTGTCGTTTAAGGCTGTCCATTTGAGAGAAGTGCTGTCCACAATGGTCACATCCATAGGGTTTCTCTCCAGTGTGAATTCTCTGGTGTCTTTTTAGGCTGGTCAAACTAGAGAAGCACTGTCCACACTGGTCACATCCATAGGGTTTCTCTCCAGTGTGAATTCTCTGGTGTGTTTTAAGGCTGGCCATTTGAGAGAAGTGTTGTCCACACTGATCACACCCATAAGGTTTCTCGCCTGTGTGAATTCTCTGGTGTTTTTTAAGGTTGGACATTTGAGAAAAGTGTTGTCCACACTGATCACATTCATATGGTTTCTCCCCAGTATGGATTTTCCGGTGTTTTTTAAGGGTGGACAACACAGAGAAGTGTTGTCCACACTGATCACACCCATACGGTTTCTCTCCTTTGTGAATTCTCTGGTGGATTTTAAGGGTGGACAACACAGAGAAGCGATGTCCACACTGATCACATCCATACGGTTTCTCTCCTGTGTGAATTCTCTGGTGGATTTTAAGGGTGGACACCACAGAGAAGCGTTGTCCACACTGATCACATTCATATGGTTTCTCTGCTGTGTGAATTCTCTGATGGATTTTAAGTTTGGAGATGCTAAGGAAGTGTTTTCCACACTGGTCACAGCAGTGTTGTTTTTGCTTAGCCAACCTCCTCTTTTCATTCACCTCTGGTAGGACAGGGAAGCCAGATTGATGATGCAACACTGGATTGGAAACAAAGACAAAAGAAAGATTTTTGAGACTTGGACTTTAAAGTTGTTAAAGGACAACTTTGACACTCACATAATTGGTCCTCACTAATGTTCATCATTAGCAATATATATTACAATGTTTAATATTGCAATGGCTTCCATTATAGCACATATTGTGCATCGTATAAATACATAAATCACATACTAAATACATACTATAATCATGTAAAATGTTGCCAAGATCCATATGACTTACCTTAAAAACATTTAATGTTGTTAAGGGATGTATTACATCCCATAACATAATAGTATTGTGTGCATGTCAGACTTCAGTAATACTATTTTTGCATAGAAGAAATTACCTTCATCTAATCTGCATCAAAGATACAGGTCAAATTACAATTAAACAAAATGATTAGAATAAGAATAAAGATTAAGAATAAAATGTATATTGAGGAAACCCAACAGGGTGAAGGGAGGCAGAGTAAGTAACATACCAAGGTCTTTGTTTTCCTCCTGTTCATCAGAGTTGAGTTTGAGCGAGTTCATCTTATCCCGAAGTCTGGAGTCCACAGTCAGATCTGATCAGAAATGATTGATATCCTGGAAGACTTGTGGAGAAATGACACAGACCAACTCTTCTTATACTAGAGAGTCTGGGGTTAGGTAGTGCTCTGAATGATTGGCCAAAGACAACAATAGAACCATCTCTCCACCAATCACAATCTAGCATACTGTGCTCCACCCCTCCCTCCTCCCCCAGACATGCTCTATGCAACCTTCTACAAAAGTGGTAACAACATTATCTATTTATGACTAAAATATCATCATATTAAACACTGCTTAATTTGCCAAATAACAGTATCAGTTGTTAAGATTGACAATATAAGTTGCCAATGAAACACAGAAGTTATAAGTGTTGTCAAATGTTGTCATTTTATCAAATGGCCCCTTGCCTTTTTTCTAGTGTTTCCCTATATTTTTCTAGTGTCTCCCATATATTCCCTATAATAGGGAGACATAAAGGAAGTCTGATCTATCTAATCCATTTGTTTTGTTTTCATGTTATTACTAAAAGTTGAATAAACAGAATAACTTCTGTGGACTAATATCAATAGCACAAGTGACTGTGTGGAATTTCTTTGGCACAAGGACATTTCACTTTTTGGACTCAAGACTATTTAGACAAAATAAAAATGATCCATGTGTAATCAACAGCAAAGCTATGGAGGAAATAATATTGAGAAGGAAAAATATGTTGAGATGAGTATATTGCAATATGCAGCAATTGGTAGTGGGGCTTGTTCCACATGTCCAGTTAATATCTAACATGGACAGTGAAAGTCTACTGAACACTAGAGCCAGATTTTACTGAAGCTTTAGCATCACACCACTATAACATTACAAAAAGGAACACCTTTTAATCCACATATGAGTGGCCCTATAATAATTATCTGAATTTAGCAGCTATAACAATAACACTATATATATATATATCATTGAATAGGCACACATATAAACTATGGGACAAATACAATCAATAACGTGGATATATTTACAGTGTCAACAGGATTCAACAATCTGAGCAGGAGTCAATAGAACAGACTCAAAGCAGCAATCTCTAATTCTATTCACCGAAAATCCCTGCCTTAATGTATAGATTAATAAAACAATGAGAATTAAAAACTATTAACCACATGAACCCAATTGATTGAGCCAGCAACCCCAACCCCTTTTATTTTCTTTAGAATTGTATGTTGTATGTTTGCGTGTTACTGTATGCTTAATGTCTTATTATATTTTCTAGGTAGAACATGATGTGAGGCGTAACGCTGTGGCCAAACTCTCTGACGGTCCGCACACAGTCCGTGGCAACACTGGCCTGAGCTTCAAAGTGAAACGCCACAAAAGAAAGACGGTCTACAAGCCAGCATGTGTTTGGGGTTCGGGTCAGAGCTGCCAGGCCTGCAAGAGAAGTCATACACTACGACTCACACGAAGAGTGGAGGCAGAGTCGACTTCGCCTCACTGTGGCTCCGTTCTATACCTGCATCAGTGATAGTCTTGTGTCCACCCACTTCCACTAAGTGCCCTCTGCTGTGTGTGAGGAAATGCTGAAAAGTCACTAAACTTGCTGAAGTACAAGATTGATGAACTTTTACTTGAATGCATAAGTCCATTTTGTTGATACGTTATACTTCTACAACACTACATATCCATATCCAACCCCACATATCCACTGCTCCTGCACCACCCATGTTATGATAATTTGTGTAATGACACAAACAGTTGCCGTTGCATAACATTACATATGATATTGCATTGGAAGATAAAGTGACTGAGAAGTATGAACCATTCACATGTTTGCACATCATGCATTTCCCTTGTCCATTATCTTAATTTATTGTATGTAAGATGTAACAGATGTAATAAAAAATCTTGAATCTTGATCCCTGTTTGTGTCTTCATTGCCACGTTCAGTGCAGGAATGTACACTGGTAATACTGCTATTAAAAGCCTATCACCTTACCTTTACTATTAATGTGATGCAATGTGTGTGCAATGCAAATGAGTGTGATCTAGTGCCATAACCAAGACTAACTTGAGATTCCTCAATCGATGCCCCCACTCTCCTGTCTAGCATCAGGTTGTTAAGCGCTGCAGTGTTTTTAGCACACAAACTTACGTTTATGTGGGAATCCATGGTGAATGGTACACCCACTGCACCTGAACTTATCCAACATGATATCATTAGCAAACAGGGTGGAGAGACCATCTGTTTGGTACTATACTCCTGTCCCGTTTCAGGGGAACCAACTTATTAAGCAGCTTTCTATTTGTAATAGTTTGTAAAAGTTGTCCTGTTTTTGCACAAAATACCTAATGTAAATTGTTCATGTTTAGGGGAGAAAGTCGGTCACATTATGTGTTGTAACGACTCACAGCAACCAATCGTGGCACCAGGCCAGATTCCATGACTTCCCCCCTAAAATGTTTTATTCATGCCAGTATAGTCAGTAGGCTTAAAAAAAACTGGATGTTCCTTGTGTTGTTTCATTGACTTGCTTTTGATGACAATGAGCCACCATCAATCATCATTATGCACTACTTGCATAATGATGATACTGACTGAATTACACATGAATGGTAAAGCCATCAATGACCCAACATTTTCTCTTGAATTCCCATACATTGTTGAGAAATACCTTATCATACAACAACACATAGGCAGTGGGAGGGTCGTTCTCACATGCCCTGGTTAGTTCTCACCTATCGGGTGTGGCATATTAGCATATCATCGTGAGGGGTTGTTCCTACAGGCGTGGCATAGTGGGTACTGGTATATTAATACATCCTGGCATTCTAAATGAGGGTACAGATAGGGCAGTTTGAAATCCCATCAAGTTCATCCCACCAAGAAAAGTTACCAGGTCCTTTTATTAATCAGATTCATGACTGCGTTCTCTATGCTGATTGGATAATCATGATCTGTTTAATAATACATACAAAAAGGAGGGACAAAAAAATCAATCATGAAGGGTTTATTTGTCACTCACCTAGTACAATACGTAACATGTTGATGGGAAATGTTCTGCAAAGTGATAACACAACGCACAATGCAATATAACAACATTGAATTATGGCTACTACAACGGCAATCATGAATATACAAGAAATCCAAATGCGTTTTTTAGCAGACTTAAAAACAACATTGGGTCATCATGTTACGTTTCTGATACAGTCTAATTAAACACTGTTCACAGTATTTAATTTTCAAAGTGTGTGTGTGTGTGTGTGTGTGTGTGTGTGTGTGTGTGTGTGTGTGTGTGTGTGTGTGTGTGTGTGTGTGTTTCATTTAGGCAAATTTAAAAAAATATTTTGAATTGACCACGTCCTGACCAAGTCCTGAGTGAATTATATGGTTTGTAGTTAAGGGATGTTTGTCTAAATTTACTCTGACACTGGTCACAGTTGTATGTTTGTTTCTCCGGTGTGAATTCTTCTGTGTTGTTTAAGGCTGTCCAGTCGAGAGAAGTGCTGTCCACACTGGTCACATCCATATAGGGTTTCTCTCCAGTGTGAATTCTCTGGTGTGTTTTAAGGTGGGCCATGTCAGAGAAGTGCTGTCCACACTGGTCACATCCATAGGGTTTCTCTCCAGTGTGAATTCTCTGGTGTCTTTTAAGGTTGGTCCTGTGAGAGAAGTGTTGTCCACAGGGATCACACCCATAGGGTTTCTCTCCAGTGTGAATTCTTTGGTGTGTGTTTAAGGTGAATATTGTAGAGAAGTGTTGTCCACACTGATCACATCCATAGGGTTTCTCTCCAGTGTGAATTCTCTGGTGTCTTTTTAGGCTGGTCAAACTAGAGAAGCACTGTCCACACTGGTCACATGCACATGGTTTCTCTCCGGTGTGAATTCTCTGGTGGGTTTTAAGGTTGGACAACACAGAGAAGCGTTGTCCACACTGATCACATTCATATGGTTTCTCTCCAGTGTGAATTCTTTGGTGTGTGTTTAAGGTGAATATTGTAGAGAAGTGTTGTCCACACTGATCACATCCATAGGGTTTCTCTCCAGTGTGAATTCTCTGGTGGCTTTCAAGGTTGGACAACCCAGAGAAGCGTTGTCCACACTGATCACATTCATATGGTTTCTCTCCTGTGTGAATCTTCAGGTGGCTTTTAAGGCCGAACAATTTAGAGAAGTGTTGTCCACAATGATCACACCCATACGGTTTCTCTCCTGTGTGAATTCTCTGGTGGATTTTAAGGGTGGACAACACAGAGAAGCGTTGTCCACACTGATCACATTCATATGGTTTTTCTCCAGTGTGAACTCTCTGGTGTATTTTAAGTATGGAGATCTTAGGGAAGTGTTTTCCACACTGATCACAGCAGTGTAGTTTTTGCTTAGCCAATCTTCTTTTTTCATTCACCTCTGGTAGGACAAAGAAACCAGGCAGATGATGCAACACTGGAATGGAAACAAAGGAACAAATGTTAGACATTACTTAGTGGACTTGATTACTTAGTGGATTAGTCAATGTTAACTTATTTGCACATTATATGAAGACATAAAATGAGAAAACATAATTAAATCACAATTGTCTCAAAATCTTACAACAAAGGTTAATCATATTTGGAGATTGTGATTAGAGAAGAGAAACAATGTGTGTTAAAATGTGTATTCTGTATGACTGTGGTGAACAACAGAAATGAGCTAAAGGTCAAATCACAATGAAACAAAATATAAGTTAAGAATAAAAAATGATCTTGATAATATCAACGGAAAAAACAGGGAATTAGAGTAAGTAACATATACCATGGTCTTTGGGTTCCCCCTGTTCAGCAGAAATGTCCCTGGTGGGGTTGAGAGAGTTCATCTTCACCTGAAGTCTGGAGTCCACAGTCAGATCTGATCAGAAATGATTGATATCCTGGAAGACTTGTAGAGAAATGACACAGACCAACTCTTCTTATACTAGAGAGTCTGAGATGGAGCCACAAACTGCTTTGGACAATTGGCCAAAGAGAACAATAGGACCACCTCTCCACCAATCACAATCTAACATACTATGCTCCCCCTCCCTCCTCCCCAGACATGTTCCAAGCTACCTTCAACTAATAAAGTGATAACACAATAATCTACACATGACATGAATTGTTGTATCAGCTTCGATATACTAACCTATCTTTACAAATACCATATCTTTATCCATTATGGAAGAGGTGGCCCGCCCAATAGGCAGAGTAGGCGACTGCCTAGGGCGCCATGAGGGAGGGAGGGCATCCGCCAATGTAGCCTACACATATACAAATGTTATAAAAATGCATTAATGTTACTTATACTTCCCTTAAAACGTGTTTCATTGTAGTGTGTAGTTTTGCTATATATTTGATGGATATAATTTGTTTTGTGCACCACAGATCACTTCCCTTCTATGTCCAAACTTAGACCATAGAATTCACACTGGAGAGAAACCCTATGGGTGTGCTCAGTGTACACTCTCAAATGTCCAGCCTTAACAAACCCGAGAGAATTCACACTGGAGAGAAACCCTTTCATTGTGATGTGTGTGGAAAAGCTTTTAGTCAATCAAATGGATTTAAACTGTTTCCTTGTGGTCAGTGTGGAAAGAGTTTTACTACTTCAGGCAACCGAAACCGTAATGAGCACACACATATGAAAGATACATCTGATTAGTGTGATGATCAGTTCATCTACATAACCATCATGGTTATGCTACACATGGTTGTGGTCTTTTTACAGGCAATTGTTATTAAGATGGCTAAACTGTTATAAACACATTGTGTATATATGGGCATGTTTATTCTAGAACATGCTGGACTTTGTAAAGGCCACACTGCTATTCATTCTGCATGCCCTGCTGTCATTTACATGTTAAACAAATCAATGTCCTCGTGTGAAAGAGTCTCTCATCTCCATCTTGTTATTCAAGCAGAGCCATTAAGACACATTCAAGGCCATTCAAGTTCCTATAGAAACCTACTATTTCACGGGTGAAGCAGAAAGCGAGTTGGGAACGCGTCGGGAGGGTGACACAGAGGGGGTGAGAATGGGCTGGTGCAATGGCAGTCCCACAGTGATCGGTGGGACGGGTACCTGGTGTGTGCAATGGCACCACACCCTTTAAAATGGCATCTGGACAGGCAGAGTGAGACTGCGTTTGTCCAGGTTGCCTGGTTCCTGCTTCACGCTGCTGGCGGTGTGTTGCCCTGTTTGTGCTTTTGGCATAATGGTAAGCCTTTGTTTTAATGTAGAGCTCTCTGGTTCTAGTTTGATTTATGCAGACATCCTCCAAGTTACTTATATGTATGTTTTTGTAATAGACATTTGAGCTCAAGAATAGAAGACAGAGCTGAGAGCTGTCAGTGATGTGTGGTTGCACACAAGCTCGGAGGCAAAGGTAGGCCTGCCTTGTACTGCCACAGCACAAAGAGTCCCTATGTATAGCACCAGTTTATATCATGAGACTAATCAAATATTTATTTGTATTACAGATGTGCCCTTTGAACTGTTGAACCGCTGTTCTTTTTTACCCTTTTTTTGTTTGTACAGTTCGCTGCTACTTAATTGATGTTGCCCCAGTGGCTTTAAACTATACTTCCACCCTAGTGGTTTAAGGCTAGTGTTTCTAACTTTGAACCACTGTCTTTGACTTGGTCATTGATGGGTTATTTTAGCTATGCTGCTAACATAGTTTGTTTTGCCTCAGTGGCTTTAAACTAACTTCCGCCCTAGTGGGTTAAAACTAACTTTAAACCACTGTCTCTGACTTGGTCATTGATGGGTTGTTCTGGCTGCCCCTAAAGACAGGGACATTCTTGGTTAATGGTTACACTGCTGATTGGCACTTAACTTTTTATTGCCCTTGTTTGCTGAGCTGTTCACAGGCTTTTATCATTGGAGTATACTTGCAGTGATCTCTTTTGCTGTGCCTTTTTAATGCCAACTACACTTGGCTCTGAGTGTTTTTTCAGAGTGTTATAAGTGTTGTCTATCTTCCAATAGTAATCACTAGGATAGAGTTCTTAAAACATAATGATGTATATGCCATTAATTTAGGAGTGTAATGGTGTGTGAATTTGCTATTTGACCATAATGTGAGTATTGCGTATTGTTTTTATGCATTGTAATCTACAGTATGATGCACTTGTGCATGTTTAAACCTGCAAAAGTCAAAAATATGGATGAAAAACATGCAATGGCCAATGTCATTCCGGCTTGCATCCCCATTCCATTTGGACAGATAGGATTTGACCCAGACATGGATTCAGTTTTAGTGTTAGCATGTACAACGACAAAGGCAGAAGCTCTGCTCATTCTAATGAGTCATGCAGCAAGGCATAATATAACTGGAACACAACTTGAGGACTTGTTAAAGCTAATAAATACTCTGTTTGGCAAAGAGGTGTTACCCAGATCAAAATATTTGCTCAACAAGGTCTTTAAAAACAACTCGGATATAGTGGAGTTCCACTTCTACAGCAAGGCTGTAAGATGTACACAAAAAGAAAAAGAGATAAAAGATGCAAACATTAAGCAGCTTTCTATTTGTAATAAAGTTGTGCTGTTTTTGCACAAAATGCCTAATGTAAATTGTTCATGTTTAGGGGAGAACGTCGGTCACATTATGTGTTGTAACGACTCACAGCAACCAATCGTGGCACCAGGCCAGATTCCATGACTTCCCCCCTAAAATGTTTTATTCGTGCCAGTATAGTCAGTAGGCTTAAAAATTGAAATTCATACATTAGGTTCTAATGTATGAAGGTTCTGGGTTGTTTTTGAAATGTGTCAGTGTAATTTGTAAGAGTTCCTAACTGGATGTTCCTTGTGTTGTTTCATTGACTTGCTTTTGATGACAATGAGCCACCATCAACCATCATTATGCACTACTTTACTGACTGAATTACACATGAATGGTAAAGCCATCAATGACCCAACATTTTATCTTGAATTCCCATACATTGTTGAGAAATACATTATCATACAACAACACATAGGCAGTCATTCTCACATGCCCTGGTTAGTTCTCACCGATCAGGTGTGGCATATTAGCATATTCATCATGAGGGGTTGTTCCTACAGGCTTGGCATAGTGGGTACTGGTATATTAATACACCCTGGCATTCTAAATGAGGGTACAGATATAGGGCAGAGTTTGAGATCCCATCAAGTTCATCCCACCAAGACAAGTATTACCAGGTCCTTTTATTAATCAGATTCATGACTGCGTTCTCTATGCTGATTGGATAATCATGATCTGTTTAATAATACATACCAAAAGGAGGGACAAAAAAATCAATCCTGAAGGGTTTATTTGTCACTCACCTAGTAGAAAGAAGAAATCCAAGTGCGTTTTTGTTTAGCAGACTTAAAAACAACATTGGGCCACCATGTTACGTCTCTGATACTGTCTAATTAAACACTGTTCACAATATTTAATTTTCAAAGTGTGTGTGTGTGTGTGTGTGTGTGTGTGTGTGTGTGTGTGTGTGTGTGTGTGTGTGTGTGTGTGTGTTTCATTTAGGCAAATTATTTTTTTTATTTTGAATAGACCACAATAAGGCCTGAGTGAATTATAGGGTGTGTAGTTAAGGGATGTTTGTCTAAATTTACTCTGACACTGCTCACAGTTGTATGGTTGTGTCTCCGATGTGAATTCTTCTGTGTCGTTTAAGGCTGTCCATTTGAGAGAAGTGCTGTCCGCAATGGTCACATCCATAGGGTTTCTCTCCAGTGTGAATTCTCTGGTGTCTTTTTAGGCTGGTCAAACTAGAGAAGCACTGTCCACACTGGTCACATCCATAGGGTTTCTCTCCAGTGTGAATTCTCTGGTGTGTTTTAAGGCTGGCCATTTCAGAGAAGTGCTGTCCACACTGATCACATCCATAGGGTTTCTCTCCAGTGTGAATTCTCTGGTGTCTTTTAAGGTTGGTCCTTCGAGAGAAGTGTTGTCCACAGTGATCACACCCATATGGTTTCTCTCCAGTGTGAATTCTTTGGTGTGTGTTTAAGGTGAATATTGTAGAGAAGTGCTGTCCACACTGATCACATCCATAGGGTTTCTCTCCAGTGTGAATTCTCTGGTGTCTTTTTAGGCTGGTCAAATTACAAAAGTGTTGTCCACAGTGATCACAGCCATAAGGTTTCTCCCCAGTGTGTATTCTCTGGTGGCATTTAAGGTGGTCCATTTTAGAGAAGTGATGTCCACACTGATCACATCCATAGGGTTTTTCTCCAGTGTGAACTCTCTGGTGTATTTTAAGTATGGAGATCTTAGGGAAGTGTTTTCCACACTGATCACAGCAGTGTAGCTTTTGCTTCTGCTTAGCCAATCTTCTTTTTTCCTTCACCTCTGGTAGGACAAGGAAACCAGGCTGATGATGCAACACTGGAATGGAAACAAAGGAACAAACATTAGACACTTAGTGGACATGAATTAGTCAATGTTAACTTATATGTACATTATATGAAGACATAAAATGAGAAAACATAATTAAGTCACCACATTTTGTCAAGTACCAATTGTCTCAAAATCTTACAACAAAGGTCAATCATATTTTAGACTGTGAGTAGAGAAAAGGAACAATGTGTGTTAAAATGTTAAGCGATTTCAATGACCTTGATTTCAGTGGTGGGGGCATGCATGCAAGTTGCTAAATATGTATATTAGACACAATAATCCGGCAATTTCTTTACCCATCTGCCCATGAAAGACTGTGGTGCATCTTGGGAATGGACGTTTAAAAATACATTTTAGCCACTTGCACGCATGCCCCCAACCAATGAGTCATTAAAATCACTAAAACGATAGAAAGCAGTAAATGAAAACACTCATCTTTTCTTTTATTACAATAATATGAATCCTTAAAAAACGGTTGTTTTAAAGTTGTCCTTTAATTACATTGCGAGACATAAAATATAGGTAAGTGGTTACTTGAGACTGAAGTTATACTAAAATCACGTGCATTCTACACCTACAGTGGATATTCTGTATGACTGTGGTGAACAACAGAAATGATCTAAAGGTCAAATCTCAATGAAACAAAATATAAGTTAAGAATAAAAAATGATCTTGATAATATCAACAGAAAAAAACAGGGAATTAGAGTAAGTAACATACCATGGTCTTTGGGTTCCTCCTGTTCAGCAGAAATGTCCCTGGTGGGGTTGAGAGAGTTCATCTTCACCTGAAGTCTGGAGTCCACAGTCAGATCTGATCAGAAATGATTGACATCCTGGAAGACTTGTGGAGAAATGACACAGACCAACTCTTCTTATACTAGAGAGTCAGAGGTGGAGCCACAAACTGCTTTGAACAATTGGCCAAAGAGAACAATAGGACCACCTCTCCACCAATCACAATCTAAAATACTATGCTCCCCGGCCCTCCCTCCTCCCCAGACATGCTCCATGCTACCTTCAACTAATAAAGTGATAACACAATAATCTATACATGACATGAATTGTTGTATCAGCTTCGATATACTAACCTATCTATGCAAATACCATATCGTTATCCATTATGGAAGAGGTGGCCCGCCCAATAGGCAGAGTAGGCGACTGCCTAGGGCGCCATGAGGGAGGGAGGGCATCCGCCAATGTAGCCTACAAATATACAAATGTTATAAAAATGCATTAATGTTACTTACTCTACTCCCCTGTTTTATTTCCTCTACATTCTCAAGATAATTTCTCAAACTTAAAACGTGTTTCATTGTAGTGTGTAGTTTTGCTATATATTTGATGGATATAATTTGTTTTGTGCACCACAGATCACTTCCCTTCTATGTCCAAACTTAGACCATAGAATTCACACTGGAGAGAAACCCTATGGGTGTGCTCAGTGTACACTCTCAAATGTCCAGCCTTAACAAACCCAAGAGAATTCACACTGGAGAGAAACCCTTTCATTGTGATGTGTGTGGAAAAGCTTTTAGTCAATCAAATGGATTTAAACTGTTTCCTTATGGTCAGTGTGGAAATAGTTTTACTACTTCAGGCAACCGAAACCGTAATGAGCACACACATATGAAAGATACATCTGATTAGTGTGATGATCAGTTCATCTACATAACCATCATGGTTATGCTACACATGGTTGTGGTCTTTTTACAGGCAATTGTTATTAAGATGGCTTAACTGTTATAAACACATTGTGTATATATGGGCATGTTTATTCTAGAACATGCTGGACTTTGTAAAGGCCACACTGCTATTCATTCTGCATGCCCTGCTGTCATTTACATGTTAAACAAATCAATGTCCTTGTGTGAAAGAGTCTCTCATCTCCATCTTGTTATTCAAGCAGAGCCATTAAGACACATTCAAGGCCATTCAAGTTCCTATAGAAACCTACTTTGTGCAGTATTCCTCAAAATTCCTTCAGAACAATAAACCCTGGTGTGGTGAAGGAACAATGCTTGCAGTATTCATAGTGTTGCATTCCTGTACATCACAGCTGCTAACTAAACAGTTCATGAAGATGTTTGTGAAGGTCTCTTGACAAGACACATGTGTGCCTAAGACGCTGTGTGTGTGTGTGTGTGTGTGTGTGTGTGTGTGTGTGTGTGTGTGTGTGTGTGTGTGTGTGGAATGTGTCTGTGTGCTTGCGTGTGTGTGTATATATTGGGTCAGTGCAGCTGTATGTTTGTTTTTTCTTTCACTTGCTTCATTGACGTTGGTGCCACATGCATGTGTGTGAGATGGAGGGAGAGGCTGCGAAGAGCTCAGCCATGTACTGATCTGTCTGGCCAGACATCACCATACTGTGATTTAATCATTATTACAGATGTAAGCATGTTCGTACTTAAAAGGAGGAACAAAACAATCAATCATGAAGGGTTTATTTGTCACTCACCTAGTACGATACGTAACATGTTGATGGGAAATATTCAGTAAAGTTATAACACAACGCACAATGCAATATAACAAGATTGAATTGTGGTTACTACAACAGCAATCATGAATATACAAGAAATCCAAATGCGTTTTTTGTTCATAACAGTTTAGCAGACTTAAAGAACACCATTGGGTTATCATGTTGCGTTGCTGATACTGTCTAATTAAACATTGTTCACAATGACACATATGTGCAATCAACATATTCTCACCTCGTTCCAAAGCGTTGCACGGGTGAAGTAGAAAGCGAGTTGGGAACGCGTCGGGAGGGTGACACAGAGGGGGTGAGAATGGGCTGGTGCAATGGCAGTCCCACAGTGATCGGTGGGATGGGTACCTGGTGTGTGCAATGGCACCACACCCTTTAAAATGGCATCTGGACAGGCAGAGTGAGACTGCGTTTGTCCAGGTTGCCTGGTTCCTGCTTCACGCTGCTGGCGGTGTGTTGCCCTGTTTGTGCTTTTGGCATAATGGTAAGCCTTTGTTTTAATGTAGAGCTTCTCCACCTGTGTCCTGTTAGTCTTTAAGCCAATCGTGTGTTGATTGTACTTTGTGTTCACCTGTGTCCAGTTACCCCTGTATGTATATGTAGACCCACAATTCCTTCTGTTTCCTTGCTAGATTATAAATGTTGTCATGGTGTTCTGTATGTACCAGTTCTGTTCACCAACTGCAGTGTTCGCTTTAATAAATACTTATGCATTAGACCTGCTCTGCTCCTGTCTGTTCAATTGGGTCCTCACCTCACCAGCACGTGACAAAAAGAGATAAAAGATGCAAACATTAAGCAGCTTTCTATTTGTAATAAAGTTGTGCTGTTTTTGCACAAAATGCCTAATGTAAATTGTTCATGTTTAGGGGAGAACGTCGGTCACATTATGTGTTGTAACGACTCACAGCAACCAATCGTGGCACCAGGCCAGATTCCATGACTTCCCCCCTAAAATGTTTTATTCGTGCCAGTATAGTCAGTAGGCTTAAAAATTGAAATTCATACATTAGGTTCTAATGTATGAAGGTTCTGGGTTGGTTTTGAAATGTGTCAGTGTAATTTGTAAGAGTTCCTAACTGGATGTTCCTTGTGTTGTTTCATTGACTTGCTTTTGATGACAATGAGCCACCATCAACCATCATTATGCACTACTTTACTGACTGAATTACACATGAATGGTAAAGCCATCAATGACCCAACATTTTCTCTTGAATTCCCATACATTGTTGAGAAATACATTATCATACAACAACACATAGGCAGTCGTTCTCACATGCCCTGGTTAGTTCTCACCGATCAGGTGTGGCATATTAGCATATTCATCATGAGGGGTTGTTCCTACAGGCTTGGCATAGTGGGTACTGGTATATTAATACACCCTGGCATTCTAAATGAGGGTACAGATATAGGGCAGAGTTTGAGATCCCATCAAGTTCATCCCACCAAGAAAAGTATTACCAGGTCCTTTTATTAATCAGATTCATGACTGCGTTCTCTATGCTGATTGGATAATCATGATCTGTTTAATAATACATACCAAAAGGAGGGACAAAAAAATCAATCCTGAAGGGTTTATTTGTCACTCACCTAGTACAATACGTAACATGTTGATGGGAAATGTTCTGCAAAGTGATAACACAACGCACAATGCAATATAACAACATTGAATTATGGCTACTACAACGGCAATCATGAATATACAAGAAATCCAAGTGCGTTTTTGTTTAGCAGACTTAAAAACAACATTGGGCCATTATGTTACGTCTCTGATACTGTCTAATTAAACACTGTTCAAAATATTTAATTTTCAAAGTGTGTGTGTGTGTGTGTGTGTGTGTGTGTGGTTGTGTGTGTGTGTGTGTGTGTGTGTGTGTGTGTGTGTGTGTGTGTGTGCGTGTGTGTTTCACTTAGGCAAATTTTTATTTTTATTTTGAATAGACCACAATAAGGCCTGAGTGAATTATAGGGTGTGTAGTTAAGGGATGTTTGTCTAAATTTACTCTGACACTGCTCACAGTTGTATGGTTGTGTCTCCGGTGTGAATTCTTCTGTGTCGTTTAAGGCTGTCCATTTGAGAGAAGTGCTGTCCACAATGGTCACATCCATAGGGTTTCTCTCCAGTGTGAATTCTCTGGTGTCTTTTTAGGCTGGTCAAACTAGAGAAGCACTGTCCACACTGGTCACATCCATAGGGTTTCTCTCCAGTGTGAATTCTCTGGTGTGTTTTAAGGCTGGCCATTTCAGAGAAGTGCTGTCCACACTGATCACATCCATAGGGTTTCTCTCCAGTGTGAATTCTCTGGTGTCTTTTAAGCTTGGTCCTTCGAGAGAAGTGTTGTCCACAGTGATCACACCCATATGGTTTCTCTCCAGTGTGAATTCTTTGGTGTGTGTTTAAGGTGAATATTGTAGAGAAGTGCTGTCCACACTGATCACATCCATAGGGTTTCTCTCCAGTGTGAATTCTCTGGTGTCTTTTTAGGCTGGTCAAATTACAAAAGTGTTGTCCACAGTGATCACAGCCATAAGGTTTCTCCCCAGTGTGTATTCTCTGGTGGCATTTAAGGTGGTCCATTTTAGAGAAGTGATGTCCACACTGATCACATCCATAGGGTTTTTCTCCAGTGTGAACTCTCTGGTGTATTTTAAGTATGGAGATCTTAGGGAAGTGTTTTCCACACTGATCACAGCAGTGTAGCTTTTGCTTCTGCTTAGCCAATCTTCTTTTTTCCTTCACCTCTGGTAGGACAAGGAAACCAGGCTGATGATGCAACACTGGAATGGAAACAAAGGAACAAACATTAGACACTTAGTGGACATGAATTAGTCAATGTTAACTTATATGTACATTATATGAAGACATAAAATGAGAAAACATAATTAAGTCACCACATTTTGTCAAGTACCAATTGTCTCAAAATCTTACAACAAAGGTCAATCATATTTTAGATTGTGAGTAGAGAAAAGGAACAATGTGTGTTAAAATGTTAAGCGATTTCAATTACCTTGATTTCAGTGGTGGGGGCATGCATGCAAGTTGCTAAATATGTATATTAGACACAATATACATATTTAGCAATGTATTTACCCATCTGCCCATGAAAGACTGTGGTGCATCTTGGGAATGGACTTATTGAGTTTAAAAATACATTTTAGCCACTTGCACGCATGCCCCCAACCAATGAGTCATTAAAATCACTAAAACGATAGAAAGCAGTAAATTAAAACACTCATATTTTCTTTTATTACAATAATATGAACCCTTAAAAAACGGTTGTTTTAAAGTTGTCCTTTAATTACATTGCGAGACATAAAATATAGGTAAGTGGTTACTTGAGACTGAAGTTATACTAAAATCACGTGCATTCTACACCTACAGTGGATATTCTGTATGACTGTGGTGAACAACAGAAATGATCTAAAGGTCAAATCTCAATGAAACAAAATATAAGTTAAGAATAAAAAATGATCTTGATAATATCAACAGAAAAAAACAGGGAATTAGAGTAAGTAACATACCATGGTCTTTGGGTTCCTCCTGTTCAGCAGAAATGTCCCTGGTGGGGTTGAGAGAGTTCATCTTCACCTGAAGTCTGGAGTCCACAGTCAGATCTGATCAGAAATGATTGACATCCTGGAAGACTTGTGGAGAAATGACACAGACCAACTCTTCTTATACTAGAGAGTCAGAGGTGGAGCCACAAACTGCTTTGAACAATTGGCCAAAGAGAACAATAGGACCACCTCTCCACCAATCACAATCTAAAATACTATGCTCCCCGGCCCTCCCTCCTCCCCAGACATGCTCCATGCTACCTTCAACTAATAAAGTGATAACACAATAATCTATACATGACATGAATTGTTGTATCAGCTTCGATATACTAACCTATCTATGCAAATACCATATCGTTATCCATTATGGAAGAGGTGGCCCGCCCAATAGGCAGAGTAGGCGACTGCCTAGGGCGCCATGAGGGAGGGAGGGCATCCGCCAATGTAGCCTACAAATATACAAATGTTATAAAAATGCATTAATGTTACTTACTCTACTCCCCTGTTTTATTTCCTCTACATTCTCAAGATAATTTCTCAAACTTAAAACGTGTTTCATTGTAGTGTGTAGTTTTGCTATATATTTGATGGATATAATTTGTTTTGTGCACCACAGATCACTTCCCTTCTATGTCCAAACTTAGACCATAGAATTCACACTGGAGAGAAACCCTATGGGTGTGCTCAGTGTACACTCTCAAATGTCCAGCCTTAACAAACCCAAGAGAATTCACACTGGAGAGAAACCCTTTCATTGTGATGTGTGTGGAAAAGCTTTTAGTCAATCAAATGGATTTAAACTGTTTCCTTATGGTCAGTGTGGAAATAGTTTTACTACTTCAGGCAACCGAAACCGTAATGAGCACACACATATGAAAGATACATCTGATTAGTGTGATGATCAGTTCATCTACATAACCATCATGGTTATGCTACACATGGTTGTGGTCTTTTTACAGGCAATTGTTATTAAGATGGCTTAACTGTTATAAACACATTGTGTATATATGGGCATGTTTATTCTAGAACATGCTGGACTTTGTAAAGGCCACACTGCTATTCATTCTGCATGCCCTGCTGTCATTTACATGTTAAACAAATCAATGTCCTTGTGTGAAAGAGTCTCTCATCTCCATCTTGTTATTCAAGCAGAGCCATTAAGACACATTCAAGGCCATTCAAGTTCCTATAGAAACCTACTTTGTGCAGTATTCCTCAAAATTCCTTCAGAACAATAAACCCTGGTGTGGTGAAGGAACAATGCTTGCAGTATTCATAGTGTTGCATTCCTGTACATCACAGCTGCTAACTAAACAGTTCATGAAGATGTTTGTGAAGGTCTCTTGACAAGACACATGTGTGCCTAAGACGCTGTGTGTGTGTGTGTGTGTGTGTGTGTGTGTGTGTGTGTGTGTGTGTGTGTGTGTGTGTGTGTGTGTGTGTGTGTGTGTGTGTGTGGAATGTGTCTGTGTGCTTGCGTGTGTGTGTATATATTGGGTCAGTGCAGCTGTATGTTTGTTTTTTCTTTCACTTGCTTCATTGACGTTGGTGCCACATGCATGTGTGTGAGATGGAGGGAGAGGCTGCGAAGAGCTCAGCCATGTACTGATCTGTCTGGCCAGACATCACCATACTGTGATTTAATCATTATTACAGATGTAAGCATGTTCGTACAAAAAGGAGGAACAAAACAATCAATCATGAAGGGTTTATTTGTCACTCACCTAGTACGATACGTAACATGTTGATGGGAAATATTCAGTAAAGTTATAACACAACGCACAATGCAATATAACAAGATTGAATTGTGGTTACTACAACAGCAATCATGAATATACAAGAAATCCAAATGCGTTTTTTGTTCATAACAGTTTAGCAGACTTAAAGAACACCATTGGGTTATCATGTTGCGTTGCTGATACTGTCTAATTAAACATTGTTCACAATGACACATATGTGCAATCAACATATTCTCACCTCGTTCCAAAGCGTTGCACGGGTGAAGTAGAAAGCGAGTTGGGAACGCGTCGGGAGGGTGACACAGAGGGGGTGAGAATGGGCTGGTGCAATGGCAGTCCCACAGTGATCGGTGGGATGGGTACCTGGTGTGTGCAATGGCACCACACCCTTTAAAATGGCATCTGGACAGGCAGAGTGAGACTGCGTTTGTCCAGGTTGCCTGGTTCCTGCTTCACGCTGCTGGCGGTGTGTTGCCCTGTTTGTGCTTTTGGCATAATGGTAAGCCTTTGTTTTAATGTAGAGCTCTCTGGTTCTAGTTTGATTTATGCAGACATCCTCCAAGTTACTTATATGTATGTTTTTGTAAAATACATTTGAGCTCAAGACTAGAAGACAGAGCTGAGAGCTGTCAGTGATGTGTGGTTGCACACAAGCTCGGAGGCAAAGGTAGGCCTGCCTTGTATTGCCACAGCACAAAGAGTCCCTATGTATAGCACCAGTTTATATCATGAGACTAATCAAATATTTATTTGTATTACAGATGTGCCCTTTGAACTGTTGAACCGCTGTTCTTTTTTACCCTTTTTTTGTTTGTACAGTTCGCTGCTACTTAATTTATGTTGCCCCAGTGGCTTTAAACTATACTTCCACCCTAGTGGTTTAAGGTTAGTGTTTCTAACTTTGAACCACTGTCTTTGACTTGGTCATTGATGGGTTATTTTAGCTATGCTGCTACGTAGTTTGTTTTGCCTCAGTGGCTTTAAACTAACTTCCGCCCTAGTGGGTTAAAACTAACTTTAAACCACTGTCTCTGACTTGGTCATTGATGGGTTGTTCTGGCTGCCCCTAAAGACAGGGACATTCTTGGTTAATGGTTACACTGCTGATTGGCACTTAACTGTTTATTGCCCTTGTTTGCTGAGCTGTTCACAGGTTTTTATCATTGGAGTATACTTGCAGTGATCTCTTTTGCTGTGCCTTTTTAATGCCAACTACACTTGGCTCTGAGTGTTTTTTAGTTTTGCAGTGTTTAATGTGGTGGGCCAAAACAACAACGAGTAAACTATCCCAGTGACAATATTAAACCAAGCCTGTTTCCCTGTTGCATAAGGTTGCTCTAAACAATATATGTGGTATATTGTTTTGAAATACTTAAATGTCAATACTTTGTACTTTTTCTCACACATTACATTGAAGCCAGCTTTTTATTGTTCACTCGAACTGAACACTTACCCCGGGTCTCTCATCCTGTAATTGAGAGTGGTGTTGTCTTACTGTATAATAGGAGTACTATGTGACTCTGTCTTGTTACAACAATATTTGATTTTCAATTTGTGTGTGTGTTTCATTTAGGCAAATTAAAATATCCCGGGTTCAATCCCCGCTTCCGCGCATCACTACAATCTGGCGTTCCAGCAGCGTCCCTGAATGAGGCCAATGGGTCTATACTTTGAAAAATGAAGTAGCATGAGGCAGAAAGGCAAAAATGTAATGTCCTCATACGAGGATGCAGGGTCTCAGGAGGTTGAAATTCATACATTAGGTTCTAATGTATGAAGGTTCTGGGCTGTTTTTGAAATGTGTCAGTGTAATTTGTAAGAGTTCCTAACTGGATGTTCCTTGTGTTGTTTCATTGACTTGCTTTTGATGACAATGAGCCACCATCAACCATCATTATGCACTACTTTACCGACTGAATTTCACATGAATGGTAAAGCCATCAATGACCCAACATTTCTCTTGAATTCCCATACATTGTTGAGAAATACATTATCATACAACGACACATAGGCAGTCATTCTCACATGCCCTGGTTGGTTCTCACCGATCAGGTGTGGCATATTAGCATATTCATCATGAGGGGTTATTCCTACAGGCGTGGCATAGTGGGTACGGGTACATCCTGGCATTCTAAATGAGGGTACAGATATAGGGCAAAGTTTGAGATCCCATCAACTTCATCCCACCAAGAAGTATTACCAGGTCCTTTTATTAATCAGATTCCTGACTGCGTTCTCTATGCTGAGTGGATAATCATGATCTGTTTAATAATACATACAAAAAAGAGGGACAAAAAATCAATCATGGAGGGTTTATTTGTCACTCACATAGTACAATACGTAACATGTTGATGGGAAATGTTCTGCAAAGTGATAACACAACGCACAATGCAATATAACAACATTGAATTATGGCTACTACAACGGCAATCATGAATATACAAGAAATCCAAATGCGTTTTTGTTTAGCAGACTTAAAAACAACATTGGGTCATCATGTTACGTCTCTGATACTGTCTAATTAAACACTGTTCACAATATTTAATTTTCAAAGTGTGTGTGTTTCATTTAGACAAATTAAAACATTTATTTTGAATTGACCACAATAAGTCCTGAGTGAATTATATGGTGTGTAGTTAAGGGATGTTTGTCTAAATGTACACTGACACTGGTCACAGTTGTATGTTTGTGTCTCCGGTGTGAATTCTTCTGTGTTGTTTAAGGCTATCCAGTCGAGAGAAGTGTTGTCCACAATGGTCACATCCATATGGTTTCTCTCCAGTGTGAATTCTCTGGTGTCTTTTAAGGTTGGGCATTTGAGAGAAGTGTTGTCCACACTGGTCACAGCCATAAGGTTTCTCTCCAGTGTGAATTCTCTGGTGGCTTTCAAGGTCTCTCTTTTCAGAAAAGTGTTGTCCACACTGATCACATCCATAGGGTTTCTCCCCAGTGTGGATTTTCTGGTGTTTTTTAAGGTTGGACAACACAGAGAAGCGTTGTCCACACTGATCACATTCATATGGTTTCTCTCCTGTGTGAATTCTCTGGTGGGTTTTAAGGTAGGACAATTTAGAGAAGCGTTGTCCACACTGGTCACAGCCATAAGGTTTCTCTCCAGTGTGAATTCTCTGGTGGCTTTCAAGGTCTCTCTTTTCAGAAAAGTGTTGTCCACACTGATCACATCCATAGGGTTTCTCCCCAGTATGGATTGTCTGGTGTTTCTTAAGGTTGGACAACACAGAGAAGCGTTGTCCACACTGGTCACATTCATATGGTTTCTCTCCTGCGTGAATTCTCTCGTGGATTTTAAGCTTGGACATTTGAGATAAGTGTTGTCCACACTGGTCACATTCATATGGTTTCTCTCCTGCGTGAATTCTCTCGTGGATTTTAAGCTTGGACATTTGAGAGAAGTGTTGTCCACACTGATCACACCCATAAGGTTTCTCTCCTGTGTGAATTCTCTGGTGGGTTTTAAGGTTGGACATTTGAGAGAATTGTTGTCCACACTGATCACAACCATACGGTTTCTCTCCTGTGTGAATTCTCTGGTGGGTTTTAAGGCCGAACAATGTAGAGAAGCGTTGTCCACACTGATCACACCCATATGGTTTCTCTCCTGTGTGAATTCTCTGGTGGGTTTTAAGGGTGGACAACACAGAGAAGCGTTGTCCACACTGGTCACATTCATATGGTTTCTCTCCTGTGTGAATTCTCTCGTGGATTTTAAGCTTGGACATTTGAGAGAAGTGTTGTCCACACTGATCACATCCATAGGGTTTTTCTCCAGTGTGAACTCTCTGGTGTATTTTAAGTATGGAGATCTTAGAGAAGTGTTTTCCACACTGATCACAGCAGTGTAGTTTTTGCTTAGCCAATCTTCTTTTTTCCTTCACCTCTGGTAGGACAAGGAAACCAGGCTGATGATGCAACACTGGAATGGAAACAAAGGAACAAACATTAGACATTACTTAGTGGACTTAAATTAGTCAATGTTAACTTATTTGTACATTATATGAAGACATAAAATGAGAAAACATAATTAAATCACCACAAAATGTTGTCAAGTACCAATTGTCTCAAAATCTTACAACAAAGGTTAATCATATTTTAGATTGTGATTAGAGAAAAGAAACCATGTTGTTTTCATCTGTAGTTTTAGCGATTTTAATGACCCTGACACAAAATGTCAGATACCCATCTGCCCATGATAGACTGTGATGCATCTTGAGAATGGACTTATTGTGTTTAAAAATACATTTTTAGCCACTTGCACGCATGCCCCCAACCAATGAGTCATTAAAATCACAAACGATAGAAAGATGTGATCTAAACACTCATCTTTTCTTTTATTACAATCTAAAATATTAACCCTTAAAACATGTTGTTTTAAAGTTGTCCTTTGATTACATTGCGAGACATAAAATATAGGTAAGTGGTTACTTGAGACTGAAGTTATACTAAAATCATGTGCATTCTACACCTACAGTGGATATTCTGTATGACTGTGGTGAACAACAGAAATGATCTAAAGGTCAAATCTCAATGAAACAAAATATAAGTTAAGAATAAAAAATGATCTTGATAATATCAACAGAAAAAAACAGGGAATTAGAGTAAGTAACATACCATGGTCTTTGGGTTCCTCCTGTTCAGCAGAAATGTCCCTGGTGGGGTTGAGAGAGTTCATCTTCACCTGAAGTCTGGAGTCCACAGTCAGATCTGATCAGAAATGATTGATATCCTGGAAGACTTGTGGAGAAATGACACAGACCAACTCTTCTTATACTAGAGAGTCAGAGGTGGAGCCACAAACTGCTTTGAACAATTGGCCAAAGAGAACAATAGGACCACCTCTCCACCAATCACAATCTAAAATACTATGCTCCCCGGCCCTCCCTCCTCCCCAGACATGCTCCATGCTACCTTCAACTAATAAAGTGATAACACAATAATCTATACATGACATGAATTGTTGTATCAGCTTCGATATACTAACCTATCTATGCAAATACCATATCGTTATCCATTATGGAAGAGGTGGCCCGCCCAATAGGCAGAGTAGGCGACTGCCTAGGGCGCCATGAGGGAGGGAGGGCATCCGCCAATGTAGCCTACAAATATACAAATGTTATAAAAATGCATTAATGTTACTTACTCTACTCCCCTGTTTTATTTCCTCTACATTCTCAAGATAATTTCTCAAACTTAAAACGTGTTTCATTGTAGTGTGTAGTTTTGCTATATATTTGATGGATATAATTTGTTTTGTGCACCACAGATCACTTCCCTTCTATGTCCAAACTTAGACCATAGAATTCACACTGGAGAGAAACCCTATGGGTGTGCTCAGTGTACACTCTCAAATGTCCAGCCTTAACAAACCCAAGAGAATTCACACTGGAGAGAAACCCTTTCATTGTGATGTGTGTGGAAAAGCTTTTAGTCAATCAAATGGATTTAAACTGTTTCCTTGTGGTCAGTGTGGAAAGAGTTTTACTACTTCAGGCAACCGAAACCGTAATGAGCACACACATATGAAAGATACATCTGATTAGTGTGATGATCAGTTCATCTACATAACCATCATGGTTATGCTACACATGGTTGTGGTCTTTTTACAGGCAATTGTTATTAAGATGGCTTAACTGTTATAAACACATTGTGTATATATGGGCATGTTTATTCTAGAACATGCTGGACTTTGTAAAGGCCACACTGCTATTCATTCTGCATGCCCTGCTGTCATTTACATGTTAAACAAATCAATGTCCTTGTGTGAAAGAGTCTCTCATCTCCATCTTGTTATTCAAGCAGAGCCATTAAGACACATTCAAGGCCATTCAAGTTCCTATAGAAACCTACTTTGTGCAGTATTCCTCAAAATTCCTTCAGAACAATAAACCCTGGTGTGGTGAAGGAACAATGCTTGCAGTATTCATAGTGTTGCATTCCTGTACATCACAGCTGCTAACTAAACAGTTCATGAAGATGTTTGTGAAGGTCTCTTGACAAGACACAGGTGTGCCTAAGACGCTGTGTGTGTGTGTGTGTGTGTGTGTGTGTGCGCGCGCGCGCGTGTGTGTGTGTGTGTGTGTGTGTGTGTGTGTGTGTGTGTGTGTGTGTGTGTGTGTGTGTGTGTGTGGAATGTGTCTGTGTGCTTGCGTGTGTGTGTATATATTGGGTCAGTGCAGCTGTATGTTTGTTTTTTCTTTCACTTGCTTCATTGACGTTGGTGCCACATGCATGTGTGTGAGATGGAGGGAGAGGCTGCGAAGAGCTCAGCCATGTACTGATCTGTCTGGCCAGACATCACCATACTGTGATTTAATCATTATTACAGATGTAAGCATGTTCGTACAAAAAGGAGGAACAAAACAATCAATCATGAAGGGTTTATTTGTCACTCACCTAGTACGATACGTAACATGTTGATGGGAAATATTCAGTAAAGTTGAATAAAAGACCCTGACACAAAATGTCAGATACCCATCTGCCCATGATAGACTGTGATGCATCTTGAGAATGGACTTATTGTGTTTAAAAATACATTTTTAGCCACTTGCACGCATGCCCCCAACCAATGAGTCATTAAAATCACTAAAACGATAGAAAGATGTGATCTAAACACTCATCTTTTCTTTTATTACAATCTAAAATATTAACCCTTAAAACATGTTGTTTTAAAGTTGTCCTTTGATTACATTGCGAGACATAAAATATAGGTAAGTGGTTACTTGAGACTGAAGTTATACTAAAATCACGTGCATTCTACACCTACAGTGGATATTCTGTATGACTGTGGTGAACAACAGAAATGATCTAAAGGTCAAATCTCAATGAAACAAAATATAAGTTAAGAATAAAAAATGATCTTGATAATATCAACAGAAAAAAACAGGGAATTAGAGTAAGTAACATACCATGGTCTTTGGGTTCCTCCTGTTCAGCAGAAATGTCCCTGGTGGGGTTGAGAGAGTTCATCTTCACCTGAAGTCTGGAGTCCACAGTCAGATCTGATCAGAAATGATTGATATCCTGGAAGACTTGTGGAGAAATGACACAGACCAACTCTTCTTATACTAGAGAGTCAGAGGTGGAGCCACAAACTGCTTTGAACAATTGGCCAAAGAGAACAATAGGACCACCTCTCCACCAATCACAATCTAAAATACTATGCTCCCCGGCCCTCCCTCCTCCCCAGACATGCTCCATGCTACCTTCAACTAATAAAGTGATAACACAATAATCTATACATGACATGAATTGTTGTATCAGCTTCGATATACTAACCTATCTATGCAAATACCATATCGTTATCCATTATGGAAGAGGTGGCCCGCCCAATAGGCAGAGTAGGCGACTGCCTTGGGCGCCATGAGGGAGGGAGGGCATCCGCCAATGTAGCCTACAAATATACAAATGTTATAAAAATGCATTAATGTTACTTACTCTACTCCCCTGTTTTATTTCCTCTACATTCTCAAGATAATTTCTCAAACTTAAAACGTGTTTCATTGTAGTGTGTAGTTTTGCTATATATTTGATGGATATAATTTGTTTTGTGCACCACAGATCACTTCCCTTCTATGTCCAAACTTAGACCATAGAATTCACACTGGAGAGAAACCCTATGGGTGTGCTCAGTGTACACTCTCAAATGTCCAGCCTTAACAAACCCAAGAGAATTCACACTGGAGAGAAACCCTTTCATTGTGATGTGTGTGGAAAAGCTTTTAGTCAATCAAATGGATTTAAACTGTTTCCTTGTGGTCAGTGTGGAAAGAGTTTTACTACTTCAGGCAACCGAAACCGTAATGAGCACACACATATGAAAGATACATCTGATTAGTGTGATGATCAGTTCATCTACATAACCATCATGGTTATGCTACACATGGTTGTGGTCTTTTTACAGGCAATTGTTATTAAGATGGCTTAACTGTTATAAACACATTGTGTATATATGGGCATGTTTATTCTAGAACATGCTGGACTTTGTAAAGGCCACACTGCTATTCATTCTGCATGCCCTGCTGTCATTTACATGTTAAACAAATCAATGTCCTTGTGTGAAAGAGTCTCTCATCTCCATCTTGTTATTCAAGCAGAGCCATTAAGACACATTCAAGGCCATTCAAGTTCCTATAGAAACCTACTTTGTGCAGTATTCCTCAAAATTCCTTCAGAACAATAAACCCTGGTGTGGTGAAGGAACAATGCTTGCAGTATTCATAGTGTTGCATTCCTGTACATCACAGCTGCTAACTAAACAGTTCATGAAGATGTTTGTGAAGGTCTCTTGACAAGACACAGGTGTGCCTAAGGCGCTGTGTGTGTGTGTGTGTGTGTGTGTGTGTGTGTGTGTGTGTGTGTGTGTGTGTGTGTGTGTGCGCGCGCGCGCGCGCGTGTGTGTGTGTGTGTGTGTGTGTGTGTGTGTGTGTGTGTGTGTGTGTGTGTGTGTGTGGAATGTGTCTGTGTGCTTGCGTGTGTGTGTATATATTGGGTCAGTGCAGCTGTATGTTTGTTTTTTCTTTCACTTGCTTCATTGACGTTGGTGCCACATGCATGTGTGTGAGATGGAGGGAGAGGCTGCGAAGAGCTCAGCCATGTACTGATCTGTCTGGCCAGACATCACCATACTGTGATTTAATCATTATTACAGATGTAAGCATGTTCGTACAAAAAGGAGGAACAAAACAATCAATCATGAAGGGTTTATTTGTCACTCACCTAGTACGATACGTAACATGTTGATGGGAAATATTCAGTAAAGTTATAACACAACGCACAATGCAATATAACAAGATTGAATTGTGGTTACTACAACAGCAATCATGAATATACAAGAAATCCAAATGCGTTTTTTGTTCATAACAGTTTAGCAGACTTAAAGAACACCATTGGGTTATCATGTTGCGTCGCTGATACTGTCTAATTAAACATTGTTCACAATGACACATATGTGCAATCAACATATTCTCACCTCGTTCCAAAGCGTCGCACGGGTGAAGTAGAAAGCGAGTTGGGAACGCGTCGGGAGGGTGACACAGAGGGGGTGAGAATGGGCTGGTGCAATGGCAGTCCCACAGTGATCGGTGGGATGGGTACCTGGTGTGTGCAATGGCACCACACCCTTTAAAATGGCATCTGGACAGGCAGAGTGAGACTGCGTTTGTCCAGGTTGCCTGGTTCCTGCTTCACGCTGCTGGCGGTGTGTTGCCCTGTTTGTGCTTTTGGCATAATGGTAAGCCTTTGTTTTAATGTAGAGCTCTCTGGTTCTAGTTTGATTTATGCAGACATCCTCCAAGTTACTTATATGTATGTTTTTGTAATAGACATTTGAGCTCAAGACTAGAAGACAGAGCTGAGAGCTGTCAGTGATGTGTGGTTGCACACAAGCTCGGAGGCAAAGGTAGGCCTGCCTTGTACTGCCACAGCACAAAGAGTCCCTATGTATAGCACCAGTTTATATCATGAGACTAATCAAATATTTATTTGTATTACAGATGTACCCTTTGAACTGTTGAAGCTGTTCTTTTTTACCCTTTTTTTGTTTGTACAGTTCGCTGCTACTTAATTTATGTTGCCCCAGTGGCTTTAAACTATACTTCCACCCTAGTGGTTTAAGGTTAGTGTTTCTAACTTTGAACCACTGTCTTTGACTTGGTCATTGATGGGTTATTTTAGCTATGCTGCTACGTAGTTTGTTTTGCCTCAGTGGCTTTAAACTAACTTCCGCCCTAGTGGGTTAAAACTAACTTTAAACCACTGTCTCTGACTTGGTCATTGATGGGTTGTTCTGGCTGCCCCTAAAGACAGGGACATTCTTGGTTAATGGTTACACTGCTGATTGGCACTTAACTGTTTATTGCCCTTGTTTGCTGAGCTGTTCACAGGTTTTTATCATTGGAGTATACTTGCAGTGATCTCTTTTGCTGTGCCTTTTTAATGCCAACTACACTTGGCTCTGAGTGTTTTTTCAGAGTGTTATAAGTGTTGTCTATCTTCCAATAGTAATCACTAGGATAGAGTTCTTAAAACATAATGATGTATATGCCATTAATTTAGGAGTGTAATGGTGTGTGAATTTGCTATTTGACCATAATGTGAGTATTGCGTATTGTTTTTATGCATTGTAATCTACAGTATGATGCGCTTGTGCATGTTTAAACCTGCAAAAGTCAAAAATATGGATGAAAAACATGCAATGGCCAATGTCATTCCGGCTTGCATCCCCATTCCATTTGGACAGATAGGATTTGACCCAGACATGGATTCAGTTTTAGTGTTAGCATGTACAACGACAAAGGCAGAAGCTCTGCTCATTCTAATGAGTCATGCAGCAAGGCATAATATAACTGGAACACAACTTGAGGACTTGTTAAAGCTAATAAATACTCTGTTTGGCAAAGAGGTGTTACCCAGATCAAAATATTTGCTCAACAAGGTCTTTAAAAACAACTCGGATATAGTGGAGTTCCACTTCTACAGCAAGGCTGTAAGATGTACACAAAAAGAAAAAGAGATAAAAGATGCAAACATTAAGCAGCTTTCTATTTGTAATAAAGTTGTGCTGTTTTTGCACAAAATGCCTAATGTAAATTGTTCATGTTTAGGGGAGAACGTCGGTCACATTATGTGTTGTAACGACTCACAGCAACCAATCGTGGCACCAGGCCAGATTCCATGACTTCCCCCCTAAAATGTTTTATTCGTGCCAGTATAGTCAGGCTTAAAAATTGAAATTCATACATTAGGTTCTAATGTATGAAGGTTCTGGGTTGTTTTTGAAATGTGTCAGTGTAATTTGTAAGAGTTCCTAACTGGATGTTCCTTGTGTTGTTTCATTGACTTGCTTTTGATGACAATGAGCCACCATCAACCATCATTATGCACTACTTTACTGACTGAATTACACATGAATGGTAAAGCCATCAATGACCCAACATTTTCTCTTGAATTCCCATACATTGTTGAGAAATACATTATCATACAACAACACATAGGCAGCCGTTCTCACATGCCCTGGTTAGTTCTCACCGATCAGGTGTGGCATATTAGCATATTCATCATGAGGGGTTGTTCCTACAGGCTTGGCATAGTGGGTACTGGTATATTAATACACCCTGGCATTCTGAGGGTACAGATATAGGGCAGAGTTTGAGATCCCATCAAGTTCATCCCACCAAGAAAAGTATTACCAGGCCCTTTTATTAATCAGATTCATGACTGCGTTCTCTATGCTGATTGGATAATCATGATCTGTTTAATAATACATACCAAAAGGAGGGACAAAAAAATCAATCCTGAAGGGTTTATTTGTCACTCACCTAGTACAATACGTAACATGTTGATGGGAAATGTTCTGCAAAGTGATAACACAACGCACAATGCAATATAACAACATTGAATTATGGCTACTACAACGGCAATCATGAATATACAAGAAATCCAAGTGCGTTTTTGTTTAGCAGACTTAAAAACAACATTGGGCCATCATGTTACGTCTCTGATACTGTCTAATTAAACACTGTTCACAATATTTAATTTTCAAAGTGTGTGTGTGTGTGTGTGTGTTTCATTTAGGCAAATTATTTTTTTTATTTTGAATAGACCACAATAAGGCCTGAGTGAATTATAGGGTGTGTAGTTAAGGGATGTTTGTCTAAATTTACTTTGACACTGCTCACAGTTGTATGGTTGTGTCTCCGGTGTGAATTCTTCTGTGTCGTTTAAGGCTGTCCATTTGAGAGAAGTGCTGTCCACAATGGTCACATCCATAGGGTTTCTCTCCAGTGTGAATTCTCTGGTGTCTTTTTAGGCTGGTCAAACTAGAGAAGCACTGTCCACACTGGTCACATCCATAGGGTTTCTCTCCAGTGTGAATTCTCTGGTGTGTTTTAAGGCTGGCCATTTCAGAGAAGTGCTGTCCACACTGATCACATCCATAGGGTTTCTCTCCAGTGTGAATTCTCTGGTGTCTTTTAAGGTTGGTCCTTCGAGAGAAGTGTTGTCCACAGTGATCACACCCATATGGTTTCTCTCCAGTGTGAATTCTTTGGTGTGTGTTTAAGGTGAATATTGTAGAGAAGTGCTGTCCACACTGATCACATCCATAGGGTTTCTCTCCAGTGTGAATTCTCTGGTGTCTTTTTAGGCTGGTCAAATTACAAAAGTGTTGTCCACAGTGATCACAGCCATAAGGTTTCTCCCCAGTGTGTATTCTCTGGTGGCATTTAAGGTGGTCCATTTTAGAGAAGTGATGTCCACACTGATCACATCCATAGGGTTTTTCTCCAGTGTGAACTCTCTGGTGTATTTTAAGTATGGAGATCTTAGGGAAGTGTTTTCCACACTGATCACAGCAGTGTAGCTTTTGCTTCTGCTTAGCCAATCTTCTTTTTTCCTTCACCTCTGGTAGGACAAGGAAACCAGGCTGATGATGCAACACTGGAATGGAAACAAAGGAACAAACATTAGACACTTAGTGGACATGAATTAGTCAATGTTAACTTATATGTACATTATATGAAGACATAAAATGAGAAAACATAATTAAGTCACCACATTTTGTCAAGTACCAATTGTCTCAAAATCTTACAACAAAGGTCAATCATATTTTAGACTGTGAGTAGAGAAAAGGAACAATGTGTGTTAAAATGTTAAGCGATTTCAATGACCTTGATTTCAGTGGTGGGGGCATGCATGCAAGTTGCTAAATATGTACATCGGCGCAATAGATAGGAGGGGACGGGGGGGGGATTAACACCTCCACTTTTTTTGGGTGGAGGGGATATCCCCCCCAGTCAAAAAGTCTGGATTAAAACTCTTTTTCCCCCAATAATAATAATAATTATTATTATGTTTATTGTGTCTAAAAACTTAAAATTACTGCTGGAATAAAACCAATGAGCGATACAATTTAAATAATTGAGGGTCCCTATATTATATACTCACCCCTTATAAAGCTAAAATGGTTTCTCCTGCTTTCACGTTGTTTTGAGACCTATAGTAGCTTTGCGGTTTGTGTGTCCGCTTGCATCATGTTATGGTTGTGAAACTTAGGTGTGCTATAAAGGATAATTATGATCATCTGAAGTAAATGGAAAAGTCTTTTCATTGGTCCTGCAAACAATATCAACTCTCAGGTTCTGTTCGCCCCACCCTCCCCCGGTCCTGACTGTAAAGCAGCTTCTTCAGCACACAACAGCATGCATTGAACAGAGCCAGGGGGGGAAAAAAAAAAGACTGCAAACCATAAGATCAACTTTCAGGTTCTGTTCGCTCCACCCTCCCCCGGCTTCTTCCACAAACAACACGCATTGAACAGACAGGGAGAGAGAGAGAAAAAGACGTAATGTAACATAGAGCAGCATGTTTCATTACTGTAAACTGAGAGGAGAGCTTGAATGTTTACACTCAAGGAAGCAGCTGATGTCTGTGGGTAAGCATGCAACAGAAAATCTTCTCCCCTCTTCCTTCTTCCTTCTTTATCCAACACCATTAAGCAATAAGCATGGATAACGTAAACGCAAGTGTTTCGAACGAAACACCCGTTTGCTAAGTTCTGGAAGGAAGCACTCCCAAACTAGTGACATGATCAGTTGATCACAATCACATCACGTTATGAATGTATGTAGGTTCCCAAATTGTGAAAAGTGAAAAATGGTTTGGTTTGTTGCAACAATGACTAGTTATCTAAAGTATGGTAATAGTGTCAAGTAGTGTGAGGATTAATGTTAGAGTGTTTGAGTTTGAGCGCCTCAGTTTGGCCGCTGCAGTGACCTCTTCCAGAGAGATAGATGGAGATACTAGAAACTAAACTGCTGGATGTCCCTAGTAATAACAATAATTGTATAATATCCCATCATCTATCTAGTAGTCATATGATTATGTCATACTAAATTAACAATCTAGGCATCACAATATTTTTGTTTCAGTCAGTCACAGTATTATTGTTTTGTGAACTCCCAAAATGTTCACAGGATCTTGCCGTAGATTAAACGCACTGACTGACTTTGCTGTTAAAACAATGTGCATACACACAAGAATGTCATGTTATGCCATTCTCATATAGCCTTATATGATCTAGCCTGTTATACAGTAGATGTATTCTCAGATCATTATAGCCAACCCTTGTTTTCCATAGCTTAGCTAACTAGCCAAAGTTCTGATTGCATGCAGACTCATTTTTGCATGTAGGCTAATCATTTTCATACTTCACCCAATCTGAATAGTCCTATACTGCTTATTTTTCCTCCTATTCTATTTCCTATGTATATCCTATATGCTTCACTCCTCATGTGCATTTGCTTGAGCACTGCTGCTATTGATTAGTGATTGTCTATTCTGCACAACACCTGCACATATTTAAGCTGCTACTAAAAATACAATGTAGTGTTTTATTGTTATACTGTTTTATATTGGCTTGCATGGGAGGCTGGGCTCAAGTCAGAGTTCTGGTGTCTCATTCACTTGCTGGTGATGATGGTGGTCTGCACTTTTTATTTCATGGGTGGATTATACTGCATTAATAATACAGTAGCTGTATCTGAGTGTGCATGTAATGGATGATTATGTGTAGTGATCATGGTTAGATCAAGCTAGAATTCCTGGACTTTGTTTCAAGAGCTAGCATTGTCAAATTGTTACACCAGATACCACATGTTTGTTTATAGCCTGCTTAGGCTACAATAGTAAAACTAAAAGAGTGTGAAAAAATGGTAAATGGTGTTACAATTTGACAAATAAGGTGAACATGATTGCTGAGGCGATCACGGCTACCGTATCATTGTGAGACATGTCATTCAAACAGTAACAAAGTGTTCCCGGTTGGCCGGTTCTCCGCTTGCATGGGGGGGCCCATACAGATTTCTGGCCTAGAGGCCCAGAATTGCTAGTGACGCCCCTGCCCCCAGTGTTCAGGTCCAAGAAAAAGCCGCAAATATGATCGATGATACTGTACACACTGAGTAGTTCTCATTTCAAGGCGTATTACTGCCCTCTAGAGGCACAGTCCCACCAGTGCCGTGCAGTCGGCAGCTCAGCTCAGCTGTTCTGAATGAGTTTAATTAATGCGACGCGATAGTGACAAGCAGGCAGGCAGTGGCCTGCCTGCCTTGAAATCTGTGTAAAACAACTGTGTAATTCAGCTCAAGTGGAGGGGATATGTCCCCCCCTCCTCGGGGCAAAAGTGGGGGGGATATCACCAAAAGTGGGGGGGATAACCCCAAATTTTTCGCGCGCGCTATGCGCGCGAAAAATCCCCCTCACTTTTAAAATGCCTCTTGCGCCCCTGAATATGTATATTAGACACAATAATCCGGCAATTTCTTTACCCATCTGCCCATGAAAGACTGTGGTGCATCTTGGGAATGGACTTATTGAGTTTAAAAATACATTTTAGCCACTTGCACGCATGCCCCCAACCAATGAGTCATTAAAATCACTAAAACGATAGAAAGCAGTAAATGAAAACACTCATCTTTTCTTTTATTACAATAATATGAATCCTTAAAAAACGGTTGTTTTAAAGTTGTCCTTTAATTACATTGCGAGACATAAAATATAGGTAAGTGGTTACTTGAGACTGAAGTTATACTAAAATCACGTGTATTCTACACCTACAGTGGATATTCTGTATGACTGTGGTGAACAACAGAAATTATCTAAAGGTCAAATCACAATGAAACAAAATATAAGTTAAGAATAAAAAAAGATCTTGATATCAACAGAAAAAACAGGGAATTAGAGTAAGTAACATACCATGGTCTTCGGGTTCCTCCTGTTTAGCAGAAATGTCCCTGGTGGGGTTGAGAGAGTTCATCTTCACCTGAAGTCTGGAGTCCACAGTCAGATCTGATCAGAAATGATTGATATCCTGGAAGACTTGTGGAGAAATGACACAGACCAACTCTTCTTATACTAGAGAGTCTGAGGTGGAGCCACAAACTGCTTTGGACAATTGGCCAAAGAGAACAATAGGACCACCTCTCCACCAATCACAATCTAACATACTATGCTCCCCCCTCCTCCCCCAGACATGCTCCATGCTACCTTCAACTAATAAAGTGATAACACAATAATCTATACATGACATGAATTGTTGTATCAGCTTCGATATACTAACCTATCTTTACAAATACTATATCTTTATCCATTATGGAAGAGGTGGCCCGCCCAATAGGCAGAGTAGGCGACTGCCTAGGGCGCCATGAGGGAGGGAGGGCATCCGCCAATGTAGCCTACAAATATTATAAAAATGCATTAATGTTACTTACTCTACTTCCCTGTTTTATTTCCTCTACATTCTCAAGATAAAATGTGTTTCATTGTTGTGTGTAGTTTTGCTATACATTTGATGGACATCATTTATTTTGTGCACCACAGATCACTTTCCTTCTATGTCCAAACTTAGACTATATAATTCACACTGGAGAGAAACCCTTTCATTGTGATGTGTGTGGAAAAGATTTTAGTTTAGTTTAGTTTATTAGCACATCATATAAAACATGTAACATTATATACATGGGAACAAAATACAGTGCGAGGAAAGGAAGAAGCCATCAGGCTTATTTGGAATCCTTCCCTTATTGGAAGAGTTAATAAAATTACAGATTTAAAAGTTCAATAACAATACAGTAGAATACCACAAAAGGGGCAGCTGTGCAATGAAGAGATAATAACACAGATACTGCACAAAATAACAAAAGACAAGAGAAAAAGAAAAAAGAACGTTAAGAAAACACATCAGCAGTGTTGTAGTGCTAAATTTGGCACATGCACGTGCGTCCGTGCGCGTGCACATAACGTTTTCGCTGGCTTAAAACGGGTCTGCGCGGTGGCAGAAATAGCCTTAGACCAGTGGTTCTCAACGAATAATTTGATGACCGGATCATCAGCCAAACTTCTTATATCTTATATTACCATCTGCTGTTAGTCATGCTCATTTCAGCACGGCTGGCGAGCCTATTTGAACCAATTGCTGGGTCAGAACGACCTGAAAATATAATATCAACTGACTTGACTTGAGAGAAGTGTGGGCACTCCGTACCCCCGCGTTCCCCCCCCCACTACATCCCTGCACATCAGTAAACTAAATCATGTTGACTACAGTTGGAGATTTTAATCAATCAAATGGATTTAAACTGTTTCCTTGTGGTCAGTGTGGAAAGAGTTTTACAACTTCAGGCAACCGAAACCGTAAAGAGCACACATATGAAAGATACATCTGATTAGTTTATCTACATAACCAATAACCACGTGTAGCATGATGATCCAATGTGGTCTTTTTACAGGCAATTGTTATTAAGATGGCTAAACTGTTATAAACACATTGTGTATATATGGGCATGTTGATTCTAGAACATGCTGGATGGGGATGAATTAAATGTTAATTGTTTGCAATTTAACTAATAATGGGGGACCACTTCACAAACTCTGACTTTGTAAAGGCCACTGCTATTCATTCTGCATGCCCTGCTGTCATTTACATGTTAAACAAATCAATGTCCTTGTGTGAAAGAGTCTCTCATCTCCATCTTGTTATTCAAGCAGAGCCATTAAGACACATCCAAGGCCATTCAAGTTCCTATAGAAACCTACTTTGTACATTATTCCTCTAAATTCCTTCAGAACAATAAACCCTGGTGTGGTGAAGGAACAATGCTTGCAGTATTCATAGTGTTGCATTCCTGTACATCACAGCTGCTAACTAAACAGTTCATGAAGATGTTTGTGAAGGTCTCTTGACAAGACACATGTGTGCCTAAGACGCTGTTTGTTTGTGTGTGTGTGTGTGTGTGTGTGTGTGTGTGTGTGTGTGTGTGTGTGTGTGTGTGTTGAATGTGTGTGTTGAATGTGTCTGTGTGCTTGCGTGTGTGTGTATTATATTGGGTCAGTGCAGCTGTATGTTTGTTTTTTCTTTCACTTGCTTCATTGACGTCGGTGCCACGTGCATGTGCGTGAGATGGAGGGAGAGGCTGTGAAGAGCTCAGCCATGTACTGATCTGTCTGGCCAGACATCACCATACTGTGATTTAATCATTATTACAGATGTAAGCATGTTCGTACAAAAAGGAGGAACAAAAAAATCAATCATGAAGGGTTTATTTGTCACTCACCTAGTACGATACGTAACATGTTGATGGGAAATATTCAGCAAAGTGATAACACAACGCACAATGCAATATAACAAGATTGAATTGAACAGCAATCATGAATATACAAGAAATCCAAATGCGTTTTTGTTCATAACAGTTTAGCAGACTTAAAGAACAACATTGGGTTATCATGTTACGTCGCTGATACTGTCTAATTAAACACGGTTCACAATGTGATAAGTGGGACACATATGTGCAATGGCAGTCCCACAGTGATCAGTGGGACGGATACCTGGTGTGTGCAATGGCACCACACCCTTTAAAATGGCATCTGGACAGGCAGAGTGAGACTGCGCTTGTCCAGGTTGCCTGGTTACTGCGCAGGAACCAGGCAACCTGCTGGCGGCGTGTTGCCCTGTTTGTGCTTTTGGCATAATGGTAAGCCTTTGAACTGTTGAACCGCTGTTATTTTTTACCCTTTTTTTGTTTGTACAGTTCGCTGCTACTTAATTTATGTTGCCCCAGTGGCTTTAAACTATACTTCCACCCTAGTGGTTTAAGGTTAGTGTTTCTAACTTTGAACCACTGTCTTTGACTTGGTCATTGATGGGTTATTTTAGCTATGCTGCTACGTAGTTTGTTTTGCCTCAGTGGCTTTAAACTAACTTCCGCCCTAGTGGGTTAAAACTAACTTTAAACCACTAGGTCAGTCATTCTAAGAGAAAATATGGCCTAACCCCCAAAAAATTGATACAAAAGGTTTTTCAATGGATTCTGGTAGTATTGGGTGTGCTAAATAACATACAAAAAATCTACCAAAATCTACCTCCCTGAAAGCCGCCATTTACCAAAATCTACCTCCCCGAAAGCCAAGATGGCGTCCCAGATGGTTGCGGGGGGCTTAAAATGGCTATATCTCGAATGGAAAAGATTTGTCAACTGATTCTGGTACCTCTAGACATGCTTTAGATCATACTAAAAATAGAGGAAAATATTCCTTTTGGAAAGGCTTAATTTTCAAGATGGCGTGACTGGCGTCCACGTTGGCTGCCGGGAGCTTCAAATGCCTATAAACTGGGATTTAATCTATAAAAAAATCATAACAATTATGCACTTGGTGACACGTTTTAGATTTTTGGCATGGTGTTAGGTATGGGCATAAGGTCTTCAAAAACATAGCAAACAAGTTGGGCTCACCCCCTAGTGGTCTGTTTGAAATTAATCCAATATTAAATATGTCAGTATATGGTTGAAACCCCAAATAATTGATGGAAGAGAATTTTCAATGGATTCTCTTACTATTGTGTATGCTAAATAACATACTAAAAGCTTAGGGGAAAAAAACTACTGGAAATGCATACTTTTCAAGATGGCACATATTCCCTCCCAATGTATGCATTTTAAGCTCCCATGGACGCCATCGTGGAAATTATGCCTTTTCAGTGGTTTGTTTCTCCTAAGCTTTTAGGATGTTATTTAGCATACCTAATAGTAACAGGATCCATTGCAAAATCTCTTCCATCAATTATTTGGGGTTTCAACCATGTGCAGACCTATTTAATAACGGATTAATTTCAAACAGACCACATCTGTGGTGCACAACAGGTCATTTTGGGGGTGAACTACTCCTTTAAGCCATAATTGCTCCAACAAGGCTGCTCACTGCTAGTTGTAATGGTTAAAATGTAGAGATTAAATTTCATGTGTGTGCAAATGTACTGTGACAAACTGTCCAAGGTGTGGGACCTGTATGATTATTAATGCCTAAATTGTAAATCTACAGGAGAGGCACCGGCAAGCAAGGAAAAGGAATCCCAGCTTCACAAGAGAAGAGCTGGGAATCCTGCTAGAGGAGGTCCAGCAACACCGATTACTCCTCTTTGGTGGCACCAACGGCACAAATGACCTGACGAGGAAGACCAGGCTCTGGAAATCCATAACCCAGTCAATGGCCCCCTCCAGTCCCTGCCTGCGAGAATTCACATCCGTTCGCAAGAAGTGGCAGGACTGGTGTTGTGACGTGAAAAAAAAAATGGTCAGAGATGAGGAAAGCCAGGGCCACTGGTGGTGGTCCAGCCACAAAAACCTCCCTCACCCCAGATGAGGAGAAGGTCCTCGCAATCTTGAGCAAGGTAGCAGTGGAGGGGGGGATAGACTTGTTGCGGGGGGAGGGTCTCTTCCCTCCTGCACAAGGCTCCAGGGCCCCCACTCGAGCAGCGGCACCAGCAGCACCATCAGGCTCCATGGAAGCTGCAGCAGCACCATCAGGCTCCATGGAAGCACCACCATCAGCAGCACCATCAGGCTCCATGGAAGCGGCAGCAGCACCATCAGGCTCCATTAGAGCAGCATTACGTGGCCGGAATCAAGCAGGCCGAACCATCCGGGGGAGGGCTACCAGACGCAAGCAGGCGCCACCAATGGTGGTGCCCTGCACCTGTTCTGAGGCTCTAGTTGCCACTGACGAGGGGAGGCTGCGGGAGCTGCGAAACATCCACGGTCAGTTGAGAAATATCAATGGTCACATATGGTCCGCACAAATCAGCTTTTGAGTGAAATGGTTATCTTGCAGAGGAGGAAGGTGGACATGGAGGAGAAAAGGCTGCTCCTGGCAGAGTCCAAATTCATCCAGGGCGCTGGAGTCATCCCCATCCCCAACATCTTTGACCAGGCTCATGGTAGGTGTAATGTGTTGTGATAGTTATGATTTATATTGACCACTTGATGACACTGATGACCTATATGACAGCAGCTATATGAGCCACATATCATATGTACCTACTACCTAGAGATGTTGAATGCTACTTGCTACCACCATGAAATCAAACTGACCCATGTTTCTTCATTGAAACACAAGAAACATTACAAAATGTTCATGTTTCCCCATAATCCCCATAATCAACAATCTATCCAGTTCCATTCACAAATTAACCTCCCTCCATTGCAGGTGACACAGACGCTGGACCCAGTGATTCCGGCCACGTAATGCCGCTTCCATGGAGCCTGTTGGTGGTGGTGGCTTGTTTTTTGTTTTTTCACCAGTCCTGCCACTTATGTGGACGGATGTGTAGTCCCGCAGGCAGGGACCCTGGGGGCCCATTGACTGGGTTATTGCCTTCCAGAGGTTGGTTTGTCTTCCCCTCCAGGTCATGGTGCCGTTGGTACCACCAAACAATGTATTGGTATTGCTGGACCTCCTCTAGTAGGATTCCAATTATTTGTTGCATTTTTTTTTATGTATTTTGGCTTTTTTCTTTATTATTTATGTTGGAATAAATAAAATGTATTGAACATTCCTTCAACTGTGTGTTGTGTGAATCCCAGCTTAGCCGATTGTCTATTCCAGTCCCAGTTCAGTTGGATGGGTGCCACATGAATGGTGGCAGTGAACTTATTTTACTTGCTCTATTTTCCTGTAATACATTTCTGTTTACTGAGGCCCAGCATCCATAGTCTACTGTGTTAAACCATGCTTCTGAACATCTAGAATACAGTGTGTTACCAAAATGGTACTAAAATCCCCAATTCACCTGATGTTTGGCACCAGTCTAGAAGTAGGCTGTTTTCTTTATATTTGGACATAGACCAGGCTTTTCAAAGTACCATATGTCTAACTTTAGGGACAACTGTAGATTCTGCATACTCTAAATAATATAAAATGAATCCTGGGCCATGTTAAACTGACCATGAGCTGGCTGAAAATCACTGGTATGACAGGGCAGAGCCAAACAACTTGCTAAATGTATTGCTCTGTTTCAGGCTGACATAAAGACAGCTGAATGTTTCAGCTGATTTTAGTCAGTTTCTCAAGGTGGTCTTTGTGTAATGCCCAGGATGAGAATTCAAGTCTCTTAACTCAATAGTCCAACTACTTGACCACTGGTCCAGGGGAGATGCTAGACTTTTGCAACGATCAGGCCGAATGTGAATCACACTGCTACAGTACATGTACCATGAACTGTGTAACCCTGTTACATTTGATTCTCTCAATATTAATTTGTGGATTAAAATAAAGAATTAAAGGTACACACACATGAGCCCACTAGCCTAGCTAAACAATGCACCCATGTTAACACAAGTGGCGATATGTACTGCAATTAGCATTTATGTTATTTGAACCATTAGTCGAAAGGAGCATCTCTGTGAAGCGTTGGGGTCAAGGTGTGGTGGTGGTGGGTCATCATCATCCTGGTGCGCCACATCAGGGAGCCCAGCGCGGATGGCAATATTGTGCAGCATGGCACACACAACGATCACTTGGCAGGACTTGAGAGGGGATAGGCACAGGCCACCAGCAGAGCGGCTGAGGCTTCTGAATCGGGTATTCCATCGTCCAAATATCCATTCAATGTGAGTCCTGGTGGTGGTGTGACTCAAATTAAATTCTTCCTCTGCTGGTGACGCCGGGGTGATGAGGTAGGTGCGGAGGGGGTAGCCACTGTCACCCAAGAAAAAGCTGGCGCCGAACTCCCCTCTAGCAGCTCTCTCTCCTACTTTGGAGTTGCCCCAGATGAAAGCGTCATGGCTCGCTCCTGGCCACTTTGCAACAATGTCAGTAATGATAGCGTTGTGGTCCAACACCACCTGGATGTTCAGTGCGGTGTAGTGTTTTCTACAGACCCAGCAGGGATCCACCAGGGTAGGGTTGGGTAGCGGGATTAGGGTGCCATCCACAACACCTATCACCCGAGGGATCCCTGCCATGTCATAAAAGCCCTGGTGGACCTCTCGCACCTCCTCCCTGGTGGTGGGCAGTCGGATGTGCTGCTGGGCATGTCGCAGGAGGATCGGTGTCACTGCTGCCACACACTGTGACACCGATGCCTTGCTGAGGTCGAGGCCATCTCCCACCGTCTCCAAAAAGTTTCTGCAGGCACAATAGCGCAGAGCAGCCAGCAGCTGCACCTCTGGGCTCAGTGCAAAGTTTCGCCGAGTTGGCCTTGTGATGTGTGGAGCCACCACCTCGATGAGGCGCTGTATTTCCACCCTCGATAATCTATATTTTTTAAAGAACTGCCCGGTCAGACAGCGTAGCCAGTGGGCTAAAGTTTGCTCGAGAGAATGCATTGACATATGTAATGCGGCTTCGCGTACGTCGGCGCTGGTTATCAGCGAGAAGGAATAGCTGAGCAGCCATGGTATCAATCTCACACTTGTGTGACTGGGAAACACCTTGATATATAGACAGGCATGGGGTGTAGCACCAAATTCTGGGCCCTGGGGACAAGGATTCACGCCTCCTCCACCTTGAGCCCTAGCAACTCAGTCCCACTAAACCCCCCCCCCCCCCTTTTGACGCCCCTGAATCATTTGATTGTTTCCAGCTGTCTCCACTGAGTTGGGGTTGTGGAATAATGTATCTATCTATCTATCTATCTATTTATCTATCTATCTATCTATCTATTGAGATCTCTCTCTCACACACGCACGCACAAACACACACACACACACACACACAGACAGACAGTCAGACAGACAGGTAGCATATTACTTAAAGGTGATACACCTAGACTTTGATGCGGGGGACCTGGGTTTGAATCTCGGTTACTCAATAAACGTGTAACATATTCGTTTGGACAGGCAGTCGGCTGGTACTGGCGAGTGGCAGAATTTCCCTATCTGAAACCCGATTACTTTATCAATGTGTAGCCGACGCATGGGAAGCGCCTGTATGTCATCGCCGATCGAACCGTCCAGATTTGAACGCAGCTCAGTCTATTGTTTCTGCTGAGTTGGAGGTCTCTCTCTCTATTTTACTTTTAAGTAAAAGCATGTCGAAACATATTTTGAAATATCAACGTGCTAGTTCTATTTTATGTGTGCACACACACGCACGCTCACACATTGCCGCACGCATGCGGACACACGGGGTCTCCATAGCATAAAAAAGGAAGAAAAAATCTTTATATATATATATATATATATAGCCATAGCTGACTATTGTATTTATTTGTTTAGCAGGTGTGACTGTGAATACTTCAATCCACTTCACTTAGATCGATTTTTTTATATACCTTTATAGTTATAGTTATAGTGCTCAGACAGCTTCATACGAAGAGTTTAAGGGTGCCCCAGGTCGCCTTTAAAAAATCCTTCATGAGACAGGTCTGCAGAGGCTCGTTGATTGACAGGAGCAAACGCAGGTTTGCTTCTAAGATCTTTTTGGAGACCAAGCGATGGGTTTGCTGAAGTCATTCGATAGGTGTGCTCAACCGTCATATCTGCCCGTTTGGTTCCCTTGTACACTCTCGACCGGTTTCCTGAAAGCCGTCGTAGCTTGCGGGTGCTCTTGATTGACAGGAGCCTTCGTCGGCTGCGACGGCATTTCTCAAACTAGGCCATGGGCTAGTGGGGTTGATAGCAATAGATTCTGGTGGCAAATTCTAATGATGATTTTTATGTTCCCACATGCCCATGGTATCATTTAAGCCCTGGTAGCATTACCAACCTCGTAGCTTTCTACCTGTTACCACCACTATTATATGAGAAATAACCGAAATTCTCGTTTTTATTAATTTCCATATAGTATCCTTATAATGCAACTGAATATGTCAAATCATGCCTGGAATTGATTGGTACTGAATTATAAAACATTGTAATGCAGAAGAATATTATTTGCAAAATGCAAAAAGGTAGTATACAGAGGAGAAATTAAAAAGAAAATAGGTCAAATTTGATTCATTTTCGTTTTTTTGAAGGTCACAAAATGTGCTATATTTTCCTAAATATTTAACATAGAGACTTGCATTTGGTTCAGGATGCTGCTGTCTCTGTTCATGGGGACGCTGTTGCCTCTGAGGCCTGACCTGCTTTCACACTTCACAGGCTCAGGGGACCCTGTGGCACCCGGGCTCCGATCGCCTCCAGCTCCAGCTGAGAGGCGCAGGTGGTCAGATCTAGTTCCAGAGCCCTTTCTACTATTGCGGCGTACAGGGACTGTTCCACACATGGTGCGAGACCCACAGTGCTGATCCAGAACACTGTGATGTTCAGACTGTGATGCACTTTCTGCAGTCACTGCTGGATAAGGGCTGGGCGGCTAACACACTGAAGGTGTATGTTGCTGCTATCTCTGCATGCCATTCTGGTGGAGCTGACGTACAGCTGGGTAAGACGTTGCGCTGTCACGCGTTATGAAAGGAGTAAGGTGCCTCCAACCAGACTTTCAGGGTCTCATTTGGGACCTTGGCTTGGTGTTCTCACTTCTCAGCACTCGGGAGCTCCATGCGCTCTCAGTGAGAGAGGAGTGTCTTCAGATGGGACACGACAAGTCGAGTGTCACCTTGAAAACCATTTCCTCATTTCTGCCAAAAGGTTCTCTCCGTAGGACATGTGAACTGGCCTCTGTATCCGTCAGCTTATGTCCCTCCCATGAGTGTTGACGGCTTGGGTGATGCTCTGCACGTCCTCTGCCCGGTGAGAGCTTTGGACACTTACAGTATGTCATATGGACAAAGGCTGACTGATCAGCTCTTTGTATGCTATGGTGATAGAGTCCTGGGCTGAAGGATTTCGAAACAGAGACTCTCACATTGGCTTGTTGGTACCATTGCTTGTGCGTATCGCTTGGCCGGACAGACTCTGCCATCCGCTGTAGTGGCACATTCCATTCAGGGTATGGCCACCTCTTGGGAATATAGTTCAGGAGGGTTCCCCTTTTTGATATCTGTGCATCAGCCAGCTGGACATCGCCTAGTACCTGTACCAGGTTCTACTGTGTCAACGTGGTGCCTGAGAATCGGGTGGAACAAGCTGTTCTGCATGGGGGTTGCTTCTGCTCCTTTGGAGACAGTGGGCTTGTCACTGTGAGCTGGAGCTGTCCGTTTCCCACAGGGAGGACTTGAACTCGTAGTTCTTATTGATAGATCACCGACTGATCTGGTAGTGTACTATCATATATTGGAGCGATCCAATATAGCGATATGTTTGTAACCACGGTTATGTGAGCGATTGGATCACTCCAATCTAGTCACAGAGATCTATTGAAACCATGCTAAATCTGCGCTTGCATTGTAAATGGACTGAAGTGCACCCAAATGTGTTGGTTAAAGGACTGTCAGAATGTCCATGATGATCTATACTAGGTCAGTGGTTCTCAATCTTTTTTGGCTACAGTACCCCCTTCCACTGATTTCCGAAGCCCCTGACTACAGCAAAATGTACAACAAAAGTCCAGTTCCAATACCTTTACATTCAAAATAAAATAGCATAATGGCAAATAAACATTGCTTTCTATTCAATAACAGTCACCACTAGTCAAGTAATTGATGTAATTTGGTTTAGAAATGTACAGATGAGCAGCTTCACACCATCTCTGTCAATGTTTTATCATTAACCATAAAATACATATTCTCATTTTCTAGTTTTTCTCACGTACCCCCTGCAGTACCCCCACATACCCCTAGGGTTACACGTACCCCCTTTTGAGAACCACTGATCTAGGTGACTGAACACATAGATTCACTTGCAAGTGATGATGATAACTTTGATTAATTATCTCTGAATATGACACATGAAAATGAATCATTTTCAGGAAGGTAATAATGATAATAATGTAACAAGGCATGGTCTTTCGATGTCATAATTACCTAAGCTCAAACTCTTCTGTTTAATAGTTAAATTTCACAACATCACAGAGTCTTATGTGCACATTTTAATGCTAAATGCAAGCCTATAGCACATTTTGTGACCTTCAAAAAATGAAAATGTATCAAATTTGACCCTTTTTTAAAATAATTTCTCTGTATACTAACTTTTTGCATTTCTAAGTAATATTCTTCTGCATTACAATGTTTTATAATTCAGTCACAATCAATTCCAGGCATGATTTGACATATTCAATTGCATTATAAGGATACTATATGGAAGTTAATAAAAAACGAGAATTTCTGTTATTTCTCATATAATAGTGGTGGTAACAGGTAGAAAGCTACGAGGTTGGTAATGCTACCAGGGCTTAAATGATACCATGGGCATGTGGGAACATAAAAATCATCACTAGAATTTGCCACCAGAATCTATTGCTTTTCATGAAATTCTGGCCTCTGTCCCATGAACTAAACAGTTTTGCTGCAACGATGGGTCTGCGATGGGCAGACGGCTCTACGATCGCTTTGGGAAACCCGGCCATACTGTTAGTATTAAAATCATTATCGGTATATATATATTTTTTTTACTATTGTGTGTAATAAAAGACAATGTATCTCAAAACATTATAGCATGCCATACAGTTGAATTATTGCAAATTAAATTAATCTGAATTTTAAAAAAATGTATGGCCTAATTTTATTATTATTTGGCCTGCCCTAGTTTTTGGAGAAGTCACTTTTGAGAATTCACTTTTGAGAATTTTGAGCTAAACACACACACACACACACACACACACACACACACACACACACACACACACACACACACACACACACACACACACACACACACAGACACTCACACACACACACACACACACACACACACACACACACACACACACACACACACACACACACACACAGCCCTATGTTGTGTTACAATAAAACACAGCAACACAAGCAGCTAAATATTGTGTCCTGATCGTGCAGTAGTTTCAGCTCAATAGCCTACCATAAACTTTGTATGCACATGCATTTCCCAGAGGCCAAGGAAAAACCTGTGCCCTGCATTTTTCACATCTGCCTTTTATAGCGCCACCAGAAGGCCGACTTACAGTATGTAAAAAAAAAACACATTCTTCGATATTACTCCTTCAGATTTTATCAGAAAATCACACAAATCAGTACACAGTATCTCTACAGTGATGTAATCATGACGGATTTGTCCGATATCATATTCTATCTAATTGGCTAACAATGAATTCCAAGGTTTGCAGGATTGCTCCTTTTTGAACAAAATGTTTCAAATCATGAACGCAGCCTGCTATGTGTGTGACATTATGCACCCACATTCCCACTAGGCCAAGAAACACTCTCTCACATTGGCCTGTTATAGCGCCACCAGCGGGTCAACTTTTGCAAAACACATTTTTGGAACAAAATGCCTCAAATCCCACATGCAGCGTCCGATTGCCGTGAAAGGCCCAAGAACACGTGGCAGTGGCACCCTTTTCACTGGCCTATTATAGAGCCACCAGTAGGCCAAAAAAAACTACCTGACCTGCCGGAGACCAACACTGCTTCTATTTTTTCTTTGATTTCTTTTCCCACTTTTCCCTTGCTGCTTTTTTGCTTTCCTGCTTTTTCTGGCTTGGCCACTTTATCGCTGCTTGCAGCTATATTTAGTGGCCAAGGCCACAAAGTGGCAATGCCTTGGCCACTCATTGTTATTGGACTTCATCACTATTATTATTATTATTCCGCCACTTTTTCTCTAGCGGCTAGACCGTGCAGTCGCTTTTTACGAAACTCGGCAGTATGGCAGAGGACTATGCCAAACGGCTAAAACGCGAAGCCCGCAACAATCGGCCAAAGGGTGGCGCTGTAGGAAACCTTTGAAAAATGCCAACTTTGAACAGGTGTAGCTCATGCCCTGTTTCAGGTACAGCAATGAAACCTGTATACACTTATGCGTCTCCTCATGCCGAACAACTTTTACGCTCTGACTTTTGACATCTGACCTTTACTTCTCCCACAATTTTGAATTATATGAAAAACAGTCAAAATCTATCTCCTCCTGGGATTTTCGCGTAACGTGCGCGAAACTTTTTTTACATGAACTTTGGACCAATGTGGTCATCGCACAGCGGCCGGATTTCTTTTAAAGCGAAACATTATTTTTTAATAATTCACTGTATAATGCAGTTTCATGCAAATTATTCTTCTGCCTCTAAATCATACATGCAAAGTGACACGTTCATGGCATTTGGCAAATATGTACAGGGTTAGTCCAAATATCACTGAAAGCAATCTTACTCCAATTGGCCAAAGGGGGGCGCTATACGAAGCGTTTGAAAACTCAAACTTTAAAGGGGCATAAGTCATGGCTCGTTTCGTTTAAAGACATGCAACTTGGTTACACGCGTGCCTTGACTCAAGCGGAAGCCATCCGTGTCTTTGTTAAGTACGCTCCGTCCTTAGATTTTCTGCCATTTTGAGCAGTTTGTAAAACACTTAAACCCGCTTTTATTCCGGAACTTTCGCGTCACGTGCACGGAACTTTTTTTACATGAACTTTGGACCAATATCTAAAGATCTGTCAGATCGGATTCTTTTTAAATTTAAACATGTTTTTTTAATAATTCAATGAATATTGCAAGTTTTATGCAAATTATTCTTCTGCCTCTAAAACATACATGCAAAGTAAAATTTTCATGATGAACTACTGTAGAGGGTTGGTCCAAATATCACTGAAACCAATCTTACCCCAATTGGCCAAAGGGGGGCGCTATATAATTTTGAAAGAAGGCGTCAAGTACATTACATGAAACTTTTTCTTTTTTCTTTTCTTTTTTTTTTAAATGACAGGTCCATTATGTGTGACTGCCGTAGTGTAGTGGTCAGTGCCTGTGCCTGGTATACGGATGGTTGTCAGTTCAAACCCCACATTGGGTTGAGTTGATGTTAACATCCTGGATTTCCATGGCATGTGCATATGTCAAACTCTTTAATGTTGACACGTCTGATCTAACTCCAGATCACGTTAATGTTTAAAATGAGCCCCACAACTACTGTAGATTTACATGAAACTTTTTCTTTTTTCTTTTTTTAAATGACAGGTCCATTATGTGTGACTGCCGTAGTGTAGTGGTCAGTGCCTGTGCCTGGTATACGGATGGTTGGCAGTTCAAACCCCATGTCGGGTTGAGTTGATGTTAACATCCTGGATGCCCATGGCATGTGCATATGTCAAACTCTTTAATGTTGACACGTCTGATCTAACTCCAGATCACTTAATGTTTCACTTAATGTTGACACGTCTGATCTAACTCCAGATCACGTTCATGTTTAAAATGAGCCCCACAACTACTGTAGAGGGTTAGTCCAAATATCACTGAAACCAATCTTACCCCAATTGGCCAAAGGGGGGAACTATATCATTTTGAAAGAAGGCGTCAAGTACATTACATGGAACCTTTTCTTTTTTCTTTTCTTTTTCTTTTAAATGACAGGTCCATTATGTGTGACTGCCGTAGTGTAGTGGTCAGTGCCTGTGCCTGGTATACGGATGGTTGGCAGTTCAAATCCCCCGTAGGGTTGAGTTGATGTTAACATCCTGGATGCCCATGGCATGTGCATATGTCAAACTCTTTAATGTTGACACGTCTGATCTAGCTCCAGATCACGTTCATGTTTAAAATGAGCCCTTCTCTACCGTCTGTTTTTTTTCCTGTTCTGAGTAAAAGAAAATATGATCACTCGAAAATGTCAGAAATACTCCGATTACATTTACTCAGATTGATTTCACCCCAAGCCTCCAAAATATAAAAAAGAAATCAATAAAATCAAGGCACTCAGCCTACATAGAACTTTTTTTTTTAAACAAACATGGTTAACAGATCCTGTGGCTGCCTAGTGTAGTGGTCAGGGCATATGCCTTACATGCAGAAGGTCGTTGGATCGAATCCCGCCTGGGGTTTATATAAGCATAAAACCATGACATTTGGTAGACTTTACAGGTTGGTTTGGTTCCTTGAACAATGTCTGACATGGAGCCTTCCTAAAAATTTCCCCCAACCCCCCTTGATGCGTATTTTAATATCCGCCATTACTAAATAATGTATTTTGCATCATAAATCCTGAAACAAGCATTATAATACAAACTGTCATGTCTACACCTATGTTGTGATTTCCAAGGATTGCAATGATATCATGTACCAGCTCAGTGGCCTAGTGGTTTGAGTGTCTGCCCTGATACTGGGAGATCCGGGTTCAAACCTGGGTCGCGTCATACCAAAGATTCTAAAAAATGGGACCCAGTGCCTCCCTGCTTGAAACTCAGCATCAAGGGTTGGATTGGGAGTAACTCCCTGCGACAGACTAGCAAAATGCTTCAAATCCCGCATGTAGCGTCCGATTGCTGTGAAAGGCCCAAAAACACGTTGCACCCTTTTCACTTTGGCCTATTATAGTAGGCCAAAAAGAAACCTACCTGACCTGCCGGAGTCGTGTTCGGAAGAACACTGCTTCTAGTTTTTCTTTGATATTCTTCTTTGCTTTCCCTTGATGGCTTTTTGCTTTCCTGCTTTTTATGCCTTGGACACTTTATCGCTGCTTGCAGCTATATTTGTCTTTATAATTGGCAGCCTAGGGCATACTCACAGGCTGGTCGTTAGAGGGTTTCAACAACTTGGTATGCCCAAAAAGGAGACTAAAAGGCTGGCAAATTATTGTGCTGTGTCTGTGTCTGTGCTGTGGCTGCCACATATATTACTTGTACCCATAGATTACTGAGTGACATGCCCATTGTATCATGAAAATGTATTCCATGATTTTGTGAATGTATTCTTGCTGCACCAATAGTATTTGTGTCCCTGTATATTTCTCTCTCATGTGGACATAAATAAATGGTTAAAATGTGTGTGTGTGTGTGTGTGTGTGTGTGTGTGTGTGTGTGTGTGTGTGTGTGTGTGTGTGTGCGCGCGCTTGTGTGCGTGCGCACATGTGTGTGTGTGTGTGTGTGTGTGTGTGTTTTATGTCTACTCTAACAGTTTTATTTTAGTCACTTTTATTAACTGTAAAAACTGTACTCTAAATGTAGTTGTTATGATTTCTATAGGTGGACAACACTGCGTCAGGGGGAAACAGGGCTTGCTTGTACAGATGGCCAAAGGCAGTGGAACGCTGGGGCCAAAACGACTTTGGGACAGTGCAAAATGAGCGACATAAGCTTCAAGCGCCACACAATAGATCAGCTCTACCAGCGGGATCAAAATGTATTTTTCTCAAGTAAATGAAGTCTCTTTATTGCAAGATCAATGGATTTCTATGGAGGAGCTTCACTTAGCGTGCACGCCAACGTGCGTTGTAAACTAATCGCGGACATTAGCGATCACCACTGGACAGCCCAGACGTACAGTAAGTCATAACAGTTTTACTGTATTTACAGTGAGTTTGACGAGCTGACATGTCAACGGCAGCATGTAGTTAACCCTTTCAATGACGAGCTGACATGTCAACGGCAGCATAAGTGTTAATTAACATGTCTGCATCACAGGCGATGTACATTGAGCAGCACACCAAAGGCCAAAGTGAAGAACAGCTATGGCATGATATGCGCATGGTACATATTACTGCTAGCACAGCCTGTGCGTCCCACCACATGTCCCGACAAGTTTGATGATGACAGCCTTATCCACAAGGCATTTCATGCGGAACGATCTCATCCTGTGGAGGTGACACCACCTCCACCGCTCCAAGCCCATGACTCACATCTGGCTTGTGTGAAATGCAGAACATTTTACAAATGATACATTGACATGTTTGCATCACAACTGATGTACATTGAGCTACACACCCAAGGCCAAAGTGAAGAACAGCTATTGCATGATATGTGCATGGTACATATTACTGCTAGCACAGCCAAAAAAAGGTGCCTGTGCGTCCCAGCACATGTGCCGACAAGTTTTTAGCTGACCACTTGCACCCAACCTTTCATGGCAACACTTTAACACATCATGGCACCATGAGTGAAGACGTTGCCAGACAGTCCTTAAAGGAGCAGGGGTACAACATTGAGATGAAAGGTTTGGTTTTGTGCAAAGAGGAGCCTTGGCTTGCTGCTAGCCCTGATGGAATCATCAACACTGATAAACTCCTGGAAATCGAATCACCAGTGCTGGGTAAAAAGACACTCACTGAAGCGCTGGCGAGGATCAGTGACATATCTCCAAACTCTAAACTGGATATACTCGGCAAGAGGAACAGTAACTGTCACTGTACCAAACTCAGCAGTAAAGTAGCCTAAAGTATTAACCACACACACTTTAGTCAGCAATGAGCATTGAGCTTGCTTTTTCTTGAGTGCTGCTATGCTCTGCAGTGCCCCTCCCCTCCTACACTCACTGAGTGACTGTGCCATCTAATGTGACGGGCCGGCTGTGTATATGACGGCACATCATCACATAGGCTACAGTGTGATATGATTAATGCTGAATGGATTAGGAGAAATACTAACACCAGAGCTCACAGATGCATGTCTTCTGTAGAAATATTGTCACGGTTTAGGAAGAAAAACATAAATACAAAATCAATCAAGATTTTATTGTCACTGGTATTCACTATTCTAATTTGGAGATATTTGATAACTGTGGGGATATTGGTAAAAGAGAGAAATGCTATTTTGAAGAGAGTATTGATTATCGCTATGGATTGAATTTGCACTATTTTGAGATGTTGTATTGTTCAAAGAGAAAGGACCAGAGTGCTAAAATGTGCCTGTATGTGTGTTTTACAGAGCTGCAAGTAAATAATGTGTAATTTAGTATGTATATAACAGTTTAGTATGAAAACCTCCACCGGCCGTCCGTCCGTCCGTCCGTCCGTCCGTCCGTCCGTCCGTCCGTCCGTCCGTCCGTCCGTCCGTCCGTCCGTCCGTCACACACGTCACACCTTTGCCCTGCTCAATGTATACGTGTAACGCCTGATACTGAGGTGATGTGTCACTGTGACATCACAGATACTGAGGTGATGTGTCACTGTGACATCACAGGTGAGATCGCAGTGATGTCAGATACTCAGAGCAGGGATCTCCATATTTAGGCATAAACAGGTGACATCACAGTGATGTCAGATACTCAGAGCAGGTATCTCCATATATGGGCATAAAATGGATTCTGTTAGGGATCTCCATACTGTATATGGGCATAAAAGGGATTAGTGATGTCAGATACTCAGAGCAGGGATCTCCATATATGGGCATAAAAGGGATTAGTGATGTCAGATACTCAGAGCAGGGATCTCCATATATGGGCATAAAAGGGATTCAGATGGAGATTCAACTTCAATGAGTAACAATGGCAAACTGTCAACTGCCCGTATGTCTTGATAATTGGTAAAACAAACTTTTGGCCTATTTGTGGCTTATCATCACATCCAACCATCTTAAGATACTCAGCTAGTGGGGAATGCTCTCTTCCCTGGTGAGAATTGCCCCTTTATATAGGGCTTGTTTGTGTATTGTATGACATCACGCCACATCATCAGCTGTGGACATCGTATCTCCATATATGGCCATCTCCGTATATGGAGATATAAGTCGTCCATGCCCAGGTATGGGCTGGTGGGGTCAGACTTTGTGTGATGGGTAGGTTATCTCCATATATGGAGATTCAACATTCCAGGTGTAACTATGGCTGCCCGTATGACGTGAGAGGTGGAGGCTGTGATATTTGTGGAGATAAGCGACCAACGGTCGCTTATCTCCCGATTAGGGAGTCTTACTGGTGTGTTGCACCGGATTGAGGCTGAAAAAACACCACCAATGGAACCAAATGATATACTGCTCTAAATAGCAGGTTTAAACAGAGCTACAAAAGCCAGAACAAAGAGATTTCAAAGAGAGAAATTGAACAGTTTATTTATGCAGTATAAAAGAACAGTTCACAACACGGTTTATAATCTCTGTAAAGCGCTATATCAATAACAACGTTGTCTGTGTTTCTGTCTGTTTCTATTGGCCGCCCTGGTCAGATTTGCTGGATTGACAACACACAGCGAATCAACAGCTATGTCCTCTCTCATTACAGTCTCCGCAATGAGTGCAGCTGACCGGTATACTTGATCCAGAGTGATTTCTTTAACCTTCTTATAGATGGCCACCTAGAAAATGAAAATGTGTAAAAATTAGTACAGAAATGAGAGACAACACACACAAATGCATATGCCTATGATGGTTGTTATTTTATCACACATTGTTATACTATGCATCAGGCCTCGAATTAGGGACAAGGTCACTCTGCCTTTGGTGTTGTTTTTTGAGGGCACAAAGGCCAAGTGCCAGGGCAGGAAGGCCATCAAATAAAACAAGATTTTAGTCCATTGACAAAATTAATTTATTTTAAGGGTTAGGGTTAACGATGCTCTGCCTTGCTCCAATCAAACTCACTGAATTGGTTTAAATATGGGGACTCAGGGGAGTTAAGAGTTACCTCAACAAAATACAATGTTGTCTACATGATAAGAAAGAGACACTGGTGCACTAAAGCAAGAGACATAGCCTACCTTGGTTTCAATGTCAGGAGTCAAATGATGATTGTGGTCCTGAGGTCCACGTGTGAAGAGATTGCCTCTTTGCTGCACCGTCGCAAAACATCTTCTGTCAGCTTTTCCTCGCCGAGAGCAGCGCCAGAACTTGCAAGAAGGTCCTGTGCGCTGGTAGTTGTAACTGTATCCAGTGCTATCTACCAACAGGGGGCCGCCACGCTGTGAGCCTCCTTCTATTACGTTGTAATGCACTGCAGTTGGTATCACCATGGCTGGGACTTCATGTTCAGGTATTTCTGGTGGACCTGCATCCAGTCCTGCTTCTTCTGCTGTATCAGGTAGCATGGATGACTCATCTGCACTGGTCTGTCCAACAACATCGATGTCTGGAGTTGGCACCACAGCTGGAGCATTCTCTGTTCTTTCTGCTGGAGCATTCTCTGTTCTTTCTGTTGGATCCGTTCGTTGTTTCTTCTCAGGGACAACATAATCACACAAGTGTCGTGGTGGAACCGCAGCTCTCTTTTGACGTGACTGCATGACTACACTGTATGAACAATGTACCTGTACTGAACTTCTCCTTTGACTGTCCTTTTAAAGGCATGTTAAGCCCCACCCTCAGCTTCCATCCACCTAGGTGACAATGGGCCATTAGTGTAAGATATGCATCCTAATGAGCAAAAGAGGACACCAAATATTCACATTTTCCCATCCACTAGGTGCTTTACTCCACTACTCTTGATTCCTAGTAATAAGTAGTAATTTCTAGTAATAAGTAATTTAACATTTGATGTATGTAACATTACTCTCCTGAGAAATATTGCCCAACCCAGAGGAAAAATTTGCTGCTCATTTTTAGCTCATCTATTGCTCTTTGAGACAGAAAGGAGCTACTCATTTGTTTCTCCTTTGAGTTTCATTTGAAGATCATTTTAAGTCTCATGTATTGCTCCTAAGCTACTCATTTGTTTCTCCTTTGTTTCTCCTTTGAGTTTCATTTGAAGATCATTTTAAGTCTCATTTATTGCTCCTAAGCTACTCATTTGTTTCTCCTTTGTTTCTCCTTTGAGTTTCATTTGAAGATCATTTTAAGTCTCATTTATTGCTCTTAAAATTCCTTAGGATCAATAGGTGAGATCTCACTTGGATCCATTAATGAGCAATAATTGAGTAGCTTCATTTGAGATGATAGGAGCGATAAATGAGACCTAGGTGAGAGCTCTATAATGGCTATAAATGAGACCTAGGTGAGAGCTCTAATGGCTATATACTTTGAGCCATTAATGAGCAATAATTGTGATTTAATTTTCCAGAACCTTCTTCTCACTTGGAGCTGTAAATGAGATACAGTATACATGCAGATATTGATATAAAAACAATAATTTCCTTCAATAAAACTTTATTTTCTGTAGGGTGGCTGAGGATGAAGTGCTTTTAACAGTACGATCAATTTTAGTTATACAACCCAAACTACGTCCAAAGTGGTCTTTATTCCAATTAAAATAAAAACAAACTTGAACATGAATGCAGTGCCAAACAAGAAAAAGTAACTCTAATCAAATGTGTCCAAAATAGTCACTGCTACATAAGTGTCTCACCGTTAAGTCAAACACATGCAATAAAACACATGCAATAATACTTCACTACTTACAAGCGCAGAGCTTAAAAGTTGACTTGAGAGTGCAAAGTGTCCATTGGTCAGTGCAAAAAGCAGAAGTGACATGTGCTCCCAGCTAAACCGGACAAGAACAAACAGTAACAACTATTCCAGTTACAAGTTAAGTTGTCCTTACCAAACGACCGTTGTGTCTCATTGTATAACGTGAGAACAACATTCACAAAGGACTATCCCAGTCTCTCCCATGAATCTATCGGTTCCTCTGTCTCTTACTCCAGTATCCGAGTATCTCAAGGTGGAGGGGGTGGGAGGAGTTCAAGATTGTATCCAGTTTCCTGAACCCTGGCCAATTCCTCCACCCCTGCAAGGAGAACCCTAAAACAGAGTCCTTCCTCACCAGTCTGTTGAGGTTGAAGGTGTCACCCACTCTGTTGTTCCCGCAGCACGTTATTCCAGAAAAGAAAACTTGCCATAAGAGATTGGTAGAACATCTGTAGGATCCTGTTGCACTCGCCAAACGATCTCAGTCTTCTCAGGAAGAACAGCCCGCTCTTTCCCTCGCTGTGAATCACCTCGGCGTTGTCCAACCAGTCTTGATGCTTTCCACGGACACTGCCTTCCATCCAGCTTCGGTGCCATACCGTAAGACTGCAGACAGAGAAGATGTAATGAGCTAAGCACATTCAACATGTTTTCCCCACGTTCGATCCTTCACTCAGTCAGTAGGAGAAAAAATAAAAATAAAAAGTATTGGCTCTGCACAGACTCTGAGACACAGCATAGCCACATACATGGCCAATATGGCTCAGAGAGACTGTCCCACCACTGCAACATCATGTTGTTGGCTGCATTTCTTTACCATCTACTGCACAATGTATCAGACACACATTTCCCATATATAACAAATCCATTGGTTACATCATATATCTGAATATACTTTACAAAACCCACAAGTGTGAGGTAAACTTACTTTGAATTGCTTCCACTTTGGTGGGGTACAGCATATGTTTGCACTCGAGCTCTATGCCTCCCTGTGACTACTGCACCCTTCCAGTTCTTCAGTCATGAAGAATTTGTCAAACAGCTGGTGGAACAGGTGACTGTAGTACTCCTTAGCACTGTGCTGAATGGCTGCCAGTTCCGAGGACACAGAGTCCACAGCCTGTGAATAGAGATGCCATGATTAACACATTTCACAATGTTTCTGTTCTTCAAGTGGACCACGGAAACAGACCACTGTGAGACCTTCACTTCCTAGTCTCGCGTAGCCAGACAACTATTCCACAATCTCTGAATGCTATATAGAGTCTGGAACAGCAGCTCCCGAACGGCGAGTATCGGAAACGGGCATTACCGTTCAATAAAATATATTTTAATTTTAAAATGTCATTTCTGCTAAGCAGCAAGCTAAACATGCTTATAAGATTTTTATTTATATAATGATAAATGTGTGTGATGTGAGACGGAAACGGAAGTGACGAGGGGGCTCCACTTCCGCTTCATCTCCGCACTCATCATTTCTTCCCCGGTCTGCCAGACTGTATGCTGGGAGCATTTGACCAAATTGCGGAGGCAACCGTCTGGCCACGCGAGACTATTCACTTCCTAACTCTAGCAGATCACAAAACGTAGTATGGGATATAGTTAAGATAGTTAATATTCTCACTGTAGTGTGAAATGTATGTTGAACATACAAACAAGTGTGAGGTCGCTGTGAAGCATCTGTAGTGTCGTGAAAAATAAATAAATGAATGCATACCAAAACATTTGTGGAACCTAGATTTTTACTCAGAGACAGACTAATCGTACCATCAAAAATGTAAAATCCATAATTAATTTATACATACCTGGATAGCTCTTGCACCCCAACAGCCAACACCTTGGATCCGCTCGTCTCAATGTCCCCAACCATCTCAACAAGCCCCTGTAGATCTGGCAGGTGCTCAATGCCTGGAATGAAGCGCAAAAACATGTTTCTAGTGCGTATTTGTAAAACCATGACTCCCTAATTGGGAGATAAGTGACCATCTGGCCACGCTGGTGAATGCTACTATGCCTAAACCTAACCCTAATCTTAACGTCAGTAAAACTATGCCTAAACCTAACCTTAAAGGAATAGTTCACCCCCAAAATGACTTTTTTTCTATTGATTACTCACGCTATGGAGACTTAACTTTAAGTTCAACAATGGACCAATCCCCAATCACATACACACCCATTGTAACTGTTACAATGGGTGTGTATGTGATTGGGGATTGGTCCATTGTTTTTGTATTTGTCGCATTCCTAAGAAACACATTTTATTATAGTGAATTTACCTCCCATTGATTCTGGATGGGGACCCAAATGTATTCGGGTCCCCGAATCAATGGGGGGTAGATTTATTTTTATAAATTTTTGTCTTAGCAATGCAACAAAAGCAAGGGATCCTAACCTCAGTAAAACTATGCCATTGATGCCATTAATGTTGTTTGCAAAAAGCAACCTCGTGGTGGCGCTAGAAGAGGGCATGTGAGAAATCAGGGGCGGAGGAGCTTTTCATAGTAACTTGCGAACTCTCCATCTCTCCAGTAAACAGAAAATGTTTTTTCAAGTTGGGATACCAGTAAGACTCCCTAGTCGAGAGATAAGTGACCGTAAGGTCAGCAGTGTCCAAAAATGTGTTTGAAAAAATTGGCCTGATAGTGGCGCTAAATGGGACAGATCCATGTTGATGACATGAGTCTAGATATACTGTGTACCGCTTTGCGTGATTTTAGGGCAGAATCTGTAGGAGCAGTGTCCAGAAATGTGTTTGAAAAAATCAGCTTGATTGTGGCGCTAGAGAGAAATGAGGGGTGAAGTTGTGGTATGACTGTACGGCTTTGCGTGATTTTAGGGCAAATTCTGTTAGGAGTAGTGTCCAAAAATTTGTTTTGCAAGAATGGGCCTCATGGTGGTGCTAGAAGAGTGAGAAATGGGTGGAGGTTGTGGTTTGGCAGCCAAGGGGTGTGTGTGCAATGTTTGGCATGTATAGGGGCAACAGTGGCGGAGATATGAGTAGAGGAAAAGTGTTAAGTGATGTCACGTGACAGACAGACTGTGGAGGTAGTAACTGCGACTTGACGGTCGCAACCAATATTTGTCCAATCATCACAGAACTCACACAGGGCACGTGGATTAAGTAAAGTTTCAAGTGAGACAAAGAAAGTAGCTGACATAATTGACAACTGCAACACTATCAAATTGAAGTTACATTACAAAAAAAGAAAAAAAAACATGTGTGAATCAACTTACTGATACTGGAAATTACATTCTTCATCTTCTGGAGCTGAGGCTGTAACTTCAGGACCTTAGACGGGCAGGATTCCCAAGGCTCCCCCATCCTTCACCACCACCAAAAAAAGAAAGAAAATAAAACTCATTAAGTATACCTGGTTGTCAGGTGGTTTGACACACCAAGCTGAAGTTAGCCACCCACAGTGTTGCTGTATGGTAAAAAAGTGTAGGCTCAGTGCCTCTACCCACACACACTCATTGTAACTTCAAACTCCATTTTAACCACAAAAGATTATTTAAAAACACCCATTATTTTTTTCTGGTGACTCATACTACCCTCCTAATACGTGAGCAGGACGTGATTTTTCCATAACGTTTTTCATTTATTTTTTATATGTTTTTATTGTATTTAATCTTTTCCATTTTCCCAAATAATTACAATGAGTATGTGTGGAGAGAGGCCCTGAGCCTGGAGGGCCTGGTAACATTTACATCAAATATCTAAATACTGAATGAAGAAAATTAAAAACTGTTCAGGGTGTTCATACAAGCCTGATTAGACCATACAATGACAAAAAGTTTTTTTGAAAGTGGAATATCCCTTTAATCAATCACAGCACCCCATATTTTAAATTGACAGTTTAGAAGTGTGCAGATACGCTGGATACACTTATTCTGTTTCTATAGAGTAGGCTACTGCTGCACCAAGTAATCATCATGGACCCCCATATTGGATTCATGTTGATGTTTTATTTTCTGAATTTTAACCTTCAATACTTAAACTTTTTCCCCTGTACACCAAACCCCTTAGACGAAAATAACTGACATGTTGTGACCTTCTAGATCGGCTATTTTTGTTTCAGGTGTTAAACAATTTTAATTTGTGCCAGGTGTGGCAGATTGTAATTAGCACTACAGCATAGTTTGTTCACTTCAGTTTGGTCTTTGGGCACAGACAGATGTATTTTTTTGTCTGTTTGTTCGACAAAGCATTGTATGTGAGTATGTTATCTTTACCTGTGCCTTTGAACACCTCGCATTCATTTTCTGTGCATTAGGGGTGCATTAGCTGAAAATAGCAGATCTAGCAGCACAACAAGATAAGCTTGTGCTCAAGCTCAAGCTATGAAAAGGTTTAAACTGCAACACAATCTTTTTTAGCCAATATGTACTGGGGACTGGGGGGTCCCTTCATCTCTCAGCTAGTGGTTCTTGGACTAAAAATCGTTAAAGACCACTGAGCCAACTAATCACAGATCATAATTTCTATATAATCAGGGGTGTCGCACAATTATGAGCCCTGGATACAATGATTCACTCAGTTTGTGCTTAACTATTGAAAAATAGCAGATATACAAGCTCACAGCACGCGCTGCAAGCTTGTAGATCTGCATTTTTTGAAAAATCATAAAAATGTGTGCCTTTGAATATTTTCTATGTCAGTGGTGCTCAAACCTTTTCATGTGAAGGACCCCCAAAATTATATGTATTTGGCCACGGACCCCCATCTCAAAATATTTTGTTTCAGGGACCCCACGTTTAAAAAAAAAAGCAGATCTACAAGCTTGCAGTGCTGTGAGCTTGTAGATCTGCTGTTTCAATAGCTAAAGTATAAAATAATTAAGGCTCCTCCACCTTGGGCCCTAGTAACTCAGTCCCACTTTCCCTCCCTTGTGACACCCCTGTAAATAATATCAACCATACACAACTAATAAGAGCCTACTATACAGAACATAATGACCCTAAAATAATGCTATGCATAATGTAGGCTATGTTTTTTTTCCCCCTTTTTTTTTACACTGTTTAAACAAGCAATTTCACGGACCCCCTAAAGTCCGGATTCCAGGGGGTCGACGTGGACCCCCTCTTTAGCTCAAATGTTAGCTTGGTGTGTTTCTCAGTTGCTATTGAAAACGAGCCATATACAGCTACAGCCTACAGCTAGGCTACTGTATATAGCATGTTAGCTAGCTGCTAGCCCAGACCCAAGAGCATAGCCTACTACTGTGTTGAAATTTATAAACATAAGATTATCTTACATTTTTTTCCACTGTCACTCCTTCTACAAGGAATGGACCCTCAATAGACAGATTTGCAGCTTTAATTATCTAACAGCTAAGCTTCCAAAAAAACGAGCCATGCTATCCTATCTGCTTGGGCTAGCCATATAGGCTAGCCTGTAGCAGCTAGCTACCAGCCAAGTTCCCACAGCCACGACTGTGTTGACATTTATAAACATAATGAAATTATCTTACCTTTTTTGGACTTTCGCTCCTTGTACATGCTGTATTCAGAGGAGGATATGATTCCCAATCCATATTAATTAATAACAACGGGCGACGGACCGTCTCTCACTCTGTTCTCTCTCGCTTGGGGAAGGGGAGGCGGCTATTTTCAAACTTGAGAACGGCATGACGTAGCGTGTCTCCATAGCTGGACATAGATGATGACGTATGCTTCAGCCAATCAGAGTCTCTCTCTCTCTCTCTCTCTCTCTCTCTCTCTCTCTCTCTCTCTCTCTCTCTCTCTCTCTCTCTAGCTCTCTCGTTCTCTCCTCTCATTGTGATCTACAAGCTCACAACACGTCGAATCGCGACGCGTTGTGAGCTTGTAGATCTGCTATTTTCAAATAGCCAAGTTTAGAATAGGTTAAAGTGGATGTATGTTTTATAATATACTCATTTATATCTGCAAAGTAATAGTAACTAAAGTTTTCAAAATTATTGTAGTAGAGTAAAAGTACAATATTTGCCTTTGAGATAATGGAGTAGAAGTGTACTGAAAATTGGAAATACTTAAGTAAAGTAAAAATACCTCAAAACTGTACAGTACTTAAGTAAATGTAGGGGAGAGCGGGGTAAACTGAGACACTTTTTACATTTTCTCCCCTAGAGGCGAACTAAAAGATATATCAGTAAAAATATACACATTTCCCAGTAATTTGGGATGTTTCCTAACAATGGAAGTTATCAGAACATATTCAAGACAAAAGGCAGAGAAAATATGATTGTTTTAAAAAAAGTGGTCTTGTGTCTCAGTTTACCCCAGGACCGGGGTAAACTGAGACAGACCAGAGAAATCAACGGGGTAAAGTGATCCACTCACTTTTTTCACTTTAAAACTACCATAAAAACACAAAAACCCGGTTAACCGGGTTAAATATGCGCAATACAAAAATGTACATAGCAGACATTCTTTTAATAGGATTTGTCCTGTCATTTCCACCCATGTGTCAAATAATGTGACACATGGGCAGAAGGAAAAAACTAAAAACCATATAAAAAATGTATAGAAGGGTTTACCAAACTTTCCTCAGTTGATCCTTATGTAATTCTTCCTGTAGAATCTATTTCTGCAAAGTATATTGTTGTATTGTGCATAACTAATGAAATAATTCGCATATTTAGTCAAATATGCTAATTATCTCATTAATTATGCACAATACAAAGAAATATATATCAAAAATGGATTCTACAGGGGAAAATACATAAGAATCAATTGAGACTAGTTTGGTACACCCTTTAATTAGGTTTTTACAGCTTTCTCCCTGTCTTTCATGTTAAGGATAGTCTCACTTTACCCCGAAGCAATTGTCTCACTTTACCCCACAGCCACATTTTGGGAAAAGGGATATTTTTATCAATTCAGGGTAATCTTCAGCTAGCATCTATCACATGGATTTATAAGTTGGTAGTTCATCAACATGTATGATATAAAATGTTCTCCCTGCATCAATTTGCTTTGACACAACAGCTGATTATGTTGACAGCAAGAAAATTTACTTTTACATGCAAAAAACACATTTTTGTGAAAAAAGCATGTTTTCTACAGCACTATCAGGTCTCTCTTTTCATGACAAGTGGGAAATTCAAGGGGCTTGAAAATATAATGGTCACATGGCCACAAATGTGTTCCATTGCCAAGATAAATGGAGCGTCTCAGTTTACCCGGTGTCTCAGTTTACCCCGCTCTCCCCTACTTTACACCACTGGAATTAATGTTAGTGGCTCTGTTTATGAACTCATTGCAACCGTCAGGTCGCAGTTACAATGAAAACCTCCACCGGCAGTCAGTCTGTCCGTCACATCACACTTTTCCCCAACTCATATCTCAGCCACCGTTGCCCCAATCCATGTCACACTTTGCACACACAGTCCTTGCCTGCCAAAGCACAACCTCCACCCTCCCAGGGACCCCCGGAGATCCAGGGACCCCCAGTGACCCCCTGGCGCCGCCGCCAAAAATGACCAAATGACACCCCAACAGGGCTGTTCACAGGGAATTCCCAGGGACCACCGACTCCTGCTGCTCCAGAACGGATGCAAAAGTGGTCGTAACTCGGGCTAGGAGCGACCGGGAGAGCCGGGGCCTGGCAGTCATTTATCTCCTGATTAGGGAGTCTTACTGGTATATATATATGAACTCTTATAGACATATGTTTATTTGAACTCCTAAAATGTGTTGTTAATTAGTCGCAGTTTACCATGAGAAATGTCACAGATGTCCATGTGTAGTCGTGTACATGTGTACACATTTTTACGGTCTATGGGTTTGCCGCTCTGACATCATGCTCTGATGTCACTGTGACACATCACTGTGACATCACAGGTGAACTCCAAGGCGGGGTTAGAGTCATGTCATCAACATGGATCTGTCCCATTTAGCACCACCATCAGGCCGATTTTTACATGTGACCTGACTGTCGCTTATCTCGCTTATCTTCGGGAGTCTTACTGGTGACCATATAGAGATCCCTGATGTCATCAATATTAAGCACATATCTAACAGGACTTCTTGTGGGAATGCCCATATATGGAGGAAGACAGCCCATATTTGTGTGACTGGGTCAGACAGGGATCTCCATGTTTGGGAATAAAAGGGATTGTATGTATTATGTCAGATGTGATAGTCGTCATAGGACTTTTACATACCGAATAATTGAGTAAGCATATTTGGGGTCTCACAGCATATCTCCATGGATCTCCATTATGTGTACCAGTCCAGGGGTCTATAAATGGGTAACTGGTCCGATATACATCACTGGCCAGATGGCCAAGACATGGCACAACCTTGCAGTAAGCAGTAGGAGTTAGACGGTGTGTGACTATTCAATCTGTCACCTGTAACGTTACCTGTTGTCTGTGCTGATATCATATCTATGGCTTAAATCAATTGCTGGTACTTATTTTCTCACGTTCTGCATCAGACAGTATGATTGTAAAGACTATACTGTGGATGACATTGACGTCAAGTTTATTTAATCATTACGCAATTCTCTTTCATTGAGTCTGTTTAAGTCTGTGAACAGACAGATTGGCCCGATTGGTTCTAATAGCTTGCAAGTATCCAACTGTTCTTAAGTAATCTCTAAGTATTTATTCTCAAAGATTATATTCTTTTATCAACTCAGGAACTTTAAGATCATTCTCTTCAAAAGGAGGTTCAGGAATTCCCTCAACTTAAGGAAGGCTCCTAAGTTGTACCTCAGTGAATTCTGTTCATTCCATCCTGGACATATAGACTGTACACGTATGCCTGTACACTTAAATATATATTGACATTGTCTCTTGCTCTGTACCAGGCCAGATGATTGTATAGGGTGTACTGTATACATCTGTACAATTTATTTATATTTGTTAAAGGTGTGTTTATTGTGATCGTATTATTCTGTACCTACTGTATTGTACAGTACTTCTTGTCCGGTTACATGTCTCCATTCCGACATGTCTCCATTCCGACACTAACCCTATCTCTAACCCTAACCCTAAACTTAACCTCTATGGAAGTGCTGCCACTCCGACAATAAGAAGTTGATGTCGAAATGGCAGCATGTCAGAATGGAGAGCAGTCACCCTTCTGGTCCTTATCTGTAACTTAATTGTACTGCATGTTGTGCTGGCTCTGTAGGGGATGGTGTTTTCCTCTGGTGTTTCAGTCCGAGTGTATCAAATGGTGCGTTCGGAAATGCGCACCGGACTGCGCGGGCGTTTATCGTGGGCTTGCCCAGGCCTTACGGCCTGGGCATAAATATAACGATTGCATTCACCACGGCTTCGTAACTCCGCGCGGCCGGCGGAGCGCCGCGCGGCCCTGGCCCGCTCTTCGCGGGCACTCGCGCCGCTGAACTTCGCGCCACTTGCAATGTCGTGGACAATAAAACAAGCGCACCCTTTGATACACTCTGACTGAATCACCAGTAGAAAACACTCTCTCGGCTCTGTAGAGTCCTTAAAATCAATCAAAATCAGACATTTTTTTTTATATTTCGAGGAAAAGACAAAATTCAGACGGCATCAATTATTATTATTTTATTTTTCAGATAAAAGACAGTCATTCTGACTTACTTTTTGACGCTGAGTCCAATGAGGTCCTGTTGCGTGAAAATGCTTTGGTCGATTTCTAACCCTTCTAGAGGGGCTAGATTCAAGATTCAGAGGTCATTATCAAAGCAGCATGCTGCTGTGTACTGTTAGATAAGCGTCATACGGTGTATTGTACGTGTTTTGTGCACGCACACACTGTCTGTCTGTCCGTCTGTCTGTTGCCATTGCCGCCTGAGTTTAGGCCGCAATTCTGGGGTCTTTACACAGAGATGTTCTGTTTTTTATCTACCACCTTTGCAATGCATACAGCAGTAAGGACATGTACAATTACAAGCTCTCTTTTATGCCCATATACTGTATAGTGTTCAGCAGGCACGTGCACACATTGACATCAAAGGGGGCTTGAGCCCCTGCCCTTATCTGTAAAAAGTGCCCTCTCCAGACCAAGAATGCAATTTTTACTATGGTGAAAGAAATGCAAATGCTCTCTTTCCATTCTATACCTGCAGGCAGCATTCAAGAGAATTGCACAACGCTGCAACGCGTTGTGAGCTTGCAGGTCTGCTATTTTCAATATTTTCACCAAAAGGCCCTTTTAGAAATGTCAGCCCCTACCTCTCTAACATTCTCTGCACGTCCCTGGTGTTCAGTGTCCAGGCCAGTCTGTAATGTAATCTCCAAATGTGGGCACTGTAGTGATGTCAGTCAGTGATGTCAGTTGGGCATTGTTACCATTGTGGCGACACTGTTAGTATCAGTGATGTCAGCATGCACAGAGACGGTCAGACGGACAGACATTCAGTAAATTAATAGTTAGATATAAAAGATATTGAGCTATTATAAGATCATATTTAGAACACGTATGATAAAAATAAGATGTAACTATTTGACTACATATCATATGGCACAAGGCAGATAGCGTAATAAGCAAAACTAAGAACATACATCAGCATTGATCAACATTCTGTAGAGAATCCAGGGACTCTTAATAAGTAGGACCTGTTCTGGACCCTTAAACACAGTGGTATTCTATGGATACTGTCAGTATTTCTACAATAATCAACACTAGTAAGACGCCTATGGACAAAAAGCGACCTCGCCCTTGCCATCTGTTTGGGCATATGGGAGAACAGGAGATTTACTACCAATCCAGGTGATGTAGAGTTGATGATGTCAGTGTTGGTCAGCCCCATATATAGAGATCCATGACATCAGGGATCTCCATATGGGCTGACCTGACCTGAGGTCAGGTCAGCTGAGGTCAGCTATAGACATTGAGGCATCTGTAGAACCAACCATGTGCTGTAAGACCCCAGACATGCTTACTCTGTCACTCGTTATGTGAAAGTCGTATGACGTCTATGACGTCTGAAATCATACATACAATCCCCTTTATGCCAATATGGAGATCCCTTTCTGTAGAACCAACCGTGTGCTGTGAGACCCCAGACATGCATCTGTGCGTGTCAGTATCTGTCTCTCAGTCCTTGTCCCTTTTTATGGGCATAAAAGGGATTCTATTAGTGTGGTTGCTGGTTGCCCTAACAGGGAATCATCTGGGAATCAGATGTAGGTCAGCTCTATATGGAGATCTAGGTGATGATCCAATCATCTCCATGTACTGTATGGATATCCAGGGTTTGATCTTTGATGAGGTGATGTCACGTTATATCACAATGTCAACAAATTAAGGTATTACAGAAGGAAAATATGTGACGTTTTCATAGCTAACTGCAACATTCGGTATCAAAACATAATATGACATGAATAACATAACATATGGTTTCGTAAATCTCCCAATATATTGAGTCAGTTGTTTTTTAGATATGCATCTTACTAGCAACTTACGAGTGCTGGTTTGCATTCACTGTTCAAGTGAGTCTTGAGAGTATATTGTCCAGCTTGTGAAGTGTGTTTCAAGCTTCAACTGTGCTTCAACTAGAACCTCAATGAAATATGAACTCCATTTGTGTAACTCTATCAGTTGTTGTAGTAGTAAGTTTATACTTTATACTTTATACCAGGGGTGCCCAACCAGTCGATCGCGGTCGACCGGTAGATCGCGGGCTGGTTACCAGTGGACCGCGAGATGATTTCAAATAAATAATTTATTAATTCGGGGGGGGAAGGACATACATCGGGCGTTTCAGTGAAACGACTCCGAGCGAGTGGATGATGTTGACTGAACTCAACTCAACGTGTAGTAGTCGTAGTCGTCGTAGTAGAGCATGTGAGCGGAGTGGAGCGGCAACTAAAGCCGCTCCGCGCTCCAGAGGGCTCTTGTCCCGCTCGCTCATCGCTCTGGTCGGCCACCGCACCGCTCCGCTCCCCGCCGCTCCGTCGCTCACGTTGATTTTCGCATTTCTCGCTCCGCGCTCGCTCCACGCTCCGCTCAGGGTCGTCAATCAGAGTCACCAGCCAAAATAAAAAAAGTATTTTGCTACCATATGCGAAACACTTTCTCCTTTGCTTTGCACAACAAGTGTTCCCAACACAAATGCCTGCGGTAACGTTACGTGAGCCTCGGCTTGATGGAGACCTGCGTTCACTGTTACAAAAGACGCCATCTAATCTAAGGCATTGTATTTTTTAATAAGACGGGCAATATTAAATCGAGCTGGTTATTGATTAATCACCACAACCGAGAGACGGAGGCGACTCGTGGCGTGTGTTTTTCAATCAGTCTCACTTGAATTCGTATCCGTTGACTGGCTGGTGATATATAACTTAACTGACACAAGGTAGGCTATGTATTATAAACATAGCCTACGTGTGTGGATGAGTGAAATCGTGATAAAGGGAATTCTCTGTCTGTTCTCCTCTCCGTCTCCGCGGTGCCAACAAGGCTTCACTGCACTAGTAGGCTACTGCGCACGGCTCTGTTTTGTTGGAAACATGCGGCGCGCGGCCCCAATAGGGTCGGCTTGGAGCGGAGCGGAGCGGAGGAATGGAGCGGAGGAAATTCCTCGCTCCAGGAGATGTGCCATGAACATAACTGCTTTATTTGGATCAACCTACCTGTGTGAGTCTGCTTTTTCTCACATGAAGTTCATCAAGTCAAAGTACAGAGCCACAGATGAGCACCTTGTGGCCTGCCTAATTTAGCCTAAAACTTGCAACCAGCTCATACAACCCTGACTTTGACAGGCTAGCCTCCTCTTCCCAGTGCCAGGTTTCCCACTAAGGCAGAGAGACTGACATGGAATAAAGGACAAAAAAAAAAACTATAAAAAAACTATATAAAAAAGAGAACTATCAGTGACTTGACATAAATCCACAGGTTTTGTGTGAGTGTGTTGTCAGTGCATGTATGCAGAGTGTGCAATAAATGGTCATGCTGTCTGTATGCCCAATGTGAGAAATTGCAATCGTTTCATTCAATTACAATTCCTACTATACAGTATGATTACAGTACAGTACAGTGAGTACAATGTTATAATATCTATTAATATTTTCTGTTTTTCACATGTATATTGAATGGGTGTTACGGTACATTTTGGGCTGGTAGCCCTCAGCTAGGTGGCACATTTTCAAAGTAGACCTTGGGTCAAAAAAGGTTGGGCACCCCTGCTTTATACTTTACACTGAGTCAGAGGGTTGTGCAGGCTTTATTCGCTGATGTGTTACTGCACGACACTTGGTGTAGCCTCTTTACTTTGGAATGCTGACTTGTTTGCTTGCTTTATTTATAGCATGTTCAGAAAAGTATATCATGCTAGCTTACAATGTTGATTTCACATACATTCATGCATGATCGGTGCTGTACATATGTATGTGGGTGGGCAAGTTGACACTCTGTCGAGGTGCCAACTTGCGCCTTGTTATTTATATTAGGTCACACTTGTTGGTGGTAACTTCACCGAGAATGCTGCTCCCTCATTGGCTAGTTTCACTCACTTCTCACTTTCTTTTTTTTCACAGTTTTGTTTATTTGAGATTCAGGGCAAACATTAAACCAAGACTTGTTCGCATATTATGAGAACCATTTAATGGTCAGGTTTCTCCATTGGCTGTTGTCTTGGGCACCCCGCCTAGCTCTTTCAGACCCATATTACAGAAATTACTCTCAAAGCCACATTTAATGGTTTTGGATAAATACTCAACATTATAACAATAACAAAGTCCCATTAGAAAGCATTCTATGATCACACACTGTACATGCAATGTAATAATGCTTGCACTATAGTTACAGCATAAGCACTCATAATGCTTCATGATTATAATTACTCACTGACTTTTTTCTTTTGGCCAGGATCATCACTGGATGGAGGACTTTGCTTTCTTTTAAATACCTTTTAATATTTATAATCATTTTATACTTTTTTATATAGAACTGAAGTACTTTGCTGGGTGTTTTATTGTATTGTATATTTATGTTTGATATGCATTGACCCGAGCAAAACAAATTTCCCTTGTGGATAATGAAGATATCTAATCTAATAGTCTCTCAAAAATGGCACCAATGCCATTGTAAGCTTGTAGATCTGCTGTTTTCACATGTATCTGTGAAACCGAGTCAAACTAAATGTAACACCTTAACCCTCCTAAATTCCATGATTATTTTCGGGGGTCTCCAGTTCAAATATGATTATTTTGAGGGGTCACCGCCTGAAAAGGACGAGAGCCACTGGTTGTGAGCTTGTCGTCGATCTGCTACTTTTGAACGTATAATGTAAATCTTAAGTTATTAGTAATAACTTATTACCAAATCAAAATGAGCATAAGTAAGATCCCAGATGATATCTAGTCTCATATCAAAATCGATGTATCGATAGAACAGCCCTAAGAAGTATCCAACAGAAGTATCCATGGTATTATCAGCATCTTAGCAGCATTTTGTTCGGGCCACTCCTGTCAATCTTATGTAAATCTTAGCCAATTGGGATGGACAAAAAAATCTTAACTGATCCGACCATAGAGATGTGTACCGATTTGCATGAAATTTGGATAAAATCTGAAGGAGTAATATAAGAAAATGTGTTTTACATAAGACAACACATTAGGTAAACTTAAACACAAATTGAACACGCATGCATGTGGCTGATCAAATGAGAATGATTGAATACTGCATCTAATTTACAGCTATAGATTAACTGGCCAATCTGAGCCTTAAATGTGATTTAAATGAGATTATGTTGAGAGCTCTTTTACAGATCATTCTGAGACAAATCTGAGATGTATCTAAAAGGCTTAAATGAGCTTTAAATGAGATTATATTGAGAGCTCCTTTTTATGTAACTCTGAGCTAAATTTGAGATGCAACAATTCTGCTAAATTGAGCAACATTTGAGAAATTATTGAGATCTCCTGTAAAGCTCATCAGAGCTTCCATCTGAGGCATGTTGCTCCCCAGAAATAGAGGAGAAACAGGAGCAATAGCTGAGATCTCCTTTTTGTATCACCTTGGTCTCATTTGTGGCTTGAGAAACAAACGAGCAATAGATGAGGGCTCAATCATGGATTCTGCTTTCCTCTGGGAACACTGGACATAACAACATTATGTAATGATATTCTACAGGTCTTCTGAGCTGCAGAAAAGGGCAGATTTTAAACCTCTTTTTATTTTTAATGTTGTTATTTCTCTATAAGGGTTATACATTTATAAAACAGTGCATTCAACCATAGTGGATTCAATGAAAGTATTGTGGAAACATGCCATTTTGTCAACCTTGTCATGTTTTGTAGTGTGATATGATTAATGATGAATGGATTAGGAGAAATACTAACACCAGAGCTCACAGCTGCATGTCTTCTGTAGAAATATTGTCACGGCTTAGGTAGAAAAACATAAATAGAAAAAATATATTAAGGTTTTATTGTCACTGGTATTCACTACTCTAATTTGAAGATATTTGATAACTTTGGGGATATTGGGAAAAGAGAGAAATGTTTGATAATTGTGCTATTTGTGGCGCAGTCAGTAGTGCTGTCGCCTCACAGCTAGAAGGTCCTGGGTTCGATTCCCGCCGGGGGACACTGTGGGTGCTGGAGGCGTGTTCCCTCCTCCGCGTCATCAGTGCCCACACCCTAGGTGGGGTTGACAAAACGGCCTTTCTGTGTGGAGTTTGCATGTTCTCCCTGTGTCTCCTAGGGTAGATACCCTCACAAAAACATGCAGTAATCCTGGTCTCTATAAAGCCTCCCCCTGGCCAGCCGGGGCGCCTGATGGAGGGGAATGGAACTGGTTGGAATAACGTGTTCCTTCCACGCGCTACGTCCAACCGGGGAAGCTCCCCCTGTCAGGTGATAAGAAGCGGCCTGCTCACTCCTCATGCATTGAAGGAAGCATGAGCTCAGTTCGGGGCCCTCCCCAGGGTGGCAGAGGGAGAGTAGAGCCCAGGATCACAGCTTAGGCAATTGACACCGGGTGAAAAAAATGGGTTACAAAAATCGTGGTATAAAAATTTAAAGGAAAAAATAATTGTGCTATTTTGAAGAGAGTATTGATTATCGCTATGGATTGAATTTGCACTACTTGAGATGTTTTACAGAGCTGCAAGTAAATAATGTGTAATATGTTGCACCGGATTGGGGCTGAAAAAAACACCACCAATGGAACCAAATGAACCCAAAAGTTTGAGAAATACTGCTCTAAATAGCAGGTTTAAACAGAGCTACAAAAGCCAGAACAAAGAGATCAAATTGAAAAGTTTATTTATGCAGTATTAAAGAACAGTTCACAACACAGTTTATAATCTTTGCAAAGCGCTATATCAATAAAAACGTTCTCTGTGTTTCTGTCTGTTTCTATTGGCCGCCCTGGTCAGATTTGCTGGATTGACATCACACAGCGAATCAACAGCTATGTCCTCTCTCATCACAGTCTCTGCAACGACTGCAGCTGACCGGTATACTTGATCCAGAGTGATTTCTTTAACCTTCTTATAGATGGCCACCTAGAAAATGAAAATATGTAAAAATTAGTACAGAAATGAGAGACAACACACACAAATGCATATGCCTATGATGGGTGTTATTTTATCACAAATTGTTATAATATGCAACAGGCCTCGAATTAGGGGCAAGGTCACTCGGCCTTTGGTGTTGTCCATTTTTCGAGGGCACAAAGGCCAAGTGCCAGGGCAGGAAGGCCATCAAATAAAACAAGATTTTAGTCCATTGACAAAATGTATTTATTTTAAGGTTAGGGTTAACCATGCTCTGCCTTGCTCCAATCAAAGTCACTGAATTGGTTTAAATATGGGGACTCAGGGGAGTTAAGAGTTACCTCAACAAAATACAATGTTGTCTACATGATAAGAAAGAGACACTGGTGCACTAAAGCAAGAGACATAGCCTACCTTGGTTTCAATGTCAGGAGTCAAATGATGATTGTGGTCCTGAGGTCCACGTCTGAAGAGATTGCCTCTTTGCTGCACCGTCGCAAAACATCTTCTGTCAGCTTTTCCTCGCCGAGAGCAGCGCCAGAACTTGCAAGAAGGTCCTGTGCGCTGGTAGTTGTAACTGTATCCAGTGCTATCTACCAACAGGGGGCCGCCACGCTGTGAGCCTCCTTCTATTACGTTGTAATGCACTGCAGTTGGTATCACCATGGCTGGGACTTCATGTTCAGGTATTTCTGGTGGACCTGCATCCAGTCCTGCTTCTTCTGCTGTATCAGGTAGCATGGATGACTCATCTGCACTGGTCTGTCCAACATCGATGTCTGGAGTTGGCACCACAGCTGGAGCAGTCTCTGTTCTTTCTGTTGGATCCGTTCGTTGTTTCTTCTCAGGGACAACATAATCACACAAGTGTCGTGGTGGAACCGCAGCTCTCTTTTGATGTGACTGCATGACTACACTGTATGAACAATGTACCTGTACTGAACTTCTCCTTTGCCTGTCCTTTTAAAGGCATGTTAAGCCCCACCCTCAGCTTCCATCCACCTAGGTGTCAATGGGCCATTAGTGTAAGATATGCATCCTAATGAGCAAAAGAGGACACCAAATATTCACATTTTCCCATCCACTAGGTGCTTTACTCCACTACTCTTGATTCCTAGTAATAAGTAGTAATTTCTAGTAATAAGTAATTTAACATTTGATGTATGTAACATTACTCTCCTGAGAAATATTGCCCAACACTGGACATAACATTATGTAATGATATTCTACAGGTCTTCTGAGCTGCAGAAAAGGGCAGATTTTAAAACTCTTTTTATTTTTAATGTTGTTATTTCTCTATAAGGGTTATACATTTATAAAACAGTGCATTCAACCATAGTGGATTCAATGAAAGTATTGTGGAAACATGCCATTTTGTCAACCTTGTCATGTTTTGTCTGGGCCAATATTACTATTTTCAAACAGTATAGCAATATAAGTAGGGTTTTATCTGCTCATTAAAGTGATCTGCTTGTTGTATCATTTTCTTTTATCTGCATGTTAAATAGCACCTTATTACATGTTAAAATGTTAACCTACTACAGCCTACACCTTTACATGGTTAAATAGCTCATGTCTTTATCTATACTAATAACTTTCATAAACATATTAATTTAATAGTATGAATTTACTTATACCAAAATATTGTTTTATAATAAGGATCTGACTTGTTACTTTGCAGATATACATTATAATGTTGTAAAACATACATTTACACACTTTAGCCCTATTTTATACCTAAAAATAGAAAATAGCTGATCTACAAGATCATTGTATTTATGGTGCATTTATTTATACCCATCTTTTCTGTACTGTACTTTGAAGAACTACTTTCATTTCTACTCCACTACATTTCAAACCCACATCAACACCGTGGATGCATTGAAATTTCAAAAGGATGGAATGTACTTAAGAGGATGGAATGTACTTAAGGCTATCATCACCTTTGGTTCTCAAAAGCACTTTACATCTTCAATGAAACATCCAGTCCAATGAGGTGTTGATCAATGGGTCATGCGCCCTTATGCAATGAAGTATGTGAGGCTATATTTAGCTACATTCCATGCATTTGTCTTCAAATTGAAGACAAAGATTGTCTTTTTGCCACAAGCTGTTCCAGGACCTGAAATCATGGAAACAAACTCACACCACAAGGGTTTACACAGGGAAGAAACGTTTTAGTTGTACATAATGTGGCCACATTGTTTATCTAAAGTCACACCTGAAGACACACACAATGATCCATACAGGTGTACTGTTTGTGGTTGAGGCTTTGCTGAAATGGATCATCTAAAAACACACAAGCCACTGCTTGTACAGTATGTGGTAAAGGCTGTGTTAGCACAAGTCAGCTAAAAACACACATGAGGACTCATACAGGGGGAAAGCCCTTTACTTGTACAGTTTGTGGTAAAGGCTGTGCTCGCAAGGATGATCTAAAATACCACCTGAGGACTCATACAGGCGAAAAGCCATGTTCTTGTACTGTTCGTGGTAAAGTCTTTGGAGTGAGAGACACATTACTCCACAATGTCAGACTGGGAGACATAGGAGGCAATTTGTATCCGTGGCCTTTAAACGTAACATTTCATGGACTGTGTCTCTCTCCCCCTCTCCATTTCCTGTCTGTCTCTATATTGATATCCTTGATATAAGTCATCTCATCATACGGTATATGATGCTATATTGGCACATTTAAGGACATCACATTGATTACAGACCTTTGCACAAAAACAATTGTAAAAATTGTAACTTCACGCTTCACATTTGTCAAAATAATGTCATGTTTTTAAATTTGTCAAGTTTGTCACAGTAGTAATCACGATACTGGATGTATAACTTTGAGACGAAAAATATCAGGGGGGAATCATATATCTATCTAGCAGTGATTCTCTAGCACTTTAATTTGGCCCATGGGTGCCACAGGCACACCCTTGCCCCAAGACGCACCAAACGTGGCACAAACACTGTTCCGGGGTCTGCCATGAGAATAGTGTCCCGGGGCCCCCTGAGGCACAGGCACATTTCCATGAAGTGGGTGTGTTTCCTGTGCATTTTTGCAAACTGCTAATAAAGTATTCAACCAATTAAATTGTTGCTACAGCAAACTGGTTGAGTTGGGTCCCATAACTGTATGGGGGTTTCAAGGGGTCAGCTGAATGAATGAACCACATGAACTCTAGCAACCCTGTTGTGGGAATGTCATAACTCATGACAATAGACAAACATTCACAGAACATAGCCAACCTACAACTTCACAGTGCATTGCAAAGTGACACTTTGTGAGCTTTTACTGTATATCAGCTACTTTGGACAAGCGAGATGTTTTATTTATCTGTAAACATTTTAACAACACAGATCATATGGGGGTCCTTGGTACACATTGTTTTCAAATGTAATCTCCACAGCTAAGAACCCGTTTTGGGGTATTTCTTTTTTTGGCAAAACACAACCAAACAAAAACAGTCAAGTTGATGAAACAAAGGACAGTGGAATGTGTGTCTATGTAAATGTTTCTCTGATGATGCCCCATCATCATCATCATCATCAAGGTGCCTTTTGTTGTGAGCCTTTCACATTGAACACCTGAAACTGTACTCTAAAGGTAGTTGTTGAGTTTTCTATAGGTGGACAACACTGTGCGTCAGGGGGAAACGGGGCTTGCTTGTACAGATGGCCAAAGGCAGTGGAATGCTGGTGCCAGATCGACTTTGGGACAGTGCAAAATGAGCGACATAAGCTTCAAGCGCCACACAAGAGATCAGCTCTGCCAGCGGGATCAAAATGTATTTTTCTCGAGTAAATGAAGTCTCTTTATTGCAAGATCAATGGATTTCTATGGAGGAGCTTCACTTAGCGTGCACGCCAACATGCGTTGTAAACTAATCGCGGACATTAGCGATCACCACTGGACAGCCCAGACGTACAGTAAGTCATAACAGTTTACTGTATTTACAGTGAGTTTGACGAGCTGACATGTCAACGGCAGCATGTAGTTAACCCTTTCAATGACGAGCTGACATGTCAACAGCAGCATAAGGGTTAACATGTTTGCATCACAGCTGATGTACATTGAGCAGCACACCAAAGGCCAAAGTGAAGAACAGCTATGGCATGATATGTGCATGGTATATTACTGCTAAAAAAAAAAAAAAAAAAGCTGCCTGTGCGTCCCACCACATGTCCCGACAAGTACATGGCATTTCATGCGGAACGATCTCAACCTGTGGGGTGACACCACCTCCACCGCTCCAAGCCCATGACTCACATGACACACCTCTGGCTTGTGTGAAATGCAGAACATTTTACAATTGATACATTAACATGTTTGCATCACAGCTGATGTACATTGAGCTACACACCAAAGGCCAAAGTGAAGAACAGCTATTGCATGATATGTGCATGATACATACAGTATTGCTGCTAGCAGAGCCAAAAAAGGTGCCTGTGTGTCCCACCACATGTCCCGACAAGTTTTTAGCTGACCACTTGCACCCAATCTTTCATGGCAACACTTTAACACATCATGGCACCATGAGTGAAGACGTTGCCACACATTCCTGCAGGGGTACAACATTGAGATGAAAGGTTTGGTGTTGTGCAAAGAGGAGCCATGGCTTGCTGCTAGCCCTGATGGAATCAACAACACTGATGACATATGTTGTGTCAATAGAGACTTCCAAGTTGCCTGTAATGGATCCAAGGGTCATTACAGGGGCCGCTCTCCATTCCGACATGCTGCCATTCCGACATTGACTTCTAATTGTCTAAGTGGCGGCACTTCCATGGGGGGATGTTGGAATGGCAGCATGTCGGAATGGGTTATTACAACTTACTGCTATTTTTCAATAGCAGTGTCTTACGACCGAACATAGCATAAACAAGCTGATGAAACTTGCAACAAAGTAAATTTTACTTGGAAAACTCTGAAAATTACTGTTCAAGCCTATCCGATCTAAGTTCAACAACAACCACATTTATACTGTCCATCCTTCGTTGTTACAAGCAGTGTTGTATTGGTGATCATTTGATGGGATGCACATTATGTTTATGACTTCACACACATTAACGCATCGCTTAACACCTACCCTACTTAGCAGACCTTTAATATGTACCGAGAGTTTGAGACTCGTTCCAATGTTAATGAAGGCTGGTCTGACTCGACCAATACAACAGACAAGCATAAGATATGATTACATGCTATGTAACACACAAGCTTTACAAGATCATCATCAATTCCACTCCAATATATGTCACGAAACTTGCGACCCGTTATTATAAATAAAACGCTGGACGTGTGTACCTTTATTGGATACGCATAAGTTAAAGTTGAATATGAAGCATGACATCAACGCAAATTTTGGTGATCTGTGGTCCGCAAGAGCTACTGTAAAGAGAAGTGTCCTCTAAACTCTAAACTGGATATACTCGGCAAGAGGAACAGTAACTGTCACTGTACCAAACTCAGCAATAGTACGTAAAGTAGCCTAAAGTATTAACCACACACTTTTGTCAGCAATGAGCATTGAGCTTGCTTTTTCTGGAGTGCTGCTATGCTCTGGAGTGCCCCTCCCCTCCTACACTCACTGAGTGACTGTGCCATCTAGGGCCGGTCGTGTACAGTATATGACGGCACATCACATAGGCTACAGTGTGATATGATTAATGATGAATGGATTAGGAGAAATACTAACACCAGAGCTCACAGCTGCATGTCTGTCATCTGTCAATATTGTCATTTTAGGAAGAAAAAAATCAATCAAGATTTTATTGTCACTGGTATTCACTACTCCAATTTGGAGATATTTGGTAACTGTGGGGATATTGGTAAAAGAGAGAACGTTTGATAAGTGTGCTATTTTGAAGAGATTGTATTGTTTAAAGAGAAAGGACCAGGGTGTCCAACATGTAAACATGTTGCTAAAATTTGCCTATGTAGGCATATGTGTGTTTTACAGAGATGCAAGTAAATAATCTGTAATGTGTTGCACCGGATTGAGGCTGATAAAACACCACCAATGGAACCAAACTAACCCAATAGTTTGAGAAATATGCTCTAAATAGCAGGTTTAAACAGAACTACAAAAGCCAGAACAAAGAGATCAAATTGAACAGTTTATTTATGCAGTATAAAAGAACAGTTTACAACACAGTTTCTAATCTCTGTAAAGCGCTATATCAATCAGAATGTTTTCTGTGTTTCTGTCTGTTTCTATTGGCCGCCCTGGTCAGATTTGCTGGATTGACAACACACAGCGAATCAACAGCTATGTCCTCTCTCATCACAGTCTCTGCAACGACTGCAGCTGACCGGTATACTTGATCCAGAGTGATTTCTTTAACCTTCTTATAGATGGCCACCTAGAAAATGAAAATATGTAAAAATTAGTACAGAAATGAGAGACAACACACACAAATGCATATGCCTATGATGGGTGTTATTTTATCACAAATTGTTATACTATGCATCAGGCCTCGAATTAGGGGCAAGGTCACTCAGCCTTTGGCGTTGTCCATTTTTGGAGGGCACAAAGGCCAAGTGCCAGGGCAGGAAGGCCATAAAATAAAACACGATTTTAGTCCATTGACAAAATTAATTTATTTTAAGGGTTAGGGTTAACCATGCTCTGCCTTGCTCCAATCAAAGTCACTGAATTGGTTTAAAGATGGGGACTCGGGGGAGTTAAGAGTTACCTCAACAAACTACAATGTTGTCTACATGATAAGAAAGAGACACTGGTGCACTACAGCAAGAGACATACCTTGGTTCCAATGTCAGGAGTCAAATGATGGTTGTGGTCCTGAGGTCCACGTGTGAAGAGATTGCCTCTTTGCTGCACCGTCGCAAAACATCTTCTGTCAGCTTTTCCTCGCCGAGAGCAGCGCCAGAACTTGCAAGAAGGTCCTGTGCGCTGGTAGTTGTAACTGTATCCAGTGCTATCAACCAACAGGGGGGCGCCACGCTGTGAGCCTCCTTCTATTACGTTGTAATGCACTTCAGTTGGTATCACCATGGCTGGGACTTCATGTTCAGGTATTTCTGGTGGACCTGCATCCAGTCCTGCTTCTTCTGCTGTATCAGGTAGCATGGATGACTCATCTGCACTGGTCTGTCCAACATCGATGTCTGGAGTTGGCACCACAGCTGGAGCAGTCTCTGTTCTTTCTGTTGGATCCGTTCGTTGTTTCTTCTCAGGGACAACATAATCACACAAGTGTCGTGGTGGAACCGCAGCTCTCTTTTGACGTGACTGCATGACTACACTGTATGAACAATGTACCTGTACTGAACTTCTCCTTTGCCTGTCCTTTTAAAGGCATGTTAAGCCCCACCCTCAGCTTCCATCCACCTAGGTGACAATGGGCCATTAGTGTAAGATATGCATCCTAATGAGCAAAAGAGGACACCAAATATTCACATTTTCCCATCCACTAGGTGCTTTACTCCACTACTCTTGATTCCTAGTAATAAGTAGTAATTCCTAGTAATAAGTAATTTAACATTTGATGTATGTAACATTACTCTCCTGAGAAATATTGCCCAACACTGGACATAACAACATTATGTAATGATATTCTACAGGTCTTCTGAGCTGCAGAAAAAGGAAGATTTCAAACCTCTTTTTATTTTTAATGTTGTTATTTCTCTAAAAGATAAGGGTTATACATTTATAAAACAGTGCATTCAACCATAGTGGATTCAATGAAAGTATTGTGGAAACATGCCATTTTGTCAACCTTGTCATGTTTTGTCTGGGCCAATATTACTATTTTCAAACAGTATATCAATATAAGTAGGGTTTTATCTGCACATTAAAGTGATCTGCTTGTTGTATCATTTTCTTTTATCTGCATGTTAAATAGCACCTTATTACATGTTAAAATGTTAACCTACAGCCTACACCTTTACATGGTTAAATAGCTCATGTCTTTATCTATACTAATATATAACTTTCATAAACATATTAATTTAATAGTATGAATTTACTTATACCAAAATATTGTTTTATAATAAGGATCTGACTTGTTACTTTGCAGATATACATTATAATGTTGTAAAACATACATTTACACACTTTAGCCCTATTTTATACCTAAAAATAGAAAATAGCTGATCTACAAGATCATTGTATTTATGGTGCATTTATTTATACCCATCTTTTCTGTACTGTACTTTGAAGAACTACTTTCATTTCTACTCCACTACATTTCAAACCCACATCAACACCGTGGATGCATTGAAATTTCAAAAGGATGGAATGTACTTAAGAGGATGGAATGTACTTAAGGCTATCATCACCTTTGGTTCTCAAAAGCACTTTACATCTTCAATGAAACATCCAGTCCAATGAGGTGTTGATCAATGGGTCATGCGCCCTTATGCAATGAAGTATGTGATAGGCTATATTTAGCTACATTCCATGCATTTGTCTTCAAATTGAAGACAAAGATTGTCTTTTTGCCACAAGCTGTTCCAGGACCTGAAATCATGGAAACAAACTCACACCACAAGGGTTCACACAGGGAAGAAACGTTTTAGTTGTACATAATGTGGCCACATTGTTTATCTAAAGTCACACCTGAAGACACACACAATGATCCATACAGGTGTACTGTTTGTGGTTGAGGCTTTGCTGAAATGGATAACCTAAAAACACTCAAGCCATTGCTTGTACAGTATGTGGTAAAGGCTGTGTTAGCACAAGTCAGCTAAAAACACACAGGAGGACTCATACAGGAGAAAAGCCATTTTCTTGTACAGTTTGTGGTACAGGCTTTGCTTACAAGGAAAATCTAAAGAAACATATGAGGACTCATACAGGGGGAAAGCCCTTTGCTTGTACAGTTTGTGGTAAATGCTGTGCTCGCAGGGATGCTCTAAAATACCACCTGAGGACTCATACAGTTGAAAAGCCATGGTGTTTGTACTGTTCGTGGTAAAGGCTTTGGAGTGAGAGACTCATTACTCCACAATGTCAGACTGGGAGACATAGGAGGCAATTTGTATCCGTGGCCTTTAAACATAACAACACTTAGGGAACATTTCATGGACTGTGTCTCTCTCCCCCTCTCCATTTCCTGTCTGTCTCTATATTGATATACTTGATATAAGTCATCTCATGATGCTATATTGGCACATTTAAGGACATCACATTGATTACAGACCTTTGCACAAAAACAATAGTAAAAATGGCAAAATGCTCCAAGCTTCACATTTGTCAAAATAATGTCATGTTTTTAAATGTGTCAAGTTTGTCACAGTAGTAATCACGATACTGGATGTAGAACTTTGAGACGAAAAATATCTATTTTCGATACCATTGTCAATATCAGGGGGGGGGATCATATATCTATCTAGCAGTGATTCTCTAGCACTTTAATTTGGCCCATGGGTGCCACAGGCACACCCTTGCTCCAAGACGTGCCCCATGAGGCACAGGCACATTTCTATGAAGTGAGTGTGTTTCCTCTGCATTTTTGCATACTGCTAATAAAGTATTCAACCGATTAAATTGTTGCTACAGCAAACTGGTTGAGTTAGGGTCACATAACCGTATGGGGGTTTCAAGGAGTCAGCTGAATGAATGAACCACATGAACTCTAGCAACCCTGTTGTGGGAACGTCATAACCCTGACAATAGACAAACATTCACAGAACATAGCCAACCTACAACTTCACAGTGCATTGCAATGTGACACTCGCTTTTATATCAGCTACTTTGGACACGCGAGATGTTTTATTTATCATTATACATTTTAACAACACAGATCATATGGGGGTCCCTGGTACACATTGTTTTCAAATGTAATCTCCACAGCTAAGAACCCGTTTTGGGATATTTCCTTTTTTGGCAAAAAAAAAAACAGTCAAGTTGTCTTTTTTGGCAAAAAAAAAAACAGTCAAGTTGATGAAACAAAAGATAATGGAACGTGATGCCCCATCATCATCAAGGTGCCTTTTGTTTGTGAGCCTTTCACATTGAACACCTCCCCCCAGCTCTCCTCCAGTTAACTGCAGTCAGGGGCCATTTCAATGCGAAAGGCTCATAACAAAAGACAACTTGATGATGGGCCATCATCCATCCATGGCCAGAGACACAGTTACATATACACTTTAAGATTTTTCTTCATTGCTTGAATTTATTTGCCAACAAAATTAAACCTCAAGATGATGTTTCCAAAGTTATTATCTAATTATTCTGTGAAACACACATGTGTTGTTAATATGTTTTAAAATAAAAAAAATCAGAAATTTGTAAGGTACAGTCATTTTATTTGTAGAGCACATTTCAACAACGAGGCAATTCAATGTGCTTCACACAGAACATCAAGCAAAGGAAACACAATTAAACAATTACATTATGCATGAAACTAAATAAGTAAATATATACTGTGTTTTGAAACAAATAAGTGACAGGCAGCAGACAGCAGCTTTCTGTGTGTGTTCCAAACATATAGTGCATAAAAACTAAATGCTGCTTCCCCACGTTTATTATTTTGTTTTAGGGACAGAAAGCAGACCGTTCACAGATAACCTGAGAGATCTGGATGGTTCATGATATCACACAAGAGTTTGGCAACATTTATATTTCATCAAAACAATTGTTTAAATAATTAGTTTTCCTCCTTGCCTAGCTCTGTCCTTTCTTTTTTAAACATATTTATCCTTTTGACCCTGGACCAAACTGTGCTTTTTCCTTTGCAAACTTCTAATAAAATCCCTCTATCAATCCAGCGGATGGCGACGACCCTGGAGCAGATCAATGCCCAGCTGATGCAGACGGCGGTCAAGGAACTCCGAGCGGCAGCTGCCCTGCCAGTGATGCGGTCTGTGGCTTGTGGGTCCGAGCATGGAACAGCCATGAAACAATGACAGTGCGCCCCCACATAGTTGTGCAAGGCGGCCCCGGACTGCACGTCCGCTTGGATCCCGACGAGCGTACCCGAAGGATGGTCGAGGGGCGCTGCCTGTACTGTGGGTCCCTTGACCACTTTGTTGCGAGTTGCCCTACAAATAAGTAGGCGCGTATCCGAGACAGTTATATGCTGCAGGCCTAGGCCTACTCCGAGACCTATGCAACACATTCTCACCCCTAAAGCGTTCCTTATTTATTTTCCAAGTTTCGAGGAGCATTTTGTTTAATTGTGTTTTAATTGCTCCTGAGTCCTGTTTTGTGATTTGTTTCGAGTAAACATTTTAACAACCTTTTGCTTCCAGCTAACTCATTGTGACTGTAAAATGCTTATTTTAATTGTGCATTAGGCAAATTCTAGTCCTAAATAGGCCTATGTTAAAACTGTCCCAATATTTGCATATTTTACAAGTTTTTTCTACAAATGAGGTGCTTTCATCATGGTACCGGGTCGGGGGACTTGATGGTTTGTGTGTGTTAATCGTCAAGAAAGGGGAAAAATGCCTAAGTGTCCTTAGGCACAACTATCAATATATAACGCTACTTTGCGTGCAAGCCAATGGCTGACATCAAATTCGACCGGTGCTAGTTCTCTACTGGAGGGGACGAGGACACTCTTTCGCGGTCGTCGGGTACAAGGTACAAAATATGAATACAAATTAAGGTTGTAATTAAACTGAGATTTCAAACTTCCAACACCATCAACCTTGATTGGCAGCCATCTTCTTTACTTCCAAACTGATAAGATGGTTTGGGGGGCGGGTAAACACATCTGAAATCAATCACGTTAACACTGCTTTTAAATGTTGGGGAGGGTCCATTAGGATTCATTGCTTTCTAACAGAAGTTGTAAGATAGAGCAAGCAGACACATCAGCAAGAAGAAAGTAAGTTCTCATACTTGTCTTTATTTTCAATTGGTGCATATCTTTGAAAGAGGAAATGAATTAATGTTTTACATGTCAATTAAACTATTTCTCCATTTTCTTTGTTACAGCATGTCAATCCAGGCAGCTCTTCAAGTAAACCCTGGACCTTACAGCAGGCCACCACCACTGATTATAACATTCGTTGACATTAAATCGGTCAATAAAATAGTAAAATGGGAATTCACAGAAGGCGGCTGTAAGCCAACTGTGACCACCAAACAAGCAGTATGTGCCATTACTGACGGCTCAAAATGTGCCAAAGTAACCCTAGTTGAAGAGGTATATTACATTTGTTAATCAATTGCAGTGTATAGGCCTATATGAATTTGTTCAAAGTTGTGCAAATGTACATGTGTGAATGCACACAAACCCATACTAATTCACTTTTTTACCTGTGTTTCAGCTGTTGGACAAAGTGCAAGAGGGGGGCTCCTATGCCGTAAAGGGCTACACCATCAAAGACGGAGCCATCCTCTTTAATAAGAACAGCATGTTCTTCACAACATCGTTCTTCACAACATCACCCATAAACACAACAGCTGAGATGGAGGCAGAAGCCAGATCCACGCTGAACCCCCTGTCAACGGTGACCAGCTTGAGCAGCAAAGTCCTGGGCAAGCTGGTCACCGTTGAAGGGGTGATCACAGAGGTTAATTAGTTCCCAAGTTTCAAGTACCGAATACAATGTAGAACTGCCATTTCTTAAAATGACTTGTCCTCACAAATTGCATTCCACTCTAAACATTTGCATTATTGTCTTTTTTTTCCATGTACAGTTATCAATGATCCAGAGGGCTGGGACAAAGGATTACCCCTTGCGCAAATTGACCCTCTAAGAGGTAGTTATTTTTAAACTATTTTCAGGTCTAATGAACATTAAGTCACTGACAAGTCTTAAACATTTTGCTTTGCTGTACAGGATGGAACAAGCGTGAGGGTCATGCTGTGGAGGGAAGCTGTCCTGGAGACACTGGCAGTTGGGGACAAAATCATAATGACCCATGTGAAGGGGGTGGAGAATGGCTACGGGTACCAGCTAAACTTGACTAATTTCACAACATTTAAGGTAACTAAACTGCATTATGATTTGTGTCTACAAAACTATACAGATGGTGTAATCTTGAGTTTGAAATGTAGTCCTAGACTTGCCATGTTGGACCAACACAAGCATTTCAATTTGTCTGATTGGCATAGAATTAATGATCAGACAACTTGAAACACCTGTGTTGGTCCCCAACATGGCCAGTGTAGGACTACATCTCAAACTCATGAATACAAACCAATAGGCCTTTGGTAATGGCACTTTAGTAAAAGCATCTTTTTTTTTTCTCTTCTATGTCTTGCAGAAAGCAGATGGCCAACATATTTGATAACTTTGGGGATATTGGTAAAAGAGAGTGCCATTCTGAAGTACCTCAATAAACGGCAGTCCTTCTCCTACATGGGGATGAAGGAGAGGCCATCTTGCCATTATGGAGCACAATGATAATATAGTCAAGAGGAGGCCACTACATGCAAAGATTTATGAGCCTCAAGTCGCACCACCAACTTCAGAGAGAGAGACTGATGGAGATGGTGTCTAAGAGTTGCTTGGACTCGTGTGTGGACTACAAAGCCACCACATCCTCACATCTCCCTCAACCATCCGACCTTCCACCCAACATCGCCCCTTCACCTGCACCTTCACTGGAGGAATTATTGGCCAGACGTGTGAGTCGGTTCTAACAGGTAAGTCCAGCATGATGAGAAACTAATCCTTTCCCAATACTTTTCCAGTCAGTGACACATCTCCTGTCATAGCTACACTGACAGTTGCCGGTCGGACCATGCAGATGACACAATGCCTCTTCAGCGATGACGAGACTGCCTACAGGAATATGGTCAAAACACTGATCCAATGGTGCCATGATGACAACCTAGCACTGATATATAAGGTAAAATAAACAGTGAACTTACAGTTGAAGCATCTGGCAAGAGTACACACACTGTTCAGTGTGTCTACAACAGCAGACAGGAAGGTGCAAGAAGCTCATCTGTACTTCACATGCAGTCCGTGTTTGTGAAGCATGTGCTTCCTAGTGTATAGGTAACTTGTTGAGTTATAACTCGTTGACATGCCAGTAAAGTATTCAATACGCCAAGGCCAATGAGTTTGAATTGAGGCGCTTGTGTAATGTATTGGAAGCAGGTGTTAAACAATCAAGTTTACGTCTATAAAAGAGCTTCCTACCAGGGATAAATTCAAGTTGCAAATAGTCACGGAAGGAAAGACCTCGTAATGGATAATTTCCATAAACTTAGAGACAAAAGTACACCAGGAAAAAAAAAATGGGCGTTGCCGTGCACACACAGTGGCTCGATGATCACGCCTATGATCCAGCCATCATTATTTTAAGGTCGCCAGGTGACCATGACCACGTGGAGAGGAGGAGACGTCTATAATTGAGTAGATGCTCAACCTGGTGGTGGCCGATCCAACCCAACCCGTGAAGCGGGTATACGACCAAGTCGTTGCCCAAACAGCAGAAGTGGGACCCGTTCCCCCTAAAAATCTGTCAAATCTCGTCTGGAGAGACGGCGGGCCTCCCATCCCCCGCACAGTACTTCCCAAAGGTCAAGGATGTTCACGATCACACCCGCAGAGGCAGCTCCACTAATCATCATCAACGTAGATTTAACACTAAACAAGGCTCTAACTCGTTCTCCTGCTATACCATCAACATGTGGAACGCCCTTCCACAAGCCTTAAAGGAGAGCAAATCCCTAGCCTCCTTTAAAATTGGTATGAAAAGTCACCTTCAGGCAGCTGCTACCTGTGACTTGTAAGTGGACTAAGCCCCCATGCTCCCCCCCCACCCTTTTTTTCCTGCCTTTGTATTTGATGTTATGCTTTTTCTGCTTTTGAAATCATATTATCCTAGATAAAGTACTATGTTCTATCCGTCTGTCTTTCAATGTTATATGAGATACTTACAGTAAAGTGTGGTTCCTGTGGAAATAAGCCCGTTGCTTTCTAGGATCTCCTTTTAGTTGACCTTGTACCAGTGATTTGTACTGTCATGAAACTGTACTTTTTTCTATTGCAAACTTCTAATACATTCTTCCATCAATCAATCAAAGTGTAAGAGGTCGCTGTGGAGGGCGAATGGGCTGTTACTTGGGGAGGGGACGACTTCCTCTCCAAGAACAACAGGAACAAGAACGACAATAACAACCTACTTATTTTCTACATTTTAGTATTGATACTTTTACTTAACTATAAAATGTGAGTACACATTAACATTGGGTGAATCGTGGCATGCCTACCATAGACACATACAAAACAGAAAAAGTACAAACCTGCAGCACCACCTCTTTAATGGTTTTCAATCATTGTATCTTTTGCCTAGACGATCTGCACCCCCTGCACCTCCCGGCGGAAAACATGACCCAGAAGACATGTCCATTCTGTAGAATGAATTTTACAAAACCATGTGACTTAAAAAGACATATTAGAATTCATACAGGGGAAAAGCTCTTTTCTTGTACAGTTTGTGGGGTCTCCTTCAGCCGAAAGGACACTTGTGGAAAACACATGAGGGATCTGTGACGTTTAATAAGGTATGTGTCATATCTTGCCCTGTGCTGTGCTAGTTGTGTTTACAAATGCTAAAATAACTGTAATGTGTAGGCATGTTCAAGTGGAAAAAAACACACTGAAATTGTTAATTGCAATTATTTGTAAGACAGCTAGTTAAGTAAAATGTCCCGTTTGACACAGCCCTATGTCGCGAAGCGATGCGACGCCGGGCCCATTACAGGGGAGCCAGACTTCTGCATCACTGGCCACCTCGGGGACTTCTTCAGGTACCCAAGTGGCTGTTGTTGGCTCATCAAGTTCAAAAACTTTAACAGTTGAAATTGAAGGTGTCTTTGAAGACATTGTATATATTCTTTCCACGACTATACACTATACTGTTGACCAAGATAGCGATCGAAGCGGTCTCCGTCTGGTTACAGTACAAGCTGTTTAATTTGGAAGTGAAGTGGCACTACGTGTGCAATGCAGAGTATGACATTAACCATCAATGCAAAACACCCACAGATTGCTACATGCCCCGCAATGAAGCAAAGGAAGGCTTTTTCCTCTACTTTGTGGCCATTGCTTGCTTCTCCGTGCTCCTCAACATTCTTGAGATGGTGTACCTTCTGTGCAAGCAGAAGTGCTGCTTCAGACCCTGCAAGCAACGCAACCGCAGCAGAGTGGTGGTGGAGGACCCGGACAGCGTGCAGATCCACGGCCTCCCCATGGAGAACCCGGACGGGGTGCAGATCCACAGCCTCCCCAGCAACTCTCACATGTTGCAGAACCTACAGAACCAGCAGCTGGAGGACAACGATGTGGTGATGGAGGTTGAGGAGGGACTGACTGGGAGCCTCTCTGGGAGTCTGGATGGACACCAGGGAGAAGAAACAACAAGAGCTCTGGTTCATCATCAGGGAAGGCGCTCTTTCCTATTCCCCTAGTGCAGCTTCTCTGAACTTTCTACCACCAGCCTCCACCCGAGTTACAATATTTTAATTTCAGTCCTGCAAAAGCTAACAGAAGTGTTTTGACCCTTGTTTTTGTTTCTTCCCTAGACTGGGAAGAAACAAAAGCAAGAAACAAAGCAAGCCCCTTCTCCCTAGTAATGGATGGTTGGTATATCTCATTGAATGCTTTCTACTGAAAGTACACCTTATGCATAAAAACATGCATACTATTAGCCAATTATTGTAATTGTATACATTTAAAATTATTTCACCCTGATATCATACACATCCGACATTGTTTTAATCTGAATCGATACTTTGTTTCTATTTCAGGTGAAGCAGCGTTCGGGGATGGTCTCAAACAGCAGTTCTTATCTACCGTGATGGACAAAATCTCAAATGGTTTTGAGATCAATATAGGCTATATGCATATACACCATTTTGTTCTACTTCCGGGTGTCTTTCGACTTCCTTCACAGGTGTTACTGATGATACTAATGAAGGGTCTGTTCCATTCTGGTCAAACAGAGTTAGGGTGCTGATATTGTGCATGTTGGCTCACTAGAAACACTCTGCTACACCAGTGGGTCTCAAAGTGTCCTTGAGTGGGTTCCAAATGTCCCCATACAGGTGTGTAACTCTGAGAGTGTACCAATGCGGGTCCATTTGATTGCATTTGTACAGAGTTATGGGGGTCCTTGAAATTAAAGAACCACTGTACAATAAATCAAACAGAGCCTTCATTAGTATCATCAGTAACACCTGTGAAGGAAGTCGAAAGACATCCGGAAGTAGAACAAAATGTCGTATATGCATAGAGCCTATTGGTGACATTTTAAATTTCTTGAGAGTGGGTGTGTGGGAGGGGGGATCACTCAACTACATTTAAAATGGAAATGTCACACTTGTAGGAACTGACTCCTGGGCCCCTAATTTACAAAAACATGAATTAAACACTAGCTTATCTACACACTCATAACTGCTTTTTGGGTGTGAATATTTGTATAGCACTTGTTTACTTACTTGTTTTTAATTACATTTATCCAGGTGATTGAATGCCATAAGAGCCAGGTCAAAGAGCTAAGGAAGGTCCTGAAGGACACAGGTGTCCTTGACATGTTGAAAGAGCGAACTTTGTCCGTATTCTTCGTGACTGAACAATAAAAGCGCACCACATCAATTACATACTGTAAGTTATTATTGGGACAACAAGTCGAGTGAGGAACCGGGTCCTGCCGTCGAATATCTTTCAAACTTCAGGTGGGAAACCGTGTCGTTACAAAAAACGGCTGCCAATTTCTGATTCGAGCAAGGACACCCTGGATTCCTTGGGTACAACTATGGGTCCACGCTGAACTGGAAAACGTCAACAATGGCCGAAGAAGTTCCATGACGAAATTGACGATGGTAATTTTACTTTCTTATAATTACGTTTGTCATTTTTGAAAAATAATCACTTACACCCCAGTCCCCCTTTTCTCTTCAATCCTAGACAACACGGGTGGAACACTGCTCTTTGAAGGGGCAGAAGACCACAAAGTCTCATCCACCTCACGTGTCCTTTAAGAGGGAGACCTCTTCAGGGTGGCGGGTCGAATTATCGGGCACTCCTTCATTCACGGTGGTCCAGCCTTCACGGGACTGAGTCATGTGTTTGTGCAACTAATTAAAGGTACAGATATTTGCATACTAGTTCATACATAGACATGATTAGAATGAGTGTTCTGGTTGGGCAGCTGTAAAGGATTTGCAGAGTATTGACATCACAAGTAGAGGAAGTTGCTTTACTTGGTGTAAGTTTTGTACAATAATTAGCTTAGCTGTTGCACTGTCTTAAAGGTGATAAAGAGAACCTGCCAGCCCTGGACATCACCAACTGTCCTGACATGGATGTTGTGGAGGTCGTGTCTATATATTTTATTTACTACTACATTTGTTAAAATGATTGAAATGGACTATTCTTCTTATGATTTTAAAGTATGCTAACTGCTTTACTTTGAGAACATACAAGTGTTGTACAACTGTTCTTTACATTTCAGCTTGAGGGTCAGAGGGATCTAGCGAGCCCAAGTGGACTGACTCACTTGGAGCTGGTATTTCCCAGCAGTCAATGTGGAGAACAGGAGGTGGCTGGCTATGAATATACTGCAGTATGCGATGCGTGTGAAATATGAATTGATTTGGGCTTGAATTTTACATTTCTCGAGAGTGGGTGTGTGGGAGGGGGGTTCACTAAACTACATTTAAAATTGAAATGTCACACTTGTAGGAACTGACTCCTGGGCCCCTAATTTACAAAAACATGAATTAAACACTTAAGCCCCATTTCAAAAGGTGAAAATAGCTGATCTACACGCTCATAACTGCTTTTTGGGTGTGAATATTTGTATAGCACTTGTTTACTTACTTGTTTTTAATTACATTTATCATTTATCCAGGTGATTGAACGACTTAAGAGCCAGGGCAAAGAGCTAAGGAAGGGCCTGAAGGACACAGGTGTCCTTGACATGTAGAAAGAGCGACCCTCCCTGGCCGAGGTCCTTTTCCCCCGTTTGGCTAAGCAGGCGATGGCTCCAGAGGTAATTTGTAAATTATTGTACATTAGATCAGTGGTTCTCAACCTTTTCAGGCTGTGACCCCCAAAATAATCATATTTTAAACTGGGACCCCCAGTTTAAAATAACCACTAAACGTATCATGGATCTTTCCAGGTGCTATGTGACGAGAGATGCCCATCTTGCTGCAAGAGTCTCACAATTGGAAAGTGTGCACTGGAATGCAGAAACTGCCAGGAGTTTCGATGCCCACTGTACCTACCTGAGTTTTCTATTAAAAAAGTTTTAACCAGTAAAATGTGTTATTAGTTGCAGCCAAACATTTTGAGTTGTTTCATTTCCTGAGGAAGGTTTAGCTGATGCATTTGTGTGCGAGTGCATATCCAGCACCGGATTTGACCACAAAAGCTCTATACTTGACCTGAGTACTTGGTCTGCACTCTGGAGAGATTTACATATTTATGTAGTGCATAAATATGTAAATCCCCTCCCCTGGCTTCAATCAGTCAGTCAGTCAGTCTGTCTGTCTAATGCTGAGTGTACTGGAAGTGAACTCTCTCGACAAAGCCTCTCTCAAACTCAACTCCACAAAGCCTCTCTCAAACTCAACTCTACAAAGCGTCTATCAAACTCAACGCCTTGTTTCTTTTACACAAATACCGAGTGACAACTTAAACACTGCTATCATCGTCGTCATCATCATCATCATCATCATCATCATCATGACGGCACCTACCTTATCGCCCGGCTGTGCCTGCTGTCTCCAGTTGTCACTCCAAGTGTCCGAGCTGAAGTTACGAGTGTCCAGATTGCACCAGATCAGAGACGACGAGACCCTCCTCGACTCCCTCTGGCCGGATGAGTCCCCTATTGTCCCTGTGGCGACGACTTCTGATCCCGAGATCGTTGTGGGTCCTGCTCCAGCTCCTGCTGAGGACACCTTGGACGCAACCCTCCCAGCTGACCCAGACCACTGGATCCGTATTGGCACCAGGCCCAAGGTTCCACAGTCGGTCAAGCCAGGTCTGGACTCAACCCTCCCTGCTCCATGTTCCATTCCACTCCAGGCCAGCTCCACCCCCTGGTCACTGGTTTCCCGTGGCCCAAAACCCTGTTCCCCTCCATCCCTGGCTCCTCCGACCACCACGACAAACTCTTTCACGGCATTGATGAGTGACTTTCCCCCCCTCTCAAATGGCACCACTCCCTCAGTGATTGGCCCGAAAAAAGACCGCCGTGCCATCCTGAAAACGGCCGTCAAACGTCGGTTAGGGTGTTTCACTCCTCACCAGAAGTGTGCCCACCCTGTCCCCTCGCTGACCACGGCTGTCGAATGCTCGCCTACACCCACTGTTCCGCAGCCCCATTCTCCGTCTCCGATGGCTGCCCCCGCAGCATCGGTCCCTCGTCCATTCCCCCTCATGTCACTCGTACTCCAGCCGCCTGCCCCTTCCAATCTCCATAATGCTGCTTTGCCAAATTCTTCATCCACCATGTCCATGCCATTGCCTTCTCGTACATCCCCATCACTGCTTGTAATCGGCGACTCGGTCGTGAGAAATATCCATCTTCCATACGCACTGACCCGCTGTTTCCCCGGAGCGACTGTCCCCATCCTCCTGGATTTACTCCCCGGTGTCTTAAATTCACTCCCTCCATCCATCAAAATGGTCCTGGTTCACATTGGGACGAATGACACTGCACTCTGCATTTCCGAGCTGACTAAAGCAAACTTTCTAAAACTTGTTGACATTTTAACCTGCTCCGGTCTTCCATTTTTTCTCTCCGGCCCGCTCCCGACTTTCATGGGCAGCGATGAGCGATTTAGTCGACTTGCTAGCCTTAACACATGGCTCATAAGGCTCTGCCGAGCTCATGATTTTAATTTTATAGGTAATTTTAACTTGTTTTGGGGCCGCGCACTCCTTTTCAAAGACGACGGTCTTCACCCAAATAGCCTAGGCAGCAAAACGCTAGCAGCCAATCTGGCTCGCGGCGTTAATCATTACACTGCTCTGGTCAACATCAACAATGACCGGTCCGTCAGCTATTGACGTCCCCAGTACTCCCCGCCCTATAGTTCCGCCCCTCAGCACTTTAGTTCCGGACCACAATTTTATTTTCATACTTTTAATATTGTTAATCCTGCTCGTTATTCACCCCCTGTTCTTAATATAATCAACACTCTAACTGACATGCCTGCTATTTTAACCTGCCCCTCCCCCCCATCCAAAATCCCTGTTTTGAGCAGACATAGGCTCTATAATCCAAACCACCGCACCAACAGTGGAGTAAATCCTGCCCTCCTTCGCCCACTGAGCCGCGCTGCCACCTCTACCAACCTGGATTTAAACCTCCGCATGGTTTTATTAAATGTTAGGGCTATAACGCACAAATCTTTTATTTTAAATGAATTTTTTATATCCAATAAAATATAAAAATGACAGAGACCTGGCTAAAGGATGGTGATTGTTCTGCTTTCTCTGAACTCCTCCCCCCGGACTGTTCGTTCTTTAGTTCCCCCCGAACGACCACCACCACCACCGGTGGTGGTCTAGCCTCAGTTTTCCGGTCCAATCTTTTGTGCCAACTGTCTCAGTGTGATATCAGCTATCCTAGTTTCGAGCTCCAGCAATTTCAGATGAACCTGTCATCTCCTGTATTTTGTGCTGTCATTTATCGTCCTCCCAAATATAATGCTGATTTTATTCATGATTTTGGTGACTTTCTATCGGTTATAATGGTTAAACATGAGCGCGTTCTGATCCTGGGCGACATAAATATTCATGTTTGCTGTGAGTCCCATCCGTTAGTGAATAGTTTTCTTAATCTCCTTGATTCTTTTAATTTGGTCCAATCAGTAAATGGCCCGACCCATGAAAAAGGGCACACTCTTGATCTCATTATATCATATGGTCTTTCTGTCTCTGTCAGTGAGATTCGCAAATCATTCCGCGTCTCTGACCATTTTCCTGTTTTGTTTAATGTCTCAATTCCTGGCTCCTCTGTTAAGCCCCCCACCCCTGCCTCCCGCCAGCGCTCAGTCACCACTGCCACTGCCTCTCAGTTTTCCCTTATTTTTAATAATGCACTACAAGCCCCTGCTGAACACTGCACTTACAGTCCTGATGAACTTCTGTGCATGTTCAATTCCACATGCACTAAGATCCTGGACTCTGTGGCCCCGCTTAGATTAAAAACAAAAAGCACCAAAGCTCTTTCTCAGCCTTGGTTAAATAGCTCCACACGTGCTCTCAGATGCATTTGCAGACATGCTGAGAGAAAATGGAAAAAAGACCAACTCCACGTCTCTCTCGACATCCTACGTTGCTGTTTGGTAGACTATCAAAGAGCTGTTAAAACTGCAAAAACCAAATACATATCTGACCTAGTTTCCAAAAATAGCAATAAACCACAGGTTCTTTTCAACGTCCTAAATTCAATCATCAATCCCCGTGATGCTTCTCCCATTGTGCCTTCCCTCACCCTCTGCCAAGATTTTCTTAAATTTTTCACTGACAAAATCACTGCCCTCAGGTCAGCCCACCCACTCACTGCTCTAGACCCCATCCCATCACCACTAATCCGTACCTTTGATCAGTTTGAGCCTGCTTCCCTTGCTCTTCTCACAGACATCGTCATACACCTGCCCCACTAACTGTGCCTCTGACAGTATGCCTTCTCGTCTTCTCAAGGACGTTTTTGACTCTGTAGGCACTAGCGTTCTACTGTTAATAAACACCTGTCTCAGCTCTGGGCTCGTCCCTGCAGCTTTTAAACATGCTGTAGTTCAGCCTCTTTTAAAAAAGAAAAATCTGGACCCCTCTGCACTCTCAAATTTTAGGCCCATCTCACAACTCCCTTTCCTATCCAAGGTTCTCGAAAAGGTAGTATATCTTCAGCTTCAATCTTTTTTAACCACCCACAGGATACATGAAACCTTTCAGTCAGGCTTTAGAACAGGCCACAGCACTGAAACAGCCCTTCTCCGAGTTTACAACGACATTCTTTTAACCGCTGACACTGGATCCCCTGCTGTCCTGGTTCTTCTCGACCTGACAGCCGCTTTTGATACGGTTGACCACCCAACTCTGCTGCATAGATTGGAGCACACTGTTGGTGTCACTGGCACTGCTTTAGAGTGGTTCAAGTCCTACCTGACCGATAGGACCTTTGCAGTCAGGCTAGGCGACCATTCCTCCAGCATTGGCCCCCTTAACTGTGGAGTCCCCCAGGGTTCTATCCTCGGCCCCCTTTTGTTTTTACTTTATATACTGCCATTAGGAACAATTATTAAAAAATACAACATTGCTTTCCATTGTTACGCCGATGATGTTCAGCTCTATCTACCTCTAAATACAAAAAACACAGACTCAACTAAGCTGTTACTAGATTGTCTCACAGATATCAAAGCTTGGATGGCCACAAACTTTTTAACTTTAAACGAAGGCAAGACTGAGGTGCTTGTCTTTGATCACGGACCAAGTTTCCCGATCGCCCAGCTGGGCTCACTTAGTGCCAACACTCGCCCGTGTGTTAAAAACCTTGGAGTTACCTTTGACAGCAAATTCAAGTTCGACAAGCAAATTAGCTCTGTTGTCAAGGCTAGCTTTTTCCAATTAAGGCTGCTGGCCAGGATTAAGGCCTACTTACCTCCATCCGACCTGGAGAGGGTGGTCCATGCTTTATTACCTCAAGACTAGATTACTGCAATGGTTTATATCTAGGTATTGATAAATCTGCTCTCAGGCGTCTGCAGCTTGTTCAGAATGCTGCTGCTCGCCTCCTTACTGGCAAGAAAAAGCGTGACCATATCACACCTATTCTTGCCCTACTCCATTGGCTCCCCGTCCGCTTTAGAATAGATTTTAAAATTTTATTGTTTGTTTTTAAAGCCCAAAATGGGCTGGCCCCCCCATACCTTTGTGATTTTATCCAGCCTTATATACCAGCCAGACCTTTGAGGTCGGCTGACCAGCTGCTCTTGATTGAGCATGGTGCCTCGTACAGGACCAGAGGTGACCGTGCCTTCGCTGTGGCCGGTCCCAAGCTTTGGAATGCTCTGCCCTCTCACATTCGCTCTGCACAGTCCCTGGGTGTTTTTAAATCCTTACTGAAAACCCATTTATTTTCCTTGGCTTTTAACTCATACAGTGCCAGGCGACTTTTAGAGCAACTTTCTCACTATGGAGTTCCCTGCCAAGCGACTTTGGGCGACTTTTACTTTTTTTTTGGACCCAATTAAATCTAGTAAACATGATTTCAATCGCGATTTTGCATGTTCCACCCCCCATACAACCCCATCTTTCAAACATGGCAGCCATTTTTGTTTACATCTGAAGAAAACATTATGGCTGATAAATCATGAATGCCTGAACGGATTTCCAATCTTTTTTTTTGTTTGAAAGCTGTGAACAGCCTGCACAAACATGGTGCATGATCTGTGCATGGGCGTGCATGATCTGTGCACTATAAATTACATGGGAGTCTATGGAGGCTTCTGGCACTAGTGCCACTCGAGGGGCATTTTAAATTGGCAGTAAGTGAGTTAATACTGTTTAATATGTATGCCATTTTGTTTTCCATTTCACCTTGATATGTTGTTTTTTTTTTTTTGCTTTGTTTTCTTTTTGCCTTGTTGTTTTTAATCTGTTGATTTTTATCTTTGTTCTTGTGCAGCACTTTGGTTTCGATTTTGGTCGTTTTAAAATGTGCTATATAAATAAAGCTTGATTTGATTTGATTTGATTTGAATAACATAAATCAATAGTGGCGTTTCCATAAAGCCACTTTTTGCACATTAACGGCTTATTCGCAAAATGTTTTTATGGAAACACTTCAAAATGCGAATAAACTTTCATTATCCGCAAAAAAAGTTATCCGCTTGGAGGAGGAGGATTTTGAGCCTTTATCGAATAAACTAAATGCGCTTAAGTGAATGGAAACGGGTCAGACAATAAATGCGAATAGATTATGACGTTCTAGGTCCATTTCCCCTGCCGCTTTGTCCATGGTATAGCGTTAGCCCACAAAACAAACCTGTTTGTTACACACGGAGTGACACGGACTGCACCGACCATGTGTAAATTCCTCCCGTTTTCACCTCAAGCCATCGGTGGCGAGCGAACCCTTCCTCATCCCACGGTGTTGCGTGCCTGAAGTGCCCAATAATCTACAAGCTCACAGGCACAGCAGCTCGCATCCACGTCTCCGCGCCGCGTTGTGAGCTTGCAGATCGGCCACCTGACCTTCCAGAGGACGCTGAAACTTGCACTGTGCAGCGACGCGACCGCGGTTTTCCCGGTGAACCGGTAGCTTTATGTATTGAGAGGAACTCTTGCCAATTTCGTAAGAGACTCGTCGCCAATTGTAATATATTTAAAAGTTATTTGGGGCCATGATGATGACTGATAATCCCTTCTTCCCACTACTAGACAGCGACCGAGTCACAGCAGTCAGACGTGCAGACGGTGCAGTGCTCAGGTTCGGTCTGAAAAAAATCAGCCCGATCAACTCATGCGACCGTCGCTAATTCGAATGACACCCGCAAATGGAAACATGCTAAATTCGCTTTGTCTTAATGCGTATTTCTGATAATTCGCTTCCCTAATTCGAATAAGTTTATGGAAACGCCACTAATGTAATTCAGGGGTAATGTGGAAGTATTATTTACAGGAGGGGTAACCTGAGCCAAGCTCTACACTGAGAAACCAAGTAGGCCTAAAAGAGACAACTTCTCTTCACCGAAAATGAATGAAACACAAACTCCATGCTCTTTGGGAAAGGGGTTGCTACAGTATATTTGCTCCAACTCTAAGATCCTCCCAGACCCAAGTGATAATGAACCATAATGAAACCTTGGGAAAAGATGAATTAGACTTGTTTGACCACTCACAGCAGGGCACACACTAACACTACTATGATCATATGCTGTTAACGCAAATAAATGAGGACACCCTCAGAAACGAGTTGATGCAACTCAGTGAGTTTAACCTGCAGTGAAACGTCAAATAAATATGAGCCTTTTTGGTGATTTGCCTTAAACCTTCATTTGTGACTCTTAACTCTCCCAACGCTTTGAACGTTCACGTTCGCCCGATTTCGCAAGACCTCTCCGCCAATACGGCGCTCGTTCGGTTTGTTCGTCTGATGACTGTAAGCTGATGAGGGGTCGCGCGGCCGTTTACTGTAAACACATTTTCCGCGGTGATGGTGTAAAAAATCCATTATGCGTTAGATCAACGGAGAACAATTCACTTCCTTGTTGATTTCCTCTGGCTGTAAGGCTCTGTGGCCAGTGACTGGTCTTCTTCTTCTTCAACACATAACAGGCAAATTCACATTCATTCTTGCATGACGCCGCCCTCTGCTGCCTGGCAGACCAAAGTGCACTATTGCACAATCAAAAAAAATAAAAATAAATAAATAAATGTCTGTCTGTCTATCTACTATAACGTTGCAAAGGTAAGCCGCTTTTTGATGGCACCAGACCCAATAAATAAATAAATAATCTGGCAGTAGGAGAGTTAAGTAAAGCAGGGGTATTCAAAGTGGGTGACGCGATGGCAGTCCGTTTATTATTTGTATTGTATCCAAAACGGCCCAATTCCAAACCGAGCCCGTCCTCATTCATGCATCCTTATACGGCACACCTTAGAGTTCTCAAACTCTGCCCGAGCCCGACCCGACCCAAATGTATGCTAATTGGTCGGGTCGGGCCGAGCCTCGGGTTCTGTGAGTAAAAAAAAAAAGAAAAAAAGTTTTATTTTTTATTTTTTTAATATTTAATAAAGATAAAGAACATGGCGCTGGCTGACTGGCGTTTCATTCGCTTATTTATTATATGACCACAAGCACACCACTGGCAGCAGACGAGCAGAGGCTCTGTAGGCCAGTCAATCTAAGCTAAAAAAGGGCCTGACCCAAAAGAAATTGCAATCCTACTAATAAAGGAGCAAACTCACGCTCTAACGCTCTAACGCTCTAACGCTCACGCTTATCTACGTTTATCTATTCACTCGCTTCAGCAACTGATCCCAAAGTTCACATGGTATTGGCCATTAGCATTATACCAACGGTGACGGAGCCCGAATTTCATTTCTCCCAAATTAAAGCTGTTTATTAACGTTTTCTACTGTCTGTTGCCAGGGTTACGGTCCGTTCCTCCAGGCCATGGGATCTGTAGCCCCACACACACACACACACAGCTCCCTCTCTCACAGTTAGGAATGTGCATTCTCTCTCTCTCTCTCTCTCTCTCTCTCTCTCTCTCTCTCTCTCTCACGCTTTCACCAGGTGCGTTTGATGTGTGTCTCATCTTCCAACGGGTATGAAAAAAAATGTAAAATTATTTGTATCCATCATAAATATACACTCCTCCATGAGCTGCTCCTTACATTATGATGCTCCCACATATTCTCACGCACGCACCAGTTACAGTAACTTTCCCCACAACCCACACTCTGCACATATTTTGGAGCACATATCGTCGAACGGGTAAGGTCTAGTAGTAATGGTTCAAGGTTTTTTATGATCCTTAGGGTCATCCCAATAACATATTAAAAGTAGTGAATTATATATTTAGTGGATCAAGGTGAATTCAGATCAAGTTTAGGTCCATTCACTTACTATACAGGAAAAAAAGACCCCCAAAAAATCTTATTTAAGTAGCATGTGAGGGGTCTAACTAGGGTTTTTTCATGATTCTGAATCCATTGCAAGCATTTGTTTTGCACGAAAAACATTCCTTGGGCTAGAAACGGAAACTACAAAACTATGGATTAGTGATGAGTCATCACTTTTCTGGGGCCAGCTCCGTTTTGTGGTGTCCGCTTTTAACCTGACGAATGTTTTTTGTGCAAAACAAATGCTTGCAATGGATTCAGGATCATGAAAAACCCCTAGTTAGACCCCTCACATGCTACTTAAAGAAGATTTTTTGGGGGTCTTTTTTTTCCTGTAGGCTATAGTAAGTGAATGGACTCAAACATGAACCCCCTGAATTTACCTTGATCCACTAAATATATAATTCACAATTTTAATATGTTATTTGGATGACCCTAAGGATCATAAAAAACCTTGAACCATTGCTATTGCAATTTCTTTTGGGTCAAACCTGAGATTGACTAGCCTACTGCTCTGCTGCAGAGCAGAGTGAGAGAGAGAGAGCTGCGATCAGAGACAGTGCTTGCGATGCTGGCAGCAGGCTGCTGCTGATAGCGGGGCAGTTAAGGAGAACAATACTTCAGTTCTGGAAAGAAGCACCAAAATGTTACAGAGTGTACCTCTTGGGCCATTCTTTAGAAAAATCACATTAGACACTTAATTTTCAAAATGGCCGCCAGTTTTAAAGATGGCCGCCTTTTCGGATATGTTTTACAGGACGCCAGCCAGTTAATATCGAATTTTCATAATATTAAAGTTGTTTTGTAGGTTTTAAAACATCCTGAGTTCATTTATTACACTTTTAAAGCAGCCAGAATAACCTTTCTGACTTTTGGTTGGGGTCTTTCCTCACCTGGGACCCCCCAGACAGACCCCTGAGCCTATTTCAGTAATCGCTCTGCTCCTGCTCCAGAACAATGTTAAATTAGATCTGAAATATGCTCTGAAATAAAAAATGACTAGTAGCAAATAACAGAGGTCTTCCACGGGGGGTCCGGGACGCGTTATTTGAAATGACACCCGAGCTCCAGGCGGAGCCGCTCGATTGTCCACGACACTGCAAGCGGCGCGAAGGCCAGCGACCTTGGTCACTGCGGCGCTCGGGGGCGAAGAGCGGGCCAGGGCCGCGCGAGTTACGAAGCCGTGGTGAATGCAATCGTTATATTTATGCCCAGGCCGTAAGGCCTGGGCAAGCCCACGATAAACGCCCTGTCCAAGCGACTACAATGGAGCGCTCCCTAGCTCCGCTTCAGCCAATCAAAAGCTTCGGTGGGCGGGGTTTCCCTGGAGCTCGGGTGTCATTTCCAATAACGCGTCCGGGACCCCTGGGGGGATCCTCAGAGCTACTACAGGGGGCCTGCCAAATCTCTTTTTTATTTTTGAAACTTCTAATGTTTTTATGTATCCTGGTTTTATGTACTTTGATGGTTCATTAGTATTCTCAGTATTATTTATAAAAAAATGTGTTAAACAGTTATGGTTGACAGCTGTTACTGCAGGGATTGCAATAATGAAGGTATTGCAACTTTTCACTTTGGGCGCAGAACAACATTTTCATTTATTGCACTGCACTCACACTGACCACACACGCACGCACGCACGCACGCACGCACACACACACACACACACACACCTTTTTGTTATTGTCACCCCAAAACCCTCACCTTATTAGAGCCCATGGTCAATTACGCCCAAAGAGATTCACTACAATACAGTAATTTCAGACATGCAGAATATATTCGTCTTCATCATCATCATCTTCAATGTCCAACCTAATAGTGTTGACACAGTCTCCACCATAGCATAGAGTGAAAGGCAGGTTATTTGAGCAGCTGCACCGTCCCTTACAACCTGCTTTGCAGACACATTTGATGAGCTCAAGTACTGCCTTTGGAGCAGGGAGAGCAAGAAACCTGACTGGAATATACCCTCCACTCTCTGAATTCCATCTATTTTCTTCGATTGGTGGAAGCACAGGGTATGGTATGGTCAGGTATGATTTATCCTGCATTGCGACAGAGTTGGCGCGGAGGTAATGTGGTAGCAGTGCAGCACGAGTTGGAGGTAGCATCTCACCCTCCAAGTTCTTTGACAGAAATAGTTCCATCTGAGTAATCCCAGGGTTGTTGGACCTTTTGAACTGTAAACATGGCATGCAAAATGTTCCGACTGCAATGTTGATGGAAGCTCATCATTTATAAGCTCAGGAGGAATGGCCAATGACCTTGCCAAGGTCCTTGAAGCGGTTAATGGCTTGGTCATCATCATCATCATCAAGTAGGCATTGATGTCTTTTTGGTGATTCCAACAAATGTTACTCCCCAGTCAGCACCTGAAAAACTATGTACGCAAAGGAACCCTTGACATTTGTAACATCCAATAACTTGAACTCACTCGAATATATAAATGTCCTTTTTTTGTACCGGAGGCAAGGACTTGATAAGGAATCGGGGTATCAGCCTCTTCATGTGTTTGCACTTCCTCAAAATCATGTCCCTTGATGAAGGTATCCTATTATGATGCCTACTTTGTCATACCTGACAAATTGCCCTGAGCTTCCATCAATTGAAAAAAATAGATGGAATTCAGAGAGTGGAGGGTATGAACAGTCAGGTTTCTTGCCCTCCCTGCTGCAAACGCAGTACTTATCAAATGTGGCTGCAAAGCAGGTTACAAGGGACGGTGCAGCTGCTCAAACAATAACCTGCCTTGCACTCTCCTCCCTGCAAATGCTATAGTGGAAACTGTCAACACTATTAGGGAGGACATGTATAGTGAATTTCTTTGGGTACAATTGACCGTGAGCTCTTTAAGAGGATAGGGTGCGGGTTTTTTTGGGGTGATGATAACAAAGAGGTGTGTGTGTGTTGTGTTGTCAATGTGGGTGCAGCGTAATAAATGGACATGTTAGACTGCGCGCCCAAAGTGAGAAGTTGCAATACCTTAATTCTTGCAATCCCTGCAGTAACACCTGTGAACCTGTCTGTCTAACACAAAAATGTAATAAATAATACTGAGAATACTAATTAAAACAGTTTAAAAAAAGAAAAGAACTTCCCCATCAAGATTCGGCAGGCCCCCTGTAGTAACTCTGAGGACCCCCTAGGGGTCCCGGACCCTCTGTGGAAGACCCCTGGGTATTTGCTACTACTAATTTTTGCTTTCAGAGCCCAGTTACAACAACTTTAATGCTTCAGTTATGATCTAATTTAACATTGCACTGGAGCAGGAGCAATGCGATTACTGAGATAGGCTCAGGGGTCTGTTTGGGGGGTCCCAGGTGAGGAAAGACCCCAACCAAAAGTCAGAAAGGTTATTCTGGCTGCTTTAAAAGTGTAATAAATGAACTCAGGATGTTTTAAAACCTACAAAACAACTCTAATATTATGAAAATCGGACATTAACCGGCTGGCGTACTGTTCAGAGGCAGCCATCTTGGAAACATGGCAGCCATTTTGATTTTTCAGTGTCTAATGTGTTTTATCATAGGAACAACCCCTAAGGAGTACTTGTGAAAAGTTTTAGGTTTCTTTCCACTTCTGAAGTATTTTAGTGCAAAAATGCATTTATCTGCCCCGCTATATACTTAATAGCAGGCTGGTGTTGCACACCAAAATGGCATTCAATCTACAAACCCACTGAAGTCTGCTTTGCATTACGATCTGACTTGTTTAGAACTTGCAGATCAGTGCTTCTTATTCAGGCCAGGGTCATAAATCAGCCAGCTATGATGCAGGGTGGAGGAGAAAAAGAGAAGCGACAGAGTTTTAGTTGAGCAACAGAGACGGCAAATGCAGACAGATGCATGCGTTGCAGGATGTGAACACAATGAGGAGGATTAAGGATTCAACTTTTCTTCATGAGAAAACATGCTAATACAACCAACAGTGGAAAGGTAGGCTAATCTCTCTCACTCTCTCAGCCTACTCCGCTATAATAACACATGGTACGGCCACCTGGAGGCGTTTTTTATTTATTTTCCTTCACTCAGGCTTTTCAGGGTTTCGGGCTTAAAATGATGAAACTCGTTAGGGTCGGGCCGAGCCTCGGTCCTGCCCCGTCGGGCCCAGTTAGGGCCGGACCTTAATTTTCAGGCCCGTTGAGAACTCTAGCCCACCTACACTATTGCGATATTTTATAAGATCAGAACTCGTTGATCGGTGATCATTAAAAAAAAAAAAAAAAAAAAAAAAAATCGGGTCAGTTATATCCCACTGTGCAAGTGAAATATCTGATAACAGCTCTGGCTCCCACATCACAAAAATATATCTTTCGGGTGCATGGGACGCATACCTTCCTACTAGACTATAACAGGGGGTTTAGAATCAACAAGAAGTGTTTCAGCAGTGTCAGTGTAGTACAGTATATTTGAATATGAAAACTCGATTTATAGATATGGTATATTGCTGTAGGCTAATGGCATCTTATATTGCTGTAGGCAATATAAGATGCCATTAGCCATTAGCCATTGAGTTTATCAAATTGGTTTTTATAACTTAGTGTTTTCTTAAATTTTTTCTAGTGATTTTGTGAATGGTTTTTTTTTTTTGTCTTGCCGTTTTTAATTGTTTGGTTCCATGAATTGTTTTATGGTTTTCCTGCTTTGATTTGGAGTGCTTGTGTTTCAACTTGTGTTTCAACCTTTTACCAGGGGTGTCAATTGGGTATGGCAGGAGTATGCAGCTGCCATATCCTGGGTCCAGGGGGGGAAATAAAAGTTATTTTTAAATATAAATCCATGAATGTCTTTATTATGTTGTTAAATTACAGTAAAATAATTACAAATGCAAAATCTAACAAAATGGTCACTTTAACAAGGTAATTATATTCTCCAGGTACCGCCGGTCAGCTGCACAGGTGCAATGGACTTGAACAACCGTTCCACGCTTCCATATCCAGCCCAAGAAACCATAGAAACGAGGGGAAAAAATAAAATGTACTTCTTAAAATAAATGAATCATGCCTGTTGATAAGGTATGGCAACGTGTCTTCACCAGTCATGTTGCCATACCTTAGCTTTTTCTGAACTGACTCCACTGCCTTGTACAGCACTTTGGTTCCACTTGGCAGTTTGTAAACGTGCCATGAAAATAAAGTTTTACATTTGATTTGATCTTCCAAGGTGAGCAGGGTGGGGCATTCCTGCTGCTTTCCACCCACACACCTTGCAGTACGCCATGTTCCACTCATGCAACATTTACACACACCACTGATCTACTGACTCCACACCACACTGTATCCGTGAGTCTTATGTTGTTATGTTCTTTTCATTCAGTATTCTTTATTAGCTTTTTGTTAGGATTTGTTTAATAAATTCTATCCTGTTATACTTTTACATTGGTCTCCTCTTCCCCATTGTTTGCCATAGCAAAAGCCAGCTATGATACAATTGACACAAACAAAGACAGTTCTCTACTCCCACTACCAGCACAGAGACACAGCCTTGATGTCTCTGGCAAGTGGCAGCCTTTTATCCTCAGCTGAGCCAACGAGCTTGGACTATACCATTTACAACAGGTTGTATTATAAATGTGATAGCATACCATAAACACATATATAAACATACCATAAATGCACAATACATATCTTTAATCCATAACTAAAAGTCTCCATGAACTATCCAATATAATAACGCCCAACTGCAACATAAATTACCAACAACACATAAGCACATCATAACCCCCCTCTGACATCCTGACTATGGTCCAGCCCAATTATACTGAAGACACACCAGGTAATGTTAAGCATTCAATCAAAACTCATCAACAAAACTTAACACTACAGGCAGGCTATGTTGCACTCTCCATATTGCACTAAGCTATAAATATAAACTGTTATATAAAAATATGTTGCATGCCATACTCCCCCTGTTGCCTATTCTGTTTCCTGTTACTATACCGTCAAATACCCTATAAACAGATATTTGAGAGAATAGAGGTGCATTCTACTATTGATAAGATAAGGCACATCCAGCAGTTATACATTACTATAATTGTGAAGCCCTTTAAAAGGAGACAGGATTCTTTAGTGTTGTCCATATTGTCCGTCTCTAGGTTACTAGAACCCATTTTTAGTATTTTGACTAAAAAGAACACTGTTTTCTTGTTGAACAACAGAGTTGGGAAAACCACAGCCCCCTGAGGAACTGATGGACCTGCTGGTTCTGCTGTATGAGTTCCAGAACCCCAGACTCACCGCCGACGTCCTGTCCTCCATTCGGACTATCGATCTCACCAACATCCGAATGACTCCCCTCAAGTGCTATGTTCTGAGTTCTGTGCTTTTTTAGCTTTCACCTTGAAGAGCTGGATCTGTCATCCTGCCATCTGACGCACACTTTGCTTGAGATGCTATGGCCTGCCTTCAAACACACACACAACCTCAAGTGAGACAAACTTAAACCTATCACTCTTGGACCATATATATCTTGATGTGATGCTGCCAAATGGTTTTATATATTTATATATTTAAATGTATTTTTTTTCTATCGACTCGTGTTTAACATGACTGTAGATGATAAACTATTCTTTGTACCACTCATATATAATGTACCCACCCTATAAACAAACTGACTTTAAAACACTGGCATAGTGTTTACATGAGTTGCATGATCACTTCTTATAGCTAAACTGCTTTGAGGAACCTCTGACTGGTTTAAGACCAGAATCATATTTGCTTTACTGGTGAACAAACCACTCTTTAAAGGAGGCCTACAGACCAAAATAATACCCCCCCTGAATGAGAATGTTTCCCCAGACCTTCTTACCTGGTTAGGTTGATTTGCTTAAATTTTGCCCCTGTCCAGAGATTTGTAGATTAGTCCCATCAGCTAAAACGGTAGCTATAGCTTTTATACAAAAGCGCCCATTTAGGCCGCCTCAAAAGTATTTTTTTTTAATGAATCGATCAGACATGCTTCCAACACACACCACACACGGTGGTTTAGCCTGTGAAGGGTTAATAGTTTGTTTACTGGGACAGAGCAGCACCGGACACTGCAGCTGGGAGCTCTCGCGAGATTCTCGCGATACTTCCGCTCCCAGCTCTCTGTCTGGAGCTGGGCAGGAAGTCACCTAGACCGCTTGTTTTGTTTACATTGGATGCACGAGCACAGCGATTCTTCTCATTCACTCTACTGGATTACAGCGAACAACATACAAACTAGATTACATTCTTTTTGTGTTTTATTTTACTATCTTATTTATACCACGATGCGTTGTGTGTATCCTGGCTGTAAATGGTCAAAGACAAAGGGTACCCTACGCTCCAAAAGTTTTCATAAAATACCTTCTCTGGACGCGGATTTGAGAAAACTTTGGCTCCTCGCAATGGGAATGGATCCGAGTCTTACTCCTGAACAGACAACGTCATGTTTAGTCTGCAGCGAACATTTTGATCCAGACGATTTTCACCCCAAACAACAAGCAGCAACTACTACCTCGCCCAAGAAAAGAACTGGTCTGAGACAAACAATAAAAAAAGGTCCAAAAGAACTTCCAAAGGTCGGAAACGAACGGCCAAGGCTGAAAAGTCACGCTGTACCCAAAAGGATAACAGCTGAGGTAGGTTCTAAAAAGAAGATATATATATTTTTTAAAAGTTTGTCTATAATATTTTAATTCTTTATATGCAACAAGTAACCTTCAAACAAACAGCCCCTCACGTTTGATATCCAGCTGTGTTTATTCACCAAGGGGAATAATTCTTATTAAAAAATGGCTTCTTTGAAAGTTAGTCAAATCCCTATAATTGATTGGCTCTATTGTGTGATATTGCCCATTGAAATTTGATTGCATTATTTTCTTTTAGTACTGGATAGTAAGCCAAGTTAGCGAACTTTCTTTTCCACGCAAACACATTTTCTTTTGTTGGTTTAGAATTTACTGTAGCCAATACTGTATTGTATGCACCCATCCCCCATCTCACAGGAGCAAAGCATTTTAGGACTGCTACGGGCTGTCCACATGCAAGTTACTTTTTACACATCATTCGTTTGTTATCACAACATTCAGATTAAAAACATCATTGTGGGCTCGCCTATAAGGCGAGCACACTTTAGATATTGTCATTATTTCTATACTAGGCAGGCAGTCAGTGCAAGTATCAAAAAACTTCGGTTCCTTTCTACTCCTACATACTTAGTGAGAAAATGAAAATAAAAACATCAATGTGTTCAGCTTACTGTGGCGACGTGTGCTATTACTTTTTACAGCAATCGGCCAAATGGTGGCGCTGTAGGAAGCCTTCGAAAGTGCGAACTTTGAACAGGTATAGCTCATGCTGTGTTTGAGGTAAAGCCATGAAACCTGTATACACGTATGCGTCTCCTCATGCCGAACAACCTTTACGCTCTGACTTTTGACCTTTGACCTTTAGATCTCCCACAATTTGGAATTATATGAAAAACAGTAAAAATCTATCTCCTCCTGGGTTTTTTTCGTTACGCGCACGAAACTTTTTTCACATGAACTTTGGACCAATACGGTCAGATTGATCAACCAGATTTCTTTTAAAGTGAAATATAATTTTTTAATAATTCAATCAATATTGCGGTTTTATGCAAATTATTCTTCGCCCTCTAAATCATACATGCAAAGTTACACGTTCATGGCATTTGGCAAAGATGTAGAGGGTTAGTCAAAGTATTACTGAAACCAATTTTAGTCCAATCGGCCAAAGGGGGGCGCTATACGAAGCGTTTGAAAATTCAAACTTCAAACGGGCATAAGTCATGACTCGTTTCGTTTTAAGACATGCAACTTGCTTACACGCGTGCTTTGACTCGAGCAGAAGACATCTGTGTCGTTGTTAAGTAAGCTCCGCCCTTCAATTTTCCGCCATTTTGAGCAGTTTGTAAAACGCGTAAACCGGCTTTTATTCTGGAATTTTCGCTCCACGTGCACAAAACTTTTTTTACGTGAACTTTGGACCGATATCTAAAGATCTGTCAGATCGGATTTCTTTAAAATTGAAACATGCTTTTTTAAATAAATTCAATGAATATTGCAGTTTTATGCAAATTATTCTTCTGCCTCTAAATCATACATGCAAAGTAACATGTTCATGGCATTTGGCAAATATGTAGAGTGTTAGTCCAAATATCACTAAAACCAATCTTACCCCAATTGGCCAAAGGGGGGCGCTATATCATTTTGAGCAGTTTGTGAAACGCTTAAACCCGTTAGGATTTTTTTTTGCAATTTGCATGAAACATTCTACACACAATCTAAGGACCTTTATCTAATATGCCTATGAAGTGCACACACACACAAAAAATAAAATAATAATGAATATAGCTGCAAGCAGCGATAAAGTGGCCAAAGCCAAAAACACCTCAAATCATGAACACAGCCTGCAATGTGCGTGAAATCTTGCAAGCACATTCCCAATAGGTCAAGGAACAGATACCACCCTTCTCACATTGGCCTGTTATAGCGCCACCAGCGGGTCAACTTTTGCGCAACACATCTTTGGAACAAAATGGACCAATCTTTGACGTCAGTAACGTCAAAGAGAGCACTGCCTGCGATCTTGACATTTTGTACTTTTATAGCCATTGTTTTCTGGCTTGAAGCGAGGCGAGCACACTTTAGATATTGTCATTATTTCTATACTAGGCAGGCAGTCAGTGCAAGTATCAAAAAACTTCGGTTCCTTTCTACTCCTACATACTTAGTGAGAAAATGAAAATAAAAACATCAATGTGTTCGGTTTACAGTGGCGAAGTGTGCTATTATTTTTTATAGCAATCGGCCAAATGGTGGCGCTGTAGGAAGCCTTCGAAAGTGCGAACTTTGAACAGGTATAGCTCATGCTGTGTTTTAGGTACAGCCATGAAACCTGTATACACGTATGCGTCTCCTCATGCCGAACAACTTTTACCCTCTAACTTTTGACCTCTGACCTTTAGGTCTCCCACAATTCGGAATTATATGAAAAACAGTAAAAATCTATCTCCTCCTGGGATTTTCGCGTCAAGTGCACAAAACTTTTTTCACATGAACTTTGGACCAATACGGTCAGATTGATCAACCAGATTTTTTTTAAAGTGAAATATAATTTTTAAATAATTCAATCAATATTGCGGTTTAATGCAAATTATTCTTCGGCCTCTAAATCATACATGCAAAGTTACACGTTCATGGCATTTGGCAAAGATGTGGAGGGTTAGTCAAAGTATCACTGAAACCAATTTTATTCCAATCGGCCAAAGGGGGGCACTATACGAAGCGTTTGAAAATTCAAACTTCAAACGGGCATAAGTCATGACTCGTTTTGTTTGAAGACATGCAACTTGTTACACGCGTGCTTTGACTCGAGCGGAAGACATCTGTGTCGTTAAGTAAGCTCCAACCTTTGATTTTCCGCCATATTGATCAGTTTGTAAAACGCGTAAACCCGCTTTTATTCTGGAATTTTCGCTCCACGTGCACAAAACTTTTTTTACGTGAACTTTGGACCGATATCTAAAGATCTGTCAGATCGAATTTCTTTAAAATTGAAACATGCTTTTTTAAATAAATTCAATGAATATTGCAGTTTTATGCAAATTATTCTTCTGCCTCTAAATCATACATGCAAAGTAACATGTTCATGGCATTTGGCAAAGATGTAGAGTGTTAGTCCAAATATCACTAAAACCAATCTTACCCCAATTGGCCAAAGGGGGGCGCTATATCATTTTGAGCAGTTTGTGAAACGCTTAAACCCGTTAGGATTTTTTTTTTGCAATTTGCATGAAACATTCTACACGCAATCTAAGGACCTTTATCTAACATGCCTATGAAGTGCACACAAAAAAATTATAAAATAATATTAATAAATATAGCTGCAAGCAGCGATAAAGTGTCCAAAGCCAAAAACACCTCAAATCATGAACACAGCCTGGGATGTGCGTGAAATCTTGCAAGCACATTCCCAATAGGTCAAGGAACAGATACCAACCTTCTCACATTGGCCTGTTATAGCGCCACCAGCGGGTCAACTTTTGCATAACACATTTTTGGAACAAAATGGACCAATCTTTGACGTCAGTAACGTCAAAGAGAGCACTGCCTGCGATCTTGACATTTTGTGCTTTTATAGCCATTGTTTTCTGGCTTGAAGCGAGCCCACAATTGTTTCGAAGGAACAATATTTTTCTAGTGACAATATCTAACCGTCATATCAAGTTCTCCTCAAAACTTCGGTTCCTTTCTACTCCTACATACTTAGACAGAAAATGAAAATAAAAACATCAATGTGTTCAGTTTACAGTGGCGAAGTGTGCTATTATTTTTTATAGCAATCGGCCAAATGGTGGCGCTGTAGGAAGCCTTCGAAAGTGCGATCTTTGAACAGGTATAGCTCATGCTGTGTTATACATACAGCCATGAAACCTGTATACACTTATGCGTCTCCTCATGCCGAACAACTTTTACCCTCTAACTTTTGACCTCTGACCTTTAGGTTTCCCACAATTCAGAATTATATGAAAAACAGTAAAAATCTATTTCCTCCTGGGATTTTCGCGTCAAGTGCACAAAACTTTTTTCACATGAACTTTGGACCAATACGGTCAGATTACTCAACCAGATTTTTTTTAAAGTGAAATATAATTTTTTAATAATTCAATCAATATTGCGGTTTTATGCAAATTATTCTTCGGCCTCTAAATCATACATGCAAAGTTACACGTTCATGGCATTTGGCAAAGATGTGGAGGGTTAGTCAAAGTATCACTGAAACCAATTTTATTCCAATCGGCCAAAGGGGGGCGCTATACGAAGCGTCTGAAAATTCAAACTTCAAACGGGCAAAAGTCATGACTCGTTTCGTTTGAAGACATGCAACTTGTTACACGCGTGCTTTGACTCAAGCGGAAGACATCTGTGTCGTTGTTAAGTAAGCTCCGCCCTTTGATTTTCCGCCATTTTGAGCAGTTTGTAAAACGCGTAAACCCGCTTTTATTCTGGAATTTTCGCGTCACGTGCACAAAACCTTTTTTACGTGAACTTTGGACCGATATCTAAAGATCTGTCATATCGGATTTCTTTAACATTGAAACATGCTTTTTTAAATAATTCAAACAATATTGCATTTTTATGCAAATTATTCTTCTGCCTCTAAAACTTACATGCAAAGTCACATTTTCATGACAAAATAGTGTAGAGGGTTAGTTCAAATATCACTGAAACCAATCTTACCCCAAATGGCCAAAGGGGGGCGCTATATAATTTTGAGCAGTTTGTAAAACGCTTAAACCCGTTTTTATTCTAGGATTTTTTTTGCAATTTGCATGAAACATTCTACACGCAATCTAAGGACCTTTATCTAACATGCCTATGAAGTGCACACAAAAAATATATAAAATAATAATAATAAATATAGCTGCAAGCAGCGATAAAGTGTCCAAAGCCAAAAACACCTCAAATCATGAACACAGCCTGGGATGTGCGTGAAATCTTGCAAGCACATTCCCAATAGGTCAAGGAACAGATACCAACCTTCTCACATTGGCCTGTTATAGCGCCACCAGCGGGTCAACTTTTGCACAACACATTTTTGGAACAAAATGGACCAATCTTTGACGTCAGTAACGTCAAAGAGAGCATTGCCTGCGATCTTGACATTTTGTGCTTTTATAGCCATTGTTTTCCGGCTTGAAGCGAGCCCACAATTGTTTCGAAGGAACAATATTTTTCTAGTTACCTTTGTTATTTGTAATGATAATGTCAGTAGGTATATAATATATTTTTTAAAACCATAGAAAGTTTGTATTTCATACAAGTTATTTTTAGACCCTCAATCTGTAAACCAGCTTTTGGGTTGAGGCATGCCATGTTCCCATCCCCTCCCCCAGTACAGTGTGTGTTGCAATGTGGGAATTTTTTCAACATCCCCAATCTGGCAGTCAGATATTTTGTCTGTAGTCTGGACACATCTTTATGTTATAACGTTATACAAAAGGGAACGCTTGTTTGATGGCACAAATGCAGAAATTATTTTCTTTATAAAAACCTTCATTTAGAAAACAACAGATCTATACACACAACAATATGCCTTACGTTAGCACACTCAGTTTAGAAATCAGATCCATGAAAACACAGCTGCGTTTACATAGGCAGGTCATTATAAATGAAAATGCTCATGTAAACACCTCATAATGGAATAGAATATCCATTCGGACTGAATGTTCATTCAGGTCTGGAGGGGTGGTATTTACGTATTGTATGAGACCAGACTTTGTTTCAGGTTCCATCTAAACGTTTGGGTATGAATTGGGAATGAATTCATTCTGAATGAACAAATGTTGTGCATGTAAACGCAGCCATTGTCTCCACTCAGTGGGAGAGATGTGTGAAATCCCAATATTCCTAATAGGCTTGAAGAATGTTGATTTTTTTAAGAACTTCATTATGACCAAATATATATTTTTTCTCCTTGATAGGATTTGACTGCCACCCCAGCTTTCCCTTCAAGCATGCTGTCCGAGGAAGCTGCTGAAGAAATCTCCCCGGTCAGTATAATTCATTGCTTTGCCTGTCAATCATAGACCAATAATTGAAAATTTGTGAGAGGAAAAATGCAAATATAATGGATAGTTATGAGAATACATTATCTATAATTTGTAGAAAATAATAAATGTAATTATTTATAATATTGTGTTTTACAATTATAGGGAGCAGAAGCTGGTGATTTTTCAGACCTTGGTGGCTCGCGAATCTCCACCCCCAAAAAGGCTACACGATCCCGTACTGCTGTACCATTCTTACCTTCGGAAGAGCTGACTGAAGATGATATTGGATACACAGCTGAGGTGAGTACGACTTTTTAATTACAGTAAGAAAATAAGAGAATAAGGGAATACATTTTTTGTTGAGGTTCAGTGTTCATTGAGCTAAAGTAGTTGTTATATTCAACACCAGGAAGCCAAAGGAGTGTCCGGGGAAGTAGCTGAAACATCAGTTTCCATTCCAAAGCTGCATCAACCTGGAGAATCAAGGGATCCATCCTGTCGGCAGAGAAAGCTTCCATCTTTCTATCTCACAAGTCCACTGCAGCAAAAAACCAGCAACAGGCCATCACTGTCAGGGACTTACACTGCGAGGCCTCCTACCCTTTTACAAATGGTAAATTGATTTGATTTATATACACACACTTTTATATATTGTGTGTGTGTGTGTGTGTGTGTGTGTGTGTGTGTGTGTGTGTGTGTGTGTGTTTGTGTTTGTGTGTGTGTGTGTGTGTGTGTTTGTGTGTGTGTGTGTGTGTGTGTGTGTGTGTGTGTGTGTGTGTGTGTGTGTCTGTATGCGTGCGTGCGTGTGTGTGCGTGTGTGTGTGTGTGTGTGTGCGTGTGTGTGTGTGCGTGCGTGTGTGTGTGTGTGTGCATGCATGCATGCGTGTGTGCTCATAGACCACTGAAAGCTATTTTAAAGAATATATGTTCAATTTCTTCCTGCAATGCCAACTTCGTTCACAATCACTGTAAATGCATGCCCATAGCTCAAATTACACTAACAGCCTTCTATTATTTTCAATCAAAGGAATGGGGTGCATCTACTTCAACTCAGGGGGTTGATGATAACGACGTTGACCGGCTAAACCAAGTAAGTGAAATTTATAATACCCTATTCATTTTGATGATAATACTTTCCATTTGATATTTCTGTAAAGACACTAATATATACATCTTTACCTTAGCCAGATATCGAAGACGAATCTGACCCCAAAGTGTGTGACCTCAGTGCCAGTTTTTCGGGGATGGAGATGGGGAAAAAGCAAGGATCTGCAAGTGACAGTGTCAGTGACCCCAGCACAGATGTTGCAGAGATGGAGGATAAACGGGATCCTGAATACCTTCCACCCAGCCAATCCTCAAAATCAGAGGACTCCGTTTCCTCCTCCGAGGATGAGGCGTACAAAGAGTGGGATCCAACAAGGTGTTGGATCGTGAATGAATCACAATTAAAGCATTTGTTTTCCCGATTTTGTATGGAATGTGGCAAGGTCATTGAGAGTTCCACTACTAAAAAGAGAAGTAGCCTGCTGAAGGTCAAATGGGAGTGTGCTGGTGAATGCAAAGATCCTTCTTGGACATCATGCCCTAAACAACACAACCGCACGTCGGAAAATGACCTCCTGATCAGTGCCGGTATTCTCTATACTGGGGCCACATACACAGACATCTCTGAATGGGCACAGATGATCAACTTACAGATTCCACAACAAACCCATTACTACAACATTCAATCCAACTACCTCATCCCAGTTATCCATGAAGCCTACAAAGACCATAAAAAAGAAGTCATCGAACGCCTCATACAGAGAGCAGCTGATGGTCAGCGAATCGAACTTTGTGGTGATGGCAGATCTGATAGTCCGGGTAAGCTTTAGAACATGTAAACATGTACTTTTCAATTAGTAATCAATCATAAAATTCATCACCAAGAAATTAATTCTCAATTTCTGTTCTAAAGGTTTCAGTGCCAAATACACAACCTACTCCTTTCAAGACGATGTCACTAAAGAAGTAGTCCACTTTGAATTAGTACAGGTAAGCGATTTAGCTTTTCAATGTAAATCCCTTCTGAATCCACTTGTATTAATATTTATACAATCTATAAATTATGTTGTAATGTTTTTGTGTGTGCTCTAGGTAAACGAGACTTCAAGCTCAAGTGCCATGGAGGGCGTAGGATTTGAACGAGGCCTCCAACAACTGCGTACTTTGGGGGTGCCTGTTGGGCTCATTTCCACCGACAGATCTTCAACCATCCGCTCTGTCATGGAGAAGCAATACCGTGGTGTCATCCTCCATGAGTTCGACCCCTGGCATGTTGGCAAGAGTAAGTTTCTTTCGAAATAAAAAATAATGATATTAATAACAATGTTCTCAAAATACTAAATCTTATTTTCCTATTTTAATTATGTTGACAGATGTGAAAAAGAAACTGTTGGCTGTGGCAATCAAGGCCGCCAACAGACCGCTTCAACGATGGCTCAAAGCAATCAACAACCACCTATATTGGTCCTGTGAGTCGAGCAAGGGAGATCCGGAGGTAAATGTCTACTGTCAGATACTATTATTACACATACTCCGTAAAAGTTAATGTATCTCTTTCCTACAGAATGATTGTTTTTACCTGTGAAATTCTAAATGTATAGCATTGTTCTTTTTTTCCACCTTTTTTATAGGCGGTGGTACGTCAGTGGAAGTCCTTGCTCCTACACATTTGTGGCGTACATAGGTGGGAGGAGGACGGCATTGAGCAGAGATGTAGGCATCGAGACTACAGTGCAGAAGAGCAGGAAACAAGAATGTGGCTTACTGCTGACTCTCCTCCATTCAATGCTCTGCAGGCCATAGTGTTGGACCCCAATATTCTCCGTGACCTAAAGCAGATGGCTCACTTCAAACACACAGGTATGTGTTTCGGTATATAATCTGTTCAAGTCAACATTAAACCTATTTCATGTGAAGAATGTTTTTACAGAATAAGCAAATCTTATTATTGTGTTTAAAACTTTCAATATATTTAAAACCCCTTTTTTCCTTGTAATTTGTTTTGAATCCAGGGTCTCTCGAAATATTTCATTCATCCTATTTGAAATATTGCCCAAAACGATTACACTTTTTCTATGACTCGATGTTGGCCCGGAGCATGCTAGCAGTCATCGATTGGAACACGAATGTCGGAAGACTGCAGGCGACAACTAAGACAGGTACAGAAGTATTATCAGCATGCCTACTGTTTCAGAAAGTCTTGAACGTTCGACATTGTAAACGCATAAGACAGAGGTCTACATCAGGGGGTCCGGGACCCCTAGGGGGTCCTCAAAGTTACTACAGGGTGTCCACCAAATCTTTATGTGATAGGAACTTTTAGTTTCGCCTTTTTTATGCTGACTACATGAACCCTAGCGTCCATATTCTGAGAACTTTAGCCAAGGCGTTTTGAGCATGTAGATCGGCTATTTTTGGCAAAGAGTTTTAGTGAAGAGGGGAAAAAGAGCAGACTAAGTACAGAATGAAAGCTCAAGTTTATTATGTATTGATGGTTCAAGGGTTATCTGAAAGCAAATTGACAAGAATCCAAAATATACTGATGATTGTGGTGTCAAACAATGAAACTATATGGAATCTATGACAAGGTTGTGGGGGTCCCTGCTTCATCTCTCCCTCAACTAAGGGCTCCTTGGCTTGAAAACGTTGAAGACCCCTGCCCTAAGCCCAAAGGCAAAGCTTTGTTTAAACCTATATGGGTATATTTTCATGGATAGATATCAACTGAAATTTTAATTCTGTCAATATCTGCTTTTTGTCTTTAAAAATGGTAAATGGTAAATGGTGCATTTATATAGCGCTTTTAATCCAAAGCGCTTTACATAGATTGTGCATTACATTCACCCATTCACACACACATTCATACACCGGTGGCGGAGGAAGCCATGCAAGGCACCAACCTACTCACCGGAGGCAATTAGGGGTTCAGAGTCTTGCCCAGGGACCCTTCGATATTAACTCAGGGGGAGCCCGGATTCGAACTGGGAACCCTTCGGGATTTATACCCTTCGTGCTCTAATGCCAGTTTCTCTACCCCTGAGCTATGCCGCCCCTTTACTAATTATAGGAGAGCCACAGTGGAAGTATGTTGAGTCAAAGATATCAAAGCAGTGGATTGCGAAGACAAAATTTCAGCCCACACAACAGCTGCCCTTCCGCATGAAACTGGTTGATCGCGTCATGATAAAAGCAGCCCTGGAGCCTCTGGAGGACCCGAAAAAGAAGCGACCTACGCAGAAAACGTTACCAAGGCCAAATGTTGCAAAAACTCCCATGCCTGATAAATTAGAATTGCAGGCCAGGGCTTCACTATTACAAAGATTCAAACATCACAGCACTGCACCAGATCCAGAATTCTTTGACTAAATTGAACCAACAACATTTGCTGGCTGCAGGTTTTTATTTTAAACTGACTGAGCCCCACCACAACCTAAGAAAATGTTTTGCACATCAAACAACTACAGATAATACAGGCTTTTAATTGCCTAGTTGAATATGTCGTCCTTCAATGAACAAATACAATAATGACTACTGCAGCTAAAATATTGTTTCAGTCATCTGTCTAAATCAACTCTATAATCTGTCTTTACTGTTCGTTTTTTAATCTGTATTGAAAATGTCCCAAACTCATACAGTGCCTTCTATCAATAAAAATGTGGGCAACATATGTATTCTAATGTATTTATTTTTCTATACCTCAACTAATCTCCATGTCTATACGCATTGAATTTATTTTATATGTGTAAAGAGATTTTTTTTTTTTTGCCAATTGCTTTTATCTTCCTACCTACAATAGAAATATCAGTAATAGTGTATGTCTAATGTTTAAAATAAAGTAGTAAAGCCATAACTATAATCATGACGTGACCAAACAAACTATCAGTAACATTACGAGTTATGCAGATAAAAAGTCATGTCTACAGCTTTTCTATTCTACTGCCAAATAGATTTTCGTTTTGTCCAGTAGGTGGCAGCATTTTTTAAACAATATAAACTGTATACTATTCTTTTTTTAATGTGATTTCTGACAAGAGAGTCACAATCTAGATAAAACACTTGTTGAATGGGATAATACAAACAGACCAGCACAAGCTGGTGGGATAACCAGTGTGAGTTGAATATTACAAGATTAATCAGGTTATTCTGGATTGTATTTATTACCATAGGAATAAGTCCAGATTGGCAGAAGGAACTCATTTTGACAACATGTTTACTATACATAAATGTGATGGCACTAACAGCTCATCAAGCAGTGGGCATAATAGATTTTGAAGTGAAGTTTGAGAAGCATTTAGATTTAAACCAAATGAATACAAATTTGCTCCATGTCAGTTGACATATGATTTGAATTTGTGCTTTTTGACCTAAGCCAACATCATTAGCTGTTATGGCAAATGTAGGATAAGGATGGACAAGAACAATTCAGGTGATTTAAAATAAGAACAAGAAATTCAAAAAGATGACATTTATTATTCATTTGTGCAATTACTAGAACCAATAAGGCGAGTACAAATTATTCTTTTTTGGCTTCCTTTCAGAAAAAGCTGAACATCAAAAACACCACATCTAAAGATAAAATAATGAGTAATAATGAATTGGAGAAGAGTGCACTTGGAAAAAATCTAAGAGAATGATAACAGCATCCTCAGCTGTACATGTGCATAAAGTTGGGTGTATTGTATACACCAATGGCATTATTCTCCCGTAATAGCTAATGTACTTTAACCTTTTTTTTAAAAAAAATCACAGTGTGTTGGATGAGCAACAGGTCAGTATAATTAAAAAATTCACAGTATATATATTTATGTACAGTAGGTGCAGTTCAGACACACAGTAACTATGATGTACTGTAGTTGAGGCTCGAACATAATAGTGCAGTTATGGGATGAGTGGGATGGCATTGGGGGGGGGGGCCTAGCAATACTCTACGTACCTGGGCTAGCAATTATTTTAGCCCATGACCGTTCTCGTCTTTGACAGTTTGTTCATGTGCCTGATTGTTTACAGTCTGTTGCTAGTAGCTTGGTGACTGCATAGTCGTTTTCCATGCTGCATAGTCGTTTTCCATGCGGCAACATCTTGAACAGGCTGTGATTGGGATGGAGTAGCTCTCTGATGATTCCCTGGCCTTTTTATACACAGCGTTCATTGTACAGGTCTTGGATTTGAGGGAGATTGCATGGTTGAGGTCTGTGCAGCCGTCATACAAAGCAGTGAAGCTGCAAGTCAGGATGTGGTGCCTCTATACAGTAGAAAGCTATTAGGACTTTGGGACCCATCCCAGCCTTGTTCAGATAGGCTGGCTCATGTCCATATCATTCTGTATCAAAATCCTTGTGTGAGATCTCCAGCCTCTTCTAAGAAGCCCCGATACAAACCAGATTGTGAAGGAAATCGAGAACGCACATTTGATACCAAACAAGCAGGTAAACAAACTCTGTTATGTCTTCCCAGTACTTCTCCTCTCAAGATCCAATCAAGGCAGATTCTGTAGCCGGCTAAACGACACTGTCTGGGGAAGAAGAAAAAAATGTTTTAGAAACACATTCAAACAGTGCAAAAAGGATAATGTATTTGCATTCTTCACTATAGCTTGATAAATAATCAGGTTGAGTTGTTGGATTAAAACACTCAATATGCAAATGTTAGTAATGTAATATTCAATGCATTGATACATTCAGCCAACCTTGAATGAGGGAGAAGCATCAGTAGATATAAATATTGACATGCCGTTTGTATTTTACACAATGGCACCATTGATAAAGATAAAGAAATGATGACCAGGCTTTCAGGTAGACCACATGAAATGCCATATAAATTAAATATAAAGGAAGATATTTAATTTTAAAAATCGGTCTTCTTGGCGTTTGTCACTAGACTAAAAGTTACTTTAATTATTAGACATCAATAAGGGCCTGTCATCTACCTTCAAAGCTTTACAGTAGGCAAACCCCAACAACACAATGCTGTGTTTTCAAGAGCCAGTAGCATCACAACAAAGAACCCGAAACCTACCACTTCCAGAACCCCCCCCCCCCCCCCTATTTCCCTTTGTGTTGTGTTTATCGCGTATGTAATGCCAGCGCTGCTACTATTCAGGGGTGTACTGGGTAGAACATGTTGAGCTCTCAATTCAATAAAGTTTGAGCACCCTTGCGCTACGCGCTACAAGCTTATTGATAGCTGTGTTAGGTAAACAATTTCGTAGAACACAATGATGTTGACTACTTACTCTATCGATAGATGTCCATCGTCTCCTGCAGGCTGTGGGCGTTGCTCAAAGTTTATTCTTTTGGATAAAAAAAAAGTTTCCAAGACGGTTCTATCTAGTAAATGAGGTAGACCCTCAATCTCTGTGATACAGCGAACAAGACGTACAGCTCCATCATCTGCATCTGTAGTTTCTTCCTCTGTTTGGTCGGAGTCCTCATACCAATTGTCTGGTCTCCAGTGCCAATAAGGCCAATTTGTGCAGCAGTTACATTCGATTTGTAATGGCATTACAACGCAATTTCCACAATGACACCAAAATAAGCCTTGCGTTCGATCCTCTTCTCCGTCGACTGGAACATTTGCTGCCTGCTCAAGCCTCATCTCCTCCCGTTGACGAAGCTCCTCTGCAGTATATTGTGGTTCGAACATGTATGGTTCGTCTCCATACTCAAAATCTTCAACATCAAGATTCAATTCAAAGTCATCTTCAGTACCGGCCATTATTGAATAAATTATTTGCGCAAATAAAAGTCTGTTGTTCGCTGTAATCCAGTAGAGTGAATGAGAAGAGTCGCTGTGCTCGTGCATCCAATGTAAACAAAACAAGCGGTCTAGGTGACTTCCTGCCCAGCTCCAGACAGAGAGCTGGGAGCGGAAGTATCGCGAGAATCTCGCGAGAGCTCCCAGCTGCAGTGTCCGGTGCTGCTCTGTCCCAGTAAACAAACTATTAACCCTTCACAGGCTAAACCACCGTGTGTGGTGTGTGTTGGAAGCATGTCTGATCGATTCATAAAAAAAAAAATACTTTTGAGGCGGCCTAAATGGGCGCTTTTGTATAAAAGCTATAGCTACCGTTTTAGCTGTTGGGACTAATCTACAAATCTCTGGACAGGGGCAAAATTTAAGCAAATCAACCTAACCAGGTAAGAAGGTCTGGGGAAACATTCTCATTCAGGGGGGGTATTATTTTGGTCTGTAGGCCTCCTTTAAGTTCACGCGGTCCATTCAGTGCTTGTAAAATCCAGTCATTATCCCTGATAAATCACTGTACAGACATAATGAAGGTCACACAGATAAGGATACAGGTGAGTGAGGTGACATAAGGATACAGGTGACAAATCTGTCAGCCATAAAACAATAGCTCTCACAGAGCCACACATGCAGCAGTATAAACACCTCTGGTTGTATTGCTGGTAAGTGTTTTTAAGCTGATGGTTTTATTAACTCCTTTTAAATGTACCGGGTCATAACTTTACCAACCTGATAACAAAAGCTTACCCTCCAGGAAAGTTGGCTGTCTACAATGAGTAAATATATTATAATGTATTATGCAAGTGCCCAGATTGTGTTGAATTACTTTGTATGTTATCTTTTCTGATCATCAGTTGTGTTTATCGTGCTTTTATATCAAGAACATCCCAAACCCAATCTTATATAAAAGCATGTAGCTCATATTCGGTCCAATCAGAGACAGTGATATAACTAATGTTATTGTTTTTTTAATGGTGTGTGTACTGATGATTTGTTTGCATGCACACTATGCTCCAGTTACTGTGAATAAACAGGTTAATCAGGTGATGGCCCAGTTAAAACACTGATATTTGAAAGGCAATTTTCCTCCAATAACACATTTTCAATGGATTTATTTAATAGTCTGGTTAGAAATGTAAAGTTTATCCAAATGATCCCCTGACTATTGTAGACTATGTCATTTATTCGGTAATAATTATCTGGCTATTCATTATGTTAAGACTGGTAAATTAGTGTGCATGTAAAATAAATGTTGCCTGACTACATTGGATGATGCATTTTGCTCTGCCTGCTATTAACCAGAGTAACCAGAATGTGTGTGAGTATGTGATGGCGTGTGCATTTGTGTTTGCTTCAGTCTCCAGTTTAACAGCCTGGGTCCTGAGTCCTGCATCCTCCTACGAGATCTGCTGCTAGATTCTAAGAGTGCAAGATGTGCCAGTAAAGTATCAAATTGGTCCGTTAACGCTTAACAGGCCAGTGTCAGCCAAGCTGGCCAGCATTGTAGATTCCTTCCTCTCAGAATATACAGCTAATAAGGTGGCTAGTCATGATCTTGCCAGTTGAGATCCCCACAAAGACCAGCTTCAATTGTCATATTATCATATTGTAGTTTAGACAGAGCCGAACCGAAATAAATTCGGATCTAAAAGTGGAGTATGCAACAGCCCTTACAGTTCCAAATTTGTCTGAAAATACATTTTCTGTTTAGTAAAGAGCTGGAGAGACGTGAAAAACACTCAGAGTTTTACAGGCAATTACTTTTTCTTTTGCCAAACGCAAATATATATTTCTAGTAGTTCATTGTACGTATGTCTGATTTACATTACTGGCTTATCTATCATATTCATTTGTTGTTCTGCTTCACAAAGTCTTCATCCTTACCTGGATGAAAACAATACATGACATGGTTTATCATTGTTAAATTATTTCCATTAAAGGAGCTATAGTCAACTTTTTCTTGTAAAACGGATGCTAAAATAAAAATAATTTTTTGAAAATATTTTATAAAAAAATAAGCTTCATATATGTGTTTCTATTCAAAAATGACCACAAAAAGCGTAAAATAATGATAAATAATCATTTTGGCCATTGTCAGACCGACACTTTGTTTACATTCTAGTCTATAGACTAGGATGTAAACAGACTAGGATGTAAACAAAGTGTCGGCCCTACAATGAAAAAGTTGACTCCTCCAGACTGTGTGATAACCCGCTGGGTGAGTCTGGGATCCGGAGCCTGCTGGAGGCCCTTCCAAAGAACAGCTCGCTGAAGCGGCTGTCCTTGATGCACACAGGCCTGGGGGACCAGGTGGCCTTGGAGCTGGCCAACAGCCTCCAGCTGCACACAGGTCTGCTGGAGCTCAACGTGGCCTACAACAACATCAGGGATTCATCTGCTCTCAGCCTGGTGGACACCTGCAGGGAACACCCCAGTATACACACTGTGCAGTAAGAACACACCCTAGTAGTTTAAGACACGACACCCCACTATGATTCACGACACCCTAGTACAGTGGTTCTCAAACTTGGGGTCGGGATCCCAAGTGGGGTCCCCAAATTATATTGTGAGGTCCCCAGATGATTAGCTTAATGTAAAAAAAAAATCTCACTCAACGGTAAACAAACCTACATAAGTGTATACAGGGTATCTGCACATTTATAAAGTGACAATTTAAGAACTTTCAATACCAAACTGGCTAAACTGTCAACTAGGAAGTAAGCAAGAGGCGAACATTGTGAAAATAGCAGATCTACATGCTCACAACGCCTTGCAGCACTGCGAGGCGTTGTGAGCATGTAGATCTGCTATTTTCACAATATTTAAGTGTTTGTCAGGGTAGGGGTCCCCAGTTAATATATGTTTATTTTGGGGGCCACAACCTAAAAAAATGTGAGATCCCCTGCCCTAGTATAAGACGCAACACCCAAGTATAAATCATGACACCTCAGGGCGCAGTCATAATGTTTATGTCCAATGTTGTCAGATGTAGTCAATACCATGGATATTAAAGATCAATTCCTTCCAAATTCAACTTGGTCATTGTCCCATCTTTCTGACTGTCCCAGTTCACCACCAGTTCCCTAACCAAAATCAAATCAAATGCCACAGTTTATACTACGGACAATCTCGTTTAGGGTTAGGGTCACATGAGGATTTTTTGAGGAAATATTGGGTGATTTAACATGGATTTGATGGAGAACCGTTTTTTCACCCATTCTTCGCAATATTTTTTCCAGAGTTCCTTCAAATCGAGGAAGGATTGGTTTAATGGGTTTGATAAGATATTGTTAGTGTTGTTGAAGGAACATTGGGTTTTCCCTAAATGGCCACCAGGGGGTGCTCTTTTCCACCCCCAGAAAGGTAGGGGGCGCTAATGCGTACCCAATAACTTATCAAAAGCATCCAAAGTATTATCAATTACCATTATATTTTACCTAACTCCCTACTCCATGACAGGTAACCCATGACAGGAAAGGTAGGGGCGCTAATGTGCACCCAATAACCCATCAAAAGCACCCAAAGTATTATCAATTACCATTATATTTTACCTAATTCCCTAACCCATGACTCTTACCAATGACTTATCGATTCCACATTAATTGTCCCTAACACCCTAACTTATCAATTCCACATCAATTGTCCCTAACACCCTAACCTAAGCTGCTAACTCAAACACCAATTATTGACAATTTGTTTCACCTGCTGGAAGGTTATATAATGGTGGGGGAGGTGAACTCTTCTTCATTATTGTCAGTGTACTGTAAAGGAGAGACAGAGAAAGAGCCTTGGAAAGAAGAAAGGACATTCACTTAGAAAGCAATACCAAGAGGTTCGTTTTTTTGTTTAATGTTGAAGTTCTACATCAATTATCTTCTTTCAAAAAGGCTTTATCCTAAGTGTTTCGTTTGCAATCTGAAATATTCTTATTTATAGGAAGAATTTACTCTTGTATTAAGAGGTCGAAGACTATATCAAATACATTTGGCAATCCAGAGCTTTTTTGTTGAAGTGCAAAGGAGGGCATTCAGTGCAGGAGCAAGAGGTCAAGGAGAAAGAGGGGAGATGGAGGACACAGAGGGAGAGAAGGACAAGGAGGAGATCGAGGAAGAGGAGTTGGAGAGCGAGGAAGAGGTGGAGGAAGAGGACATCGAGGAAGAGGCGATGGAGAAAGAGGTGAAGAAAGAGGAGATGGAGGAAGAGGAGATGAAGCAGTTGAAGATGGCGAAAGAGGCGGAGGAGAAGACCAAGGACTTGGGGTGGTGTGGCGGCCGTGGCTGTAAAAAGGGGGAGGGATAGCACATTTGCATTTTTTGTTTTCATTTTTTCACAATAAAAAAAAATATTTCTTTAATCAATCTGTATCATCATTGTGGGATTTATCGATGGAGGGAAGGAATATACTTATGGTTTGTTCAATAATCTGTCGTGACCCCTGGTAGGGTTTAGCTTTTAATTGGGTGAAAAAACAAGGGGGTTTTATAAGTAGGTGGGCGAAGGCCTCATTCTGAAGCCTGCATAGATTTTGATTAGGGGAAGTGCTTGCTTTTTTGAAACTACGCAGCGGCCGTACACGCCACCGGCTCGAGACTGATACCGACGGATTCGGCTCGGCCTTGCGAGTCAGAAAGTGTCCGCCCCCTGCGAAAAGAACCCCTTTTTGGGAGTATATCAGCCTTCCAATTTCTTATCAAATCCAAGTCATTACGGTCCAATTACCTCCAAAATATCACAAAAACCCTATCCTAACAGGGTTGAGGCTCCTGAAAGGCGTAGAGAAAAAATGGTCGGCACATTCTTCATCAGCTCGCTGCGCTGAAGAAGGGGGTATAGGTTTCGTCACCATTGCACTTACCGTTCTCTTAATTGGCTGGGGTTAGGGTTAGTCTTTATCGCTTTACTACTCAAAGGCGATAAGAGGTTAGACCTTGGTTCTGAGATATGTTGTAGAGCTCATCGAGACGAACACGTTGATATGTGTTTCATTTGTGAAAAACACTTCTGCACGAACATCTCCAATTTGCCTGAGGTCCATAGACTCTAAGACCTCAAGACCATCTTTTAGGGTAAACTGCAATTCCAAAATCTTCGTACGTGGGTTTGAGTGGGACAAAACATATATGTGCGCGTTCGGCTAGTCGAGACGGACGCGTCGATGTGCGTTTCATTTATGTAACGCAATCCCAAGTGAAAATAGCTTTCTTTTTTGTAACCACGCAATGGCCGTGCACGCCACCGTCTCGAGGCTGATACCGACGAATTCGGCTAGACCTTGCGATTCAGAAAGTTTCCTCCCCCTGCGAAAAGAAACAAAAATCTGTCGTGACCCCTGGTAGGGTTTAGCTTTTAATTGGGTGAAAAAACAAGGGGGTTTGATAAGTAGGTGGGCGAAGGCCTCATTCTGAAGCCTGACTAAATTTTTGTTAGGGGAAGTGCTTGCTTTTTTGAAACCACGCAGCAGCCGTACACGCCACTGGCTCGACGCTGATACCGACGGATTCGGCTCGGCCTTGCGGATCAAAAAGTATCCGCCCCCTGCGAAAAGAACCCCCTTTTATACATCGGCCTTCCAATTTCTTATCAAAATGTCTCACCGCGGTGCGGCCACCGCTGATCCTAGCGGCAGCCCCGACGGCAACCGCCTGTAGTGTGTAGGGCACCATAAGGGGATTCCAGACGGTACGCGGTCACCGCCTGCAAGTAATTCATTTTCAATGAGAGGCGGGCGGCTATTTCGTCCGCGCAGCGAAGTTTAGAGGCGGCGAGGCGAGCGGGCGCAGTCCCGTGAAAATCCCCGCGAGCGTGCTCGTTTGTGCATGCGTACGCGGGCGGTGAGAGATGGATTGTGTTCATCTTTGTGAAATACCGCGCAGCGTTTACTCAAAGAGCGAGTGTGTTTGTGTATCACCGCGGCGTGTTCCTCGCAGATCCAAGCGGGAGCCCAGGCGGCAACCGCTGTCCGTCTGTAGAGCGCCTTACTCTGCAAAGAGGTTAGGAGAGAGTTCAGAGATATGTGATGATTGAGACTTTATATAGGCTTCTGACACAGTGATGATGTCACGATGAGTCAGTCATCTCCAAATTTGGAGTGTGGAGTCTGGACTCACTCTGACATCACAAATAACCATGGTGATGTTGACATCAGATCGCCATGGTTACTCATGAGGTCAAAGTGCATCCATGTCATGAACTCCATATTTGGACATGATAGTTGATCCAGGATATTGCAATCACATATGCAGAGGTCTCCATATATGGGCATATCAGCATGCAGAATATGGAGATATATGAAGATGCAGAGATCTCCAAATATGGGCATATCAGCATGTGCATAAAAGGACAAGGACTGACAGATACAGATATATCCATATATGGGCATAAAAGGACAAGGACTGACAGATACATATATGTCTCCATATATGGGCATAACGGGACAAGGACTTACAGACACAGATATATCCATACATGGGCATGAAGGGGACAAGGACTGAAAGATACCGATATCTCCATATATGGGCATAAAAGGGACACTGACTGACAGATGCAGATATCTCCATATATGGGCATAAAGGAGACAAGGACTGACAGATAAAATATCTCCATATATGGGCACGAAGGGGACAAGGACTGTCAGATACAGATATCTCCATATATGGGCATGAAGGGACAAGGACTGTCGGAAACAAATATCTCCATATATGGGCATGAAGGGGACAAGGACTGTCAGATACAGATATCTCCATATATGGGTATAAAAGGGACAAGGACTGACAGATAAAAGATCTCCATATATGGGCATAAAGGGGACAAGGACTGACAGATAAAAGATCTCCATATATGGGCACGAAGGGGACAAGGACTGTCAGATACAGATATCTCCATATATGGGCATGAAGGGACAAGGACTGTCGGATACAAATATCTCCATATATGGGTATAAAAAGGCTGTAAATCTGCTCTTAACAGCAAAGCATTCTGGGTGGGGTAAAATGCCTTTTTACAGCAATTAAAGAGAATGTCATTGTTTTCAGGAATTGTTGTAAATTTGTGAATTGTTGTAAAAACAGCAAAGCATCATGGGAAGAAGACAGTGAGGAGAAATGAAAGTCATTCAAAGTGTTGGAAAGAGTAGCTTTTGAATTTTTGTGAAAGTTTTTCTTTTTTTTGCATCTTTATTTTGTTCTGAATTTGTAGTATTTTTGTTGTCTGGCTGTCAGATCTGCACAAAGGCATGATCACAACACAACCTGTATAGGCCAAGTCACATATTTTCTCCATTAAGACATCCTCCATTGCAGACAACCTCCATTGACCTCCTATTTTTTTAAATGATAAGAGGTTAATGTATTTATAATAAAATAATAACAATAAGGACATAATAAAAAAGGAAATAGGTTAGGCTTTATGTAGTTTTCTGAGTTTTCTTGCCATTTAGCAGTGTCATGTAAGAGTTCTTGAAAACTACATGTGTTCTAGCTATAGATAAAATAGCACGTCAGCATGTTGTGTCAGTTTACATTGAGATTAAAGCAACTCTTGATCCTGCTTGAAGAACATGTTACTTGGTCAACTCAACTCATTTAACGTATTGGTTTTCATACTTTTTTTTTTTTTTTTTTTTTTTTCAAAATGTTGCATTGTGAAATCTGTTATGTTTATGACTGTTTCTGTGCTTTTTTAAGGAGTGCTACACCAGCCATTGTAGTTATAACTGCAGGGCCTTGCTGCTGGGAAGGACTTTTATATGGCTGCAAATGGATTCCCTGGGGACCCGGTGACAGGTCTAAAGCCTCTATCAGAGTCCAGGGTGAAGAGCTATTCACTTCACTGTGGTGTAGTTTTCTAGCTATCACCTAAAAATACATAACAAAGCCTAGGTGATAGCTAGGAAACTACAACGCGGTGAAGTGAATAGCTCTTCACCCTGGACTCTGATAGAGGCTTAACAGGCCTGGTCAGCAGGCTGTCAGTGTGAGTATAGAACCCTTTCTGTTGGCCTAACACAACGCAATATAATGTCTGCAGTTGGATTATTGCACATAGCCAAAGTGCATTAATAATATTAGGCCTGCCATTCCTGCCATTTTTAAAGGAGAAGTCAATTGCTGTTTATTTTTTGAGCGTTGCTAACTGCTCTGGACGTAGTGCGTACGTATGACCCACACTTTGCTCAATGGCAAAGCTTCGTAGAACACTTAATGAAATGAACTCATAAAAGGCACCTACAAAATCGGGGAAATCTCGCTCTTTCGAACGACCGCCAGTTCGACAAAGGAGCGTCCGGAGGATTAGCGACTCACCCCAAGGAGGTTAGGTTTAGGGTACGGTTTGGGTTTGAGTGTCCCACAAAATCACACCCAGGGTGTGATTTCTATTTCAAACCCGAGTTCAAACCACAACAGACCTGCAAGCATGACAATACTACGGCTCAGAACACAAGCCGAACGTCTAAAGAAAAAAACTAAAGAGATGTCAGAACAAGTATAGAACTGAGTGGGTAAAAGAATAAGGGTGGCTAAAAAGTGTGACCGAAGATTATGTAAAAGCCAGGTGAAACGTTTCAGTTAGCCATGGTAGAATGGTGTAGCCTAAACAACATAAACAGAGAAGGAGCCATACATGGAGAACTGACACAGTTTGTCTACCAGACTGGCTAACATGGTTTGTGAAATCATGTCAATTAAATCAAAGCATGTTGACCAAAATGTATAGGGTTGAAGTGGTTAATGCATGTTCTGAAATAATAATCAAAATCTGCAAATTAACTAGTGACTAAAGTTTAAAAAAGAAAGCCTTTATTTTAGGGCTAATGCATGGAAAATCCACCTACACGTTGCGGCACATAATGCCTTCAGGGTGACTAAACAAAAAAGGGGACATGACCAGCCTGTATGTAATGTTTTGCCAAAACATTAAAGGCTGGTGGTCATGTCAGCCCTAATGCCCTTAAGGTCATGGCTATTGAGGTGGTCCCCAATTCCAAAAGGTGTGGGGATAGACTAAAACACCTCTTACAAAGGGTAACCTTTTGGATTTTTAAACCTAAAGCCATGGAGTTCCCAGGCCTCAATGAGGAAATAGATTATTCACCTTTTCTTATAATTGTTTGTTCTTCTTAGTGATTTGGAGTTATTGTAAAGTGTTTTTTTAACTGTATTTGTTTGTTCTGAAATGTGTAAATACTCAAGTAAAGTACAAATACCTCAAAAGTGGACCAAAGCACCGTTCTTAAGTAAATGTATTTGTACTTATACATGTTATACATGTTTCTCTCTGTCCATAAATGTATTTAGAAGTCAAATTAACTTGTCTTATAGTCAGACAGAGGCTACAGAGCATTCTCTAAACCACTGTTTCTCAACCAGGGCACTCTTTTCACAGCCAAAAGATCCCAGGGCACACCTAGATATACAGTGTGTGGCTATTATCAAAATGTTTGCCTCTTTCTTATATTATTTTACAATTTGGCCAATGTTTTACCAGTTTCTATATAGTTTGTTGATTACTTTTAATGCAGTTATGTTCTTTTTCCTTTTCTTTGTTGAGGTATTAAAAGGGGTTTAAAAGTGCTTAGATTGTGACTTCACTGTTGAATTTCAAAGGAACACCAAAGCATCTCAAAGGGACACCAAACCACTGGTTGAGAAACATTGCTCTAGACTAGCAGCAGCAGCAGCAGCAGCAGCAGCACTAAAAGAGAGTGACAGTGGAAGTTATTTTCTGTGTGTGAGACTACAGCCATCACTGATTGGTTTATCCGTGGCTGGGGGTGTGGTTATGTGCAGGGGTTTTTCAACACAGCTCATTCTCCTCAGTCTGTCCTCTGTGCTGTGGTCTGAACACTTCTCTGTTCTCTCTTCATCATCTGACTTCATGCATTCATACTTGGCTTACTGATAACAAACTGTCTCTACACCTTGATAAAACAGAATCCATTATTTTACGGACCAGACATTCTCTGAGAGAGAGAAATGTAAACAATTTCAAGGTCAAAGTTGATTACACAGTAATCTCTAGCAAGGAAGAGATGACCTATTTGGGCTGTATAATTTCCACTTTTGTCAACAAAGGTGCCCTCAGGACTCTTGCTGGGGCCCTCATTCAGTCCCACTTTGACTACGCTTGCACCTCATGGTACTCCAACATCAAAAAGCCACTAAAGACTAAGCTCCAAACTAGGGTTGTTCGATTAATCGATTTTTAATCGTAACCCGGTTTTTTTCCTTTGGAAGATTTAAAAAAATGGAAATCGTAAAATCGATTTTCACTTTAATTAGGGAAATTCTTACTCATTGGAGCCTTGCACGCGCAAAAAGTACACAGCCCCGTCCTCCTAAAGCAGGACGACAAGGTCCGACACCAAATTAATACTACTTTCTATCTGATGTGTAATTTCTTTGATGCGCGTTTAGCGCACGTCAGACTGAGCAGAGTTCACCACCGCAATGCGCTCACTCGCGATGGTTCAAGCAGCAAACAGAACAAAACGCTGCTGAGCTGGTAAACTTACTTACTTGTTGTAGTTTGAAAGAAGCTTATTAATTCTGTGTTACCCACCTACTGACTGTAGTCTACTCCTAGTCCTACTGTCCCTGTCACTGTGTTAATTTTGCGTCGGGAAGCGAAGCGCTTCGCCTCCGTTTACAATCAGTCAACATCTCCGTGCATGAGTGGTGCAGGGCAGGGGCGTAGCCAGGAATTACATTTTGGTAGGCGAAATGCCTACCAAAATGCCTCACCAGCCTCCAAGAGCTGGCTTGTTTTGGCTGTTTTGTCACTCACTATTGATAATGAAACACTAAGGACGCCAAGTTGTATGTGATTGTTGCACAACTAAAGTTATTATTATTAATACCCTTATTGTTTTATTGCATTTTGCTATTTGGCTATATAAAAAAAATCAAAAAATGAAACAATAATGAAAAAAAAAAATCATTTCCTTGCATTTTTTAAATGAAAACAAAATAGTTGAAACAATGTATTATTCTTTTAACAAAAAATCGAAATCGAAATCGAAAATCGGGATTTCAGAGAAAATAATCGAGATTTTATTTTTTGGCCATATCGAACAACCCTACTCCAAACCTCCCAAAACAAACTGATTTGGCTACTTCTTGACCTGGGGTCCATGACCCATGTTTCTCCCACATATTCTACTAGACTAAGTTGGCTCAGCGTTGAAGACAGGGTTAAACAACTAAAAATGGGATTGACTTTCAAAATTGTCAATGCAAATCTGCCCTCAATCCCCTCAGTACCCACATATCTGACCAAACATCTCCCAAAGGTTAGCGACGCCCACAGCCACAACACCATAGGGAGCACACACAATGATCTGATAACACAAACCCATAAGACAAATATGTGTAAATTCTCCTTCTACAAAGACGTACTGTTGTGTACTGTTCTCCATTTTTGTTTAATACAATAATCAATCAATCAATCAATCAATTCACTGCTGCTTTAAACCAGGTGTAATAAACACAACAATACCTCAGTATAACTTTTAGAAGGCTATTTTGTTCGTATCCATACAGGAGTTAGAGGTTAATTGCCTTTCAGTGTGATATAGTATTTACTAGCTGATATGCTTCATTGCTCTGTGTGCATTTTGCGAGCCGTGCCCAAACACTCCCTCTCTCCCCCTCGCTACTTGGCAGATATGTCGTGCTAGATTCTCTCTAGATCAGGGGTCTTCAATGTTTTCAGGCCAAGGACCCCTTGGTTGAGAGAGTGATGAAGCAGGGACCCCCACAACCTTCTCAAAGATTCCATATAGTTTCATCGTTTCACAGCACAATCATCTGTGTAGTTTGGATTCATGTCAATTTGTGATTTCAGATATTTAACCACTTGAGACATCAATACCTAATAAACTTTTGCTCTTTTTCCCCTCTACACCAAACCTCTTTGCCGAAATTAGCCAATATACAAGCTCACTTTACTGACTTTAGATCTGCTATTTTTGGCTCCAGTTCTCAGAATATGGATGCTATGGTTCAAGTTAATATAAAAAGGATTGGAAGATTTGGAGGACCCCCTGTAGTAACTCTGAGGGCCCCGGACCCCCTGTTGAAGACCCCTGCTCTAGATGATCAGAAATGATAAATGGTACAGATATCTTATATTCAGAGGCATTCAATACAGGTTATAAGCTTTATTCTACTCTTATAAATCAGTGGTTCTCAACCTTTTCAGGCCGTGACCCCCCAAAAGAATCATATTTGAACTGGGGACCCCCCAGAATACATTCCAAGCACTTGAAATGTAGGAGTTGAGGCATTCAATTTAGTTTGACCACAGATAAATATTTTATTGTGAAAATAGCAGATCTACAAGCTCACAAGCTTTCTTACATTAGTTGTCAATTTGGCATTGAAAAGGTCTTAAAAGTCCTTGAATTGACACTTAACTGTCCCCTGGGGGTCCCGACCCACAGGCTTGAGAACCACTGTTCTAAATAAATAAGGGACTTACTGCTTTCAGATGTATGGAGAACTGGGATGACTGGAAGACGTAGTGATTTCAGATGTATGGAGAACCAGGATGTCTGGAAGCGCAGACAGAGGGCTCTTCTGAGAACCACCTGGAGAGAATAAATGTTCATTGTAAACTTGTATCAATCTATTTCTGTTAATTCATCTTGTAGTAAGAGCTAGATTAGAGCAGGGTAAAAAAAGGCCTTTGATTGGATCACTAGAACAAGGGTCTTCAAGGGTCTTACTACAGGGGGTCCTCCAAATCTTTGAGTGAGATCTATAAGCTCACAACGCCTCGCAGCGCTATTTTTGGCAAAGAGCTTTGGTGTATTTGGGAAAAAGAGCAGACTAAGTTAGAGTGTGAAAGGTCATGGTTATTAAGTGTTGACGGTTCAGTGGGTAAATACCTGAAAACACAAATTGACATGAATCCAAAATACACTGATGATTGTGACAAAACTATATGGAATCTATGAAAAGATTGTGGGGGTCCCTGCTTCATCTCTCTCTCAACTAAGGGGTCCATGGCCTGAAAACGTTGAAGACCCCTTCCTGCACTAGAGTTAGAATGTAAGTTACTTCGCTCCGGTAATGGTAAATTTTATAATGCCATCAGGGGTCTTCAATGTTTTCAGGCCAAGGACCCCTTAGTTGAGAGAGAGATGAATCAGGGACCCCCACAACCTTTTCAGAGATTCCATATTTGCTTGGTTTGACAGCACAATCCTAAATGTATTTTGGAATCATGTCAATAAGCCAGCAATAAAATATCTACAAGCTCACAACGCCTCACAGCGCGAGGCGTTGTGAGCTTGTAGATCTTCTATTTTTGGCAAAGAGCTTTGGTGTAGAGGGGAAAAAGAGCGGACTAAGTGAAAGTTCACGTGGTTATCTGAAAACACAAATTGACATGAATCCAACATACACTGATAAATGTGCTGTCAAACAGTGAAGCTATATGGAATCTATGAACAGGTTGTGGGGGTTGCTGCTTCATCTCTCTCTACTAAGGGGTCCTTGGCCTGAAATCGTTGAAGACCCCTTACTTTGAATACTTTGAATATGGACATTAGTTCAGGTGGTTAATATAAAAAAAGGAGAAAAAGGTTTCTATCACACAAAGATTTGGAGGCCTGGAGAGCCCTGGAGTAGAGAGAGATGTACGGGCGGGCTGAAATATTCTCTCTCTCTCTCTCTCACTCATACACACACACACACACACACTCAGACTCACTCAGGCAAAAAGGGAGAGAGAAGAGAAATAGAGAAAAAGACGACAACAGTTTAAGATAAGCATACTGTACAAGTGGGGTGAGGAGACAAATAGATAATAACACACACACACACACACACACACACACACACACACACACACACACACACACACACACACACACACACACACACACACACACACACAGAGTTGTCATGTGACCTTAAAATCTGGACACAGCCATCATTTCCACCTGGCTGTGGAGTTGAGAAATGGGCAAAGTGATAAGCATCACTGGTCAACGTTATTCTTTTACCTTTTTTATTTTAAAGCAAATGTACGCCTACCCAGGTCTAAAGCACTATGCACTATCATGCACTATGTAACGGTATATTGTATACAACCACATGAATCATTGAGCTAAAGATCAGCCTGAAGCATTAAGCTAGCAAGGTTTTGTCAAAATGCTGCCCGTAGGGAAAGATCAACCAAATGTTGATAAAGGACAATACTACTAATATAATAACATGAAATAATGGTAGGTGTTTAGATTTCACTGCCATCTCACTGTTTCTGGCTTCCAGATCAACTTCTCACCCCGTTCTCCCCAAAAAGGCCTTTCCATACTTTAAACCTAACTCTCACAAACACAACTATGTTAAAACCAAAAAAGCCAATACAAAACTATTTGAATCATTTTGGAATTCAGTAAATATATAGCAGAAGGCACACTCGCTCAGTGATTAAACGCCGCGCGGTATTTCACAAAGATGAACACAATCCGTCTCTCACCGCCCGCGTACGCATGCACAAACGAGCACGCTCGCGGGGGATTTCACGGGGCCGCGCCCGCTCTCCTCGCCGCCCCAAAACTCCGCTGCGCGGTTGAAAAAGCCACCCGCCTCCCATTGAAAATGAATTGCTAGGAGGCGGTGACCGCGGCTAGTGTGTAACCCCCTTTAGACTCACTGAGATTTATTCAGTCACTGCTGAAGCTTATTCTGAAGCAAACATCTTGATACGATACTGTTTTTCGTCAGGCCTTTTGCACTTTTTGTATTCTTGTTCTTGTGTGTTTTGCAGAACCAGAAGGATCATGGCAGGAGACTGGGGATTCCTGTCCAAATTGATGGACAACGCCCAGGCTCACAGCAGCCCCATCGGGCAGATGTGGATGGCTATCCTCTTCCTTTTCCGCCTGTTGGTGCTGTTCGGTGCCGCTGAAGGCACGTGGAGCGACGAGGTGTCGGGTTTCAAGTGTGACACGAAGCTATTCTTTTGCGAAGAATATTGTTACAAGCACTTCTTCCCCATCTCACCCATGCGCTTCTGGACGCTGCAGATCATCTTGGTGTCGACACCCACTCTGGCTTACTTGGCCCATGTGACGTGCAAACTGCGTGAGCAGCTGGATAACCCGACCAAAGGGCCCAGGTTCACCGACGAGAGAGGACGTGTGAAGATCAAAGGGAAGATCCTCTGCAGCTACCTGCTCCAACTGTTGGCCAAGATAGCGATCGAAGCGGTCTCCGTCTGGTTACAGTACAAGCTGTTTAACTCTTTGAGTGCCACCCTAGTCACCACTAGAGGGCGCCCAGTGGCCATAGAAAATCCCATAGAGATATGCTGGTATATGCAGAAGCCCTGCAGCCATGACTTGCCTGAACACTTTCCTTTGTGCATGTACAGGAAGAGGATGAAGTTAGCTTGAAGTTAGCTATTGGCTACCAAGCATTTTAGAAGCCTTATTTTCGTCAACTTAGCCATGATTAAACCTTGCACACCTCATGCATGGGAAAAAAACAGAGAAGAATGAGCTCTAAAAAAAATCCTGGATTGCATTGGAGTGGATTTGTGCAGTTTGTTCACAGCTTTCAAACAAAAAAATCCGATTGGAAATCCGTTCAGGCATTCTTGAGATAATCGCCATTATGTTTTACATGTTATGTAAACAAACATGGCTGCCCTGTATGTTAGATGGGGTTGTATGGGGGTGGAACATGCAAAATCGCGATTGAAATCATGTTCACTAGATTTGATGGGGTCCAAAAAAAAAAAGAATTCAAAATAAATTTTTTCAAATTTTTTTTTCTTTTTTTTTTTAAAGCCGAACTAGTTCGGGATCGGCACTCTGCGATACGCTAACAAAGCCGAACTAGTTCGGGATTGGCACTCAATGAGTTAATTTGGAAGTGAAGTGGCACTATGTGTGCAATGCAGAGTATGACGTTAAACATCAGTGTAAAACACCCACGAATTGCTACATGCCCCGTAATGAAGCAAAGGAAGGCTTTTTCCTCTACTTTGTGGCCATTGCTTGCTTCTCCGTTCTCCTCAACATTCTTGAGATGGTGTACCTTCTGTGCAAGCAGAAGTGCTGCTTCAGAGCCTGCAGAGAGGTGGAGGAGGACCCGGAAGGGGTGCAGGTCCACGGCCTCCCCAGCAACTCTCAGATGTTGCAGAACCTACAGAACCAGCAGCTGGAGGACCCTAACCCAATGGCCTATCAAAATATTACTTCCGGGGGAGGGAACTAATCAAGCTGGAGCAGATGTCAGTCGTTGAGGCTTTGACACTCTCATAAGATTGGACTCAGACTGCCTTTCAGACAGTATCAAACTTCGAAAGCCAAGACCAGCCATCCAAACAAGCAACACTAAGAGGTTCGTTTTTTTTTTGTTTAATATTGTTGAAGTTCTACATCAATCATCTTCTTTTGAAAATGTTGTACCAAAAGTGTTGATTTTCAATCGAAATCTTTCTCTATATGATAACCTTGCAGAATGGAACAAACAAACACACAAGAGGACCCCCCGACACCCTCTGAACGAAATTCACCAACTTAAATAATTCATGATGGAATCGCAGTTAAATCACGTTTTTGTCAAGTGAGTAACTTAAGTTAGGTGGTTGATAATTCATTGGATGAGAAATGAATGGAATTTATAAGGTGTTGGGTCTCCAAATCTCATATCAAATCCAGAGTTAGGTTTACCCAATTAATATTTAGAAAATTGCGATGAGCTGGTCAAGCATATAAGAATGTCTTTCACTTATTATTTAGTTACAGGGAGCTGCTTTTTTGCCAGAGCCAAACTGTAATCCTGAAATCCTGAAAACATTTCTCTTCCAGTGGGCCTTTTCATGTTGAATGCTTGGTTTTGATGCTTTGTGCTTGATTTCTTGTATATAGAGACATGATGACCAAGAAGGAGATAATGAGGAGGAGGAGGCAGATGAGATGTCCTCATCTCAGTACGTGGTTCCACCTACTTCCCCGGAACCTAATCCACCAGTTGAAGATGTAAGTAGATCCTAAAAAGATGTTTGGAAACAAGATATTTTTAGAGCAACTTAAATAATTCATGATGGAACTGCCACCTATTGGACTTGAGACTGCCGCAAGTTGTGGAGTCTTTTAAAATAGGCCTGAAAACATTTCTCTTTTGGAACAGCTTTTCATGGAGGAGGCAATAGAGATGTCCTCATCATCGGACGACGATGAAGAATTTGAACTGGAGGTCATAGGCCGGAGGAGGTATGAGATACTGCGCAGGTACCTCCGGCTTCTGGAGTATTTAAGAAGATCCCGACGCCGTCACAGACGAGCCCAGGGAGGATCCAAAGCAGCCTCCGGTGGTTCTGGAGCAGCATAAATTAACACTTTGATGGCCACAGGTGTGGTATGACGCCCGACGCGTCCTTGGCATTGTTGCCAATTTTTTTTTTTTAGCGTGGTACCACGCAGAACTTTTTTTTTTTCATATTACAGTAGTACAGTGTCTGATCTATGCGGTAACCAAGATCCAGCCCTTTGGGCGATGGGATGGTCGTCATTCATGGTCATGTGACCAAATTCGAGCACGCTGGTTGGCCGGTTCCCCCCAGAAACAAAGGTCTAGAGGCCCATTATACACACAACAAGAGTTCAGTGGGGGGAAGGGCTAGTTTCTTTGTTTAGGTTGAGGGGGTCCAGGGGGTCCATTTTGTAAGCATTTGATTTCGTTGGGTTTCTTTTTTGGGGTGGGCAAAAAAACATAAAAAAAAACTAAAAAAAAGAGTCCAAACCTAAACACACATCGCCACCACGGGGCCAGCCTAAAATCACGGAGGTTTTCAAACCGAAGTCCGTGATCCCCGTCCCAGCTAGTTACCGGCTCCGCGGATCAGAGAGCAACAGTCCACGATCAAGGACGAGCCATATGGCCGGTGGAAACAAGCACGAAGCCGAACCATGCCCCGTGGACAGTCTGACTCTGGACACCAAGCCCGCAGCCTCCGGCGGTGGAGAGGCATGCATGCTGCCCGTGGCAGACGACTGATCGCTGCGGTCTCTCCCCGCGCCCTGTAGGAAGCACTGCTGAGCTGTGCTGCGATCAGCGAACCGGTAAGCGTTACAAAGTTTATGTTCTCTACGTTTCACTTTGTTCTATACGTCTGTCTTTCAATGTTATATGAGATCAGTGCTGTGTTCTACCTGTAACGCACGTATACGGCGTCTGCTGTCGGAAAATAAAAGGCAGGGGCAGGGAGGATAAGCCCAGGGGGTCGCTGGAACCTCCAGAGCACCAGGGACTACCCTCCACACCTCAAGCCCGACTTGGGACACCCTCGTGGGCAGAACACACCACTGTATGAGTATATAAGTGTGTGTGTGTGTGTGTGTGTGTGTGTGTGTGTGTGTGTGTGTGTGACTGGTGGCCACTAAATTGTCTACTTTCATAGTAAATGAAATTATGTCATGCTGAAACTATACTGTATTTATACGCTGGGTCCAGAACAGCGAATCATAGGTATATTTTTGGTTGGATTGATAGATATAGTTGATATATAGGTAGTCTATGAAATCATTATATCTATCTATCAATCCAACCAAAAATATACCTATGATTCGCTGTTCTGGACCCAGTGTATAAATACAGTATAGTTTCAGCATGACATAATTTCATTTACTATGAAAAGTAGACAATTCAGTGGCCACCAGTCACACACACACACACACACACACACACACACACACACACACACACACACACACACACACACACACACACACACACACACACACACACACACACACACACACACACACTCTTAGACTTACCACTGTATGAGATACATAAAGTGTGGTTCCTGTGGAAATGAGCCTCTGCTTTCTAGGATCTCCTTTTAGTTAGTAGACGTTGTACCAGTGATTTGTGCGCTCATGAATCTGTACTTCTTTCTAATGCAAACTTCTAATACATTCTTCAATCAATCAATAAGCCTGACCTGCTATTGTTTTTTTTTTTTTTTTTTTTTTTTCACGTAGGGTGCATTTGGTTTCATTATACGCTCTCAAATGCTAAACTATAGGGGTTCTTTGTTTACCAACTCAACAGGGAACCGAAGGCTCAGTCGCCCCACGTAAGCAGTACGTGAAGAGAGCGACGGAGACAGTGAGCTGGATCAGGGGTCATCTGGAGATGACCTTGATGATAAAAACTATGAAGTTCCTCCAACTTCTTCCAGTAA